>NC_063197.1:26378212-26610712 GCF_017589495.1 Alosa alosa | reverse complement strand
AGCGCCTGATGGCCCAGACCAGCCCAGAACAAAAATGGCAGTGAGGGGTTGCAGCAGGAGAGCTGTGGGTCTGGCGTGCTGGGGTCAGCACCAGGGCCTGGAGGAAGTGATTTAATGTGCAAAAAGCTGTCAGGTTGTTTTCCCCTCTCTCTTTCCTGTTGTGTTCTGATAGCCACTTCCTCTGTGGCGGACAGGGTAGGGGGTTGGCAGGGTGGACACGGGTGGACGCGGGTGTCATCCTCCCCTCAACCCACGCTGCAAAGGGAAGTGTCATTCTCAAAATGTTGGAACCCCTCATTCGGTGGTAGTGGGAGGACGTACTGTGTTCCTACATGCTTGTCTCCGCCATGATTCTCTACTCCCAAATTTCCGTTTTACTCATCACAAACATACACTCATTCACATTGTTTCGAATTGCAGAGGATGACCAGAAGTGACAGGAATGACCTCATTCAGTGTGTTACCTTTGAATTCCGTCATACCCTGTGATAGAACTGCTGAGATATCCAACAATTGATAATACAAAAAACACTAGGAATAAAAGGACTAAAATGTCATGTTTTACTGTATATGGCCTATTAGAAGTTATTACACAAAGCTACTTTGTCAGCAGAAGCTTTGATCTACCAGTTATAATGGAGAAACATTCCATTATAACGCTCCATTTAAACGCTCCAAACTTGATGTATGCTACTTGAAAAGAATACAGTTTTTAAAAGCACATCTTTTCAATTCTGTGCAAGAGAAGTAAGTTCTTCCCAGAACCTGTCCAGTTTTGGAGCAACAGGAGGGGAAAACGCTCATCGTTTATGAGATCTATGCATGACACAGTCACTTCGCCACAGTCCCAGACGCTGATGTTGTTCTGAGTCTAGCCCTTTTCCTATACTTGGCATTAGTCACAGCAGGCAACATGCGTGTGTGTATGTGCACGTGTTTGTGTGTGTGTGCTCGGGGGAGGGGGGGGCACTCTCAGGTGCCTGCATGTGTGTGTGTGTGTGTGTGTATGCGTGTGCATGTATGCTTGTGTGTGTGTGTGTGTGTGTGTGTGTGTGTGTGTGTGTGTGTGCGCGTGTGTATAGGGGGGTCTTTGTGACATAATGAGCACAACCCATTCGGCTCTTCCTCTCACTGCTGAGAGATTAGTTGGAGCAAGTGTCCGGGACAGGGAGGGGCGGGGGGGCGGGGGTCTGGAGGGGCTGCGGTGGCGTTAGCGGTGGGCTGGCAGGGAGGGTCAGTGACTGGCGATGTGACATCCACAGGAAATAACATCAGTGGCCGTGTCTAATGAGGATACAAGTGGCGGTGATGGCACATTAACAGCCCACCCTGTGACAGGCCCGTAGTGGCCGCTGAACAAAAGATGGCATATTTTTAATTCAATGAGGATTGTTTAGCCAAAACAATAGACCAGCATTGTTTAATGATTGAAATAAAAACAACAAAAAAATGAGTAGTAGGACAGAAGAGATGAGAAAGATGAGCTGCTATTTAATAATAGTTTTTCTACGTTTATTTATTTTTCATTCTGACCTTCCAAACTGATGCAGTGGAGAGCATTTTTCTGAAGCTCAGCTTGCATAAAATAAACCTAAAATGCCCATGGTAAAAAAAAAAAGTGCTTACATTCCGAGCTCATTCCTTTTGCGGCGAGGCTCTGTAAAATTTAAATGAATGGATATTTCCTAAGAAATTATCTTAATCAAACTCCCTCGGAGGACGGAGGCCTTATCGATCACAGCATACCCTGCTCTAAGTGGGGCTAAATGATCAATCAGGACTCTTCTCCATTCGGATTAAAACACTGAGAAGTCTGTGGCTGTGTAGTGAGCAACGGCCATGGAATAGAATGGGATGGATCCCACGATGACACCAACAGGAGGATCAAGAGGTGAGGGGAAAGTGTGTGGGGATGGAAGTGATGAGGAAAAAAATGATCGTGTGTGTGTGTGTGTGTGTTTGTGTGTGTGTGTGTATGTGACCCAATGTATGAACGTGTGTGAGGAGTGAGTGTGTATGTACGTGTGTGTGTGTGTGTATGCGTGTATATGCGTGTGTGTGTATGTGTGTATGTGTGTGTGTGTGTGTGTGTGTGTGTGTCGTGTGCATGTGTGTGTGTGTGTGTGTGTGTGTGTATGTGTGTGTGTGTGTGTGTGTGTGTGTGTGTGTGTGTATGTGTGTGTGTGTGTGTGTGTGTGTATGTGTGTGTGTGTGTGTGTATGTGCGTGTGTGTGTGTGTGTATATGTGTATATGTGTGTGTGTGTGTGTGTGTATATGCGTGTGTGTGTGTGTGTATGTGTGTGTGTGTGTGTGTGTGTGTGTGTGTGTGTGTGTGTGTGTGTGTGTGTGTGTGTGTGTGTGTGTGTGTGTGTTTGTTTTGGCATGATACTCACGTTTTAATTGAGCTGGGTCATGAAGGGCCATAGTCACACCAATGGTGCCAGCACAGAGAGTAAAAAAAAGAGAAATGGCTACCCCACCTCAAAGTTCAGCAGTTAAACTCTCTCTGTGACCTCTCTCTCTCTTTGGGTCTGTGTGGTGTGCTGTGGAAGGGTCAAGTGCTTGAGGGTCGTGGCACAGCCTGCAACCCCTCCAGTAGCTCTGCTGGGTTCACTGACAGCCCGGTGCAGGTGCAGACCTCGGCCAGCGGTGGTGAGTAACAGGGGGTGGAGGTCCCGCAGGGATGCGCAGGGGAGCATGTGTGTGTGTGTGTGTGTGTGTGTGTGTGTGGGGGGTATGAGAGAATGACAAAGAGAGTGAATGTGCATATGAGACAATGACATGGATGTCAAAAATACTATATGTACATCTACATCTGCATGTGTCACTGCCTCTGTGTGTGTGTGTGTGTGTGTGTGTGTGTGTGATAAGAGAGAGATAGAGAAAGAGGTAGAGAGTTAGAGTGTGAGTCTGTGTGAGAAAGGTGGCAGTTGTGGTCTCCTGCCAGGATGTGTGAGTGTACATGTCCAAAACAGGAAGTGTGCGACGGTGGCGGCAGTCAGCAGCGGCTCCCCAGTGATTGACACGCTGGCTGATGGAGCAGGGGCTGGACGCAGTCCTGAGGGGGGGTCCAGTCACAGGGCCGGCTGATGGAGCAGGGGCTGGACAGTCCCAGTCCTGGGGGGGTCCAGTCACAGGGGCGGCTGCTGCTGCTGCTGCTGCTGGGGGCCACCTGGCTCTGGCTTTAACCAGAGATCCCATCAGCGTGTGATGCTGGCCCTCAGCATGGGATGGTGCCTTTCACTGTGTGTGTGTGTGTGTGTGTGTGTGTGTGTGTGTGTGTGTGTGTGTGTGTGTGTGTGTGTCTACCATTGTGTGATAGGGTCAGAGAGAGTACAGAGAGGGAAAGAAGGGGAAAAAGTGTCTGAGAGTGTGTGTGCGAGTGCATGTGTATGCGTTCTGGGTTGCATGTGGGTCTCTCTTTGTGTATGTGCATGCATGTGTGTGTGTGTGTGTGTGTGTGTGTGTATGCGTGCGCGTGTGTATGTGTGTGTGTATTTGTGTGTGTGTGTGTGTGTGTGTTTTTGTCTGTGCATCTGTGCGTGCATATGTGTGTGTGTGTGTGTGTGTGTGTGTGTGTGTGTGTGTGTGTGTGTGTGTGTGTGTCTGTGTATTTGTGTGTGTGTGTGTGTGTGTGTGTGTGTGTGCGTCTGTTTTGTGTTTGTGTGTGTGTGTGTGTGTGTGTGTGTGGCTGGGTGTGAGTGAGTGTGTGCATGGGTCTGTTTGAGTGTGTCTGTGTGCATGTGTGTATATTTGTGTGTGCGGAGAGAGAATCAGCTGCAGCCTGTTTGTATTTGATAAGGGGGAGGCGGGGGTCACACCGTCACTCCCTGTCAAAGTAGAAATGTTATGACAAGAAATGCGTGTTTTGACATACAATATTCACACACAGATTTTAACAGAAAAATTCCACTGATTTAAAAACCGTGTGGAATAAGTGTGATGTCTCGGCAGCAACATAACCCCCAACAACAACAATCTGATGTCCGCTGAAACATTTAGAGGGTGTCTGCATTTCTGTTTCGAAGCGTTCTCTCCCTCTTTCTCAGTCCTCTCTTATTAGTAAGACTGCCTTTGCTCCCAATTCAAATGAAAATATGACAGCACTCATCAAATCTGTATTGCAAAAGAAGAAAAAAGGTTAAAAAAAATTGTAAGAGGATACAAAAAAATTCCTCAAGGACGTTGAGAAGCAAATTGGATGTGTATGAGGTTCCTGGTGTCAAATGGGATCAATATGTGGATAGCTGAGAGTGGAGTGATCTCAATGAGCAAAGCCCAGCAAGCAGCACTGCACTGGGGCGGCTCAGCTCCACCAGCAGGTCCTGCCAAGCTGAGGTTGGCTCAGCTTGAGGTCAGCTTCAGGTTTTGTCATGTTTCAGTCCGTGTGTGTGTGTGTGTGTTTGTGTTAGGAGCAATACTATGACTATGTAGATGAGTTATCAAGGCCTATATGCTGACCCCTGGTGTGTGGGGGGGGTATGTATTTGTGTGTGTGTGTGTGTGTGTGTGTGTGTGTGTGTGTGTGTGTGTGTGTGTGTGTGTGTGTGTGTGTGTGTGTTTGTGTTAGGAACAATACTATGACTATGGAACAATGACCCTGGGGGGATGTGTGTGTGGGGGGGTTGTATTTGTGTGTTTGTGTGTGTGTGTGTGTGTGTGTGTGTGTGTGTGTGTGTGTGTTTGGAACAATACTATGACTATGTAGATGAGTTATCAAGGCCTATATGCTGACCCTGGTCAGTATAGGCACAAGTGTGTGTGTGTGTGTGTGTGTGTGTGTGTGTGTGTGTGTGTGTGTGCACACGCGCATGGGGGTGTTCCTCCGATGGAGCTCCCCATAACTCCCCCAGTCCCCACCCCCACCCCTCTCTCCCAAACAAGCATTGACCTTGGCTGCCTCTCTCTCTCTCTCTCTCTCTCTCTCTCTCTCTCTCTCTCTCCCCCCTGCTTTCTCCTCAACCCTCCTCCTGGACCCCCAACCTGATTCACACCTCTGGGAATGCAGCAATTTCCACACGCAGATCCCCTCCACTCTCTCCACTAAACTGTGTACTCTGAGCTATTATATTTCAGTTCGCACCAGGCCAAGGGCTGGGGTGGGAGGGGTGCTAGTAACGACGGGCGGCCAAGGCAAGCGGCCCAGCTTATTCACAGTCACACACACACACACACACACACACACACACACACACACACATCACCAATGAGACACAGACCACCCAAACGCTAAAGAGCCACCGCCACCCCAAACGCATGGCCTGTTGAGTCAGGTGCAATCAGGCTCAGATATAATTCTGTGAGCCAGCGGCAGCCATAATCAGCACTAGGAAAGCCAGCCACAGTGACGGATGGGACGGGGACACAGAGGGTGGAGGGTGGTGCATTTACACACAGTGACCACCAGAGGGCCTTTCAGAAGCTGATGGCTGGCCTCATAAGGTTTTGTGTCCCTGGATATACACACGCACACACTGTCACACACGCACAAAGGCGTGCAAACACACACACACACACACACACACACACACACACACACACACACAAACACACACACACACACACACACACACACACACACACACACACACACACACACACACACACACACAGGACCCTGTTAAGGTGAGGGCACAGCACAACACTGCCCCACCCTCCCAGAGAGGAAGTGACCAGAAAAGAGAGATTCCTGCCCAAAATAAGTCATGTAGTAATACTAGGCATTTTCCCTCCTCTTAATCCTCTCATGCCACACAGAGCTTTTCCCAAACAGCAACTACTGAAAGTTCACACCAAAAACAAATCCCCTTAAGGTAAAGTGACTTGGAGATGTCTGTCAGACATTGCCGGCACATGAGTCCAGACCTGACCTTGGGCTGTGCATTACGTGCCGCACCAAATAACTGTTAAGCAGAGATGTCCAATGTCCAACATCCTGAAGGTTTCTGATTAGTTCATACAGCCTCTGACCACTGATGACATTGACCTTGCTGTTCAAGCAGCTCAGGAAAGTCAAGGAGACCATTTTTTTTTAAACTCACAGGAGTTTGAAGTATCCAACACTCATGGTTACATTCATGAGTACATCTCATGAGTAGTCCGAAATACTGCTCTGGTGTCATTTGCAAACATTCCCCTAGTGTATATGTTTTCCAGGTATAGGTTGAGTACTGTATATGCCAAGGTAGGATGCCAACAAATTATTATTTCAACCCTAGACACACTCATTTGAATATTTTAAGAGAAAGAGCTGAAAAGGATTCAGTCCTTCATAGTCCTGCCTCTAGTTTCTCCTCTGCTCTTACTTCTCTCAAACTAAATGTGGAGTTGGTTTTCCACTTGAGTAAATTGCAGCCTCTGGCTATTGTTTTAATAAGTGACTGCTATTACTGTGTTGACAGAAAGAGCAACTGTTCTGCATGCCATTTACATGAAAAAGATGCAGAAGGCCCTGTCCACATTAAGCCGGGTAAATACTTATTTGCATATTTGGTGAAAACAATCACAATCACTGTCCACGTTGTTATTCGTATCACTTTTCAAAAGTTTTGCGTCCACTCAAGAGCACTGACAAGCCATAGAAGTGTTTGTTGCGGGTGGCGTCTGGAACACTCAATTTGATCAGTATCATGGCAACCACATGTCATTGTATGTGAAACTATGCTTTTTCACTGTACACACGTGAACCCAAACCCATTTACAAATGTATGCACCTCAGTCAGCAATTTTAAAAGGTTAGTTTTCGGTAATGGAGTATACCCTTTTTTTGATGTGGAATGAAAACTAAACAGAGAAATAATTATGCATCTATTTAACCAGCCTAGAGACTACATTTTGAACTCATAAGTATACTGTCTGTGTGAAGTATACAAAACCTCTGTCAAGTTGATTTGGAAACAGCCCAAAATGGACGGGTGATGGACCTGGGAGAGGTGAGAAGAGATTAACGCTAGTAAACACTAGATCACCTTGGTCATGACTGCTGGTGCTTGGCTGTAGTGGTCCTCTTCTAAACTCCCTGGGATGTTGGGAAGTGAGAGTTGCCCTGTAAACACACACACACACACACACACACATACACAGGCAAACACCATGATATAGTATTCTTCAAATGGTCATATTATTTTCAATAAAAAAAAACACACATTATAAATTACAACATAACTTCTATTGTACCTCATAAGATAATGTCACATGGATGATGTCCTTAACTTGGTCCTGACTTAGGAGTGGATTAAATAGTAAGTGCACATAATCACTGCAATATAAATATACTCCTGTGCTCTGTCAGTACTCAGTCTGCTTTGATAGTTGTCTAGAACCGTGTGTCTTTTGGGGGTCGTGGTAGTATGAGCTCTCCCCACCCTGGCAAACCTCAAACCTCCTGCCGTCTGTAAATCACATGCAGAACTTTATGGAATGTGGTGTTTGACTAAGTGAGACATCAGGTGTGCTCTTACATACACACACACACACACACACACACACCCATACCACACACACACACTTCCTACTTACGCACACATAACTTGCCATATAGCATATGTTAAACAACTGTGATAACTATGAGTTATTTTACACCCAGCGCCCTGGTTATAAAAAGGCACTTTGAACATTGTCAAGTAGGAACCTTTAGATCTTTAAG
Organism: Alosa alosa; assembly: GCF_017589495.1. Classification (NCBI taxonomy): domain Eukaryota; kingdom Metazoa; phylum Chordata; class Actinopteri; order Clupeiformes; family Clupeidae; genus Alosa; species Alosa alosa. The sequence goes on along the minus strand of NC_063197.1, from coordinate 26,603,066 downwards.
AATGATCAAATTTAAACTGAACAAATTGAGCAAAACCTACTAATGATAAAATAACATCTAATGACTACACATTTTCAAAAGTATTTTGAAATACTGTATTTTAACTAGTGAGAGTTAAAAAAAATAGATTTTCCGAATCTGATGAAGGTGTGAATGACAGGCCTCCCACGACACACCACTGAAGGTTTTCCAATCAATTTTCGGATGGTTAACTGGAAAACTGATGTCAAAAATGTTAGCCTGCATTTATTCTGCCTTCAGTGTCCAAAATAACACATTTTGTATACTGCCCATATCACATACTGACACTTCTCAAAAACAGCCCTGGTTGAACAGTATACAATCTACTGTGCTTTATAAATAGACTTCATGGCATTCCAGTGCTTCTTGATGTGTGTAGTTATCCGAACCAGGCAAAATAAATATGCTTGTTCAATTGGAGCAGAGGAGGCGCTTGCGGTTTGTTTTCCTCTGTTCGCACTATTCTCCAAACATGCCAAGACATGGAACCACTTTAAGTGCACTCGAGGAGACGAGAATGCCCTCCGCTGCAAAAAGTACCAATTTGGAAACCCGAGTGGGGCATTGGAGGGGTGGATGTTTTTCCTTTGCTGAAGATGACGGCTAAAAAAAATGTGTAAAAAGAACTAGGGGTACACGTGTTTGAAGAGCCTAATTAAAAATGTCATGGAGCTAACAGGCAATCTCCTGTTATCATACATGCACACAGTCACACTGGTGACAAGCAAAAGGGAATACGTTATTGATTTTATAAATATTGAATTTGTTTTTTCTTCTGTCGTGGTAGGAGCATGCAAAATATAGTGCACATTTGCAAATTACATCAAAGAATCTATATTATCATTATTTATCATGTCATCGTAATTGCCCTGGGGAAGGACAGCCACCCACCCCACACACACACACACACACACACAGTAGTAGCCTGTCAGTACTACGTTCTCTCACTGATGTCATGGTCCCGGGAGGATTTGTGTCGGGATTAATCTTTGCTCCTGAACAACACCTCCTGTGCCCCAAAAAAAAAGACGAGAAGGTGGGGTCTGACAGGCAGATCTCATCCTCTGTGTGCCGCACTGAAATCGCTCCATCGGAGCCTCTTCATCCGTCTCTGTCTTATCTGCATGGCAGATGTGGAAAAGGGGGATGAGGGGATGGATGGATGAATGGATGGATAGAGAGATGGTAGGGAGGAGTGCAGTCCAGGGAAGAAAGGTCAGTGCATTCAAGGAGTCCATCACTCGAGGATGACAGAGCTCTCTGCAAGAGCTGAATAAGTCCTACAGAGCAGGAGAAGTTGAAAAGTGGATGGGGGTGATGTTAGGGGGGTATAGTGGGACATCCTGTGTCTTAGTGTAAGGCTAATGCAACTATCTCTCACTAGACCTTTCAACTCCACAGACCAATGTGGGCATACACTAGTAATTTGATAGAGACAAATTCATTCAACCTGAAATTGCTTGTTATTATTCTATTCAGAAAAGTATTCCGTCATCTCCATGATTAACATTGTCTGTGCGTAAGTCATTGTTTTTTTTTTTAAATCAATTAATATAATTGTGGGCAGCACAAGTAAAATATAAATGGCCATTCTGGTTGCAATGCAGGACTGTGATTTCACTAGCTAGTCCTAGTGCCATTGCATTATTGAAAAGAAGTAGCCACTGATGTTGATTGGGCCGAGAACTGATTTTTCCCAGCTATCATTCAGGGACACTATGACACTGAGGAGGAGCATTACCAATGGGAGCTGGAGAAACAAAAGCAGGATGTGGCAGCTGGATTTCTTTCAAATCCCTGCAACCTACTGTATGCACATCAAAATGAAATATTAGGGAGAAAAATGGCAACAGGTGATTTGTGAAGCTAGCTATGGATTTTACTGTTGTAAAGAAGGTATTTACATTTCCCTAGTGAACTGCAGTAATGTTAACACATCAAGAAACATGAATGATGCACCATCTAAGAGTGTTCCCTTCAACTGAAGGATATTTTTCTGTATGTCTTTACTGTAAATAGTTTGATTTCAAATGCAAAACAGAACCTTTTGATTTTGATATTTTTTAATCAGATTGTTCAATGCCCCAGTTAAGGGAGGCATTAAAAACACTTGCCTAATTCAAACTGGCTTCCTGTATAAACCACAGCCACTTCCCGTCTCCACTCTGAATATCTATACAGATTTATTTGAACAGATACAGATAATAATGTCTTTGTACACCTCTAACACACACATACACACACACACACACACCTATGGCCATCAAATTAAAGGAAAGTTACCAATTGGACAACCAAATTTAAACATTACTGGATATCTATGCATAACGTCTTATATTGTGTCAAGGCGATATAAGAATCTTTCTGAATTCAAAGGCCCTCGCTCTGAGCTCTGAGAGTGCGTTCCTCCGCCGTCCCGTCCTGTGCTGGCCGAGGCTGAGGTAAACAGCTTTTAATAGCATCAGAAAAGAGCCGGCCTGTGAGGGCTGTGGTTTTGGCCCATCTGTCTGGCCCATTGTGTTTTGTTCCTCCGCTCAGAAGTGTCCAGGGGTGACAGCTGATATATGTGCAGAACAAAGTGCTTTGGCAAGCTCCAGGGAGGCTGCTGCACCGTTTCGTGTTGTCGTTTCATTTTTTCCCCTCGTTTTTCGACTATTTTCTTGTCATCTTTTTTTCCTTTCTTTGTGTGTGTGTGTTTGCGTGTGAGGATACATGTGTGTGTGTGTGTGTGTGTGTGTGTGTGTGTGTGTGTGTGTGTGTGTGTAATATTCCATCAGAACATGGTGCGGTTGTCTGAATCGTTGGTGGCTTGGGGCCAGCTGCTTGTGGGCTGCTCCATGAGACGCGTGCGGCTGCTTGTTTTGTTGCGGCTGCTGTCGCTGTCCTTTGAAAGGTTAGCATAAGCCATGGCAAAATTCTCACTGGAGGCAGGAGAATGCATTGCGGAAGAAAAGATGAGTCAAGAAGGAAAAACAGACACCACACATCTTCAAAGTCCATGATGATTCCAGTATTCTGTTTGTTTTAGTGCAAATCATAGCTTATGAAAAAAAGAAATCATATAATTTAAACTGTACTCTTTTTTTACACATACTCATAAACATATGAGTAAACACATACTGCACTCATTCAATCATGACAAAAGTAATGGATAAAAACAGGCTACTGTGAACTGTGCATATTATCAAACATGTGATTTGGTGGCAACATTTTGGCCTCATGGCCTCTAATTCAGCTCCATCAGAATAGTGCCCAAACAGGCGGAGGGGAAACTGCATTAGATACATTGTAGCGATCAAAGGGAGGAAACGCCGGCCTGTTGTTTTTACAGGGCACCAAGGGCACTCATTCATATTGTTTAGCGGAGCTCGCTCTGCCACCGCCCCTCGCTTCACAAACAGAATGAGGAGGGAGGACTAAAAAGGATGAAAAATATGGCACACCATTTTGCAGGAATCGACCGCCAGACGTGTCATTTTTCAAAGTGGTGGTGACCAGTACAAAATACTTCTTTGTTACGGGCACTACATGAGCATACAATTACATGCAACACTGTACAAGTATGGGATTATATTTTTGGGGTTTGGATTTCTTTACAAAGAATGTTTGTTTTCATTGATAAATCTGCTTTTGAACAGTCCTCGATCATTTTATAACCTACATGAGTTTGGGTCTGGCTGCACTGATGACTCTCCTACATTAATTATTCTATGATTATGCAAAGCAGTGTTTAAAATGAGAAGAATTTTTGAAATATGAATTTTTGAGGGGGTTTTCCACATTCTGGAAGTAGACAAAAACTGTGGTTCCTGATGACTTGGCCTCCCCCTCTCTCTCCTGGACCCACTTTGAGAGAAACCAGGCTCTCCTGGATAATCACAACCTAATAAGACAGAATATTGAAAGCAGGAGTGTACCGACCGGATCCTCTTTCCTCCCTCTCACTCTCTCCCTCTCGCTTTCTCGCTGCCCCAGAAAAATGTTTGCATATGGCTGCTCAAGATATCAGTAATTTCATAATATATCAATTAACTGTTTTTGTAAAAAAAAAAAAAGAAAAAACATTGGCTGGCGTATGTTCTCCATATTTGCTTTGGAAGCCCACTGACGGAGTCTGCAGGAGCATACCGAAAATCTCCCGGCCGTGCCGGCAGCCCCAAAATCATTCCAGAATCAGAGGTGGACCAACATGGGTACAGGCTTGCATTTCACACCCTCTCAAAATCAAAGAACGAACATGATGCTTTGTTATCCTAGCCCATTTTCACACAGGAGTGTCAAACCTCAGAAAAGAGAACACCTCAAAAAGCTTTCTAGCTCGCTGCAGCTGTGCTCCTTCTGTCTTTCAAAAAAAAGTATTTTGTACCATGGTACCATTCTGGTGCACGCATTGGCATGCTGTATGCCTTTTAATTCTTTTGTTCTACTTTGAGACGGGTTTGTTTTTGTTCTTCCTCTTCCTCATCCTCATGTTTTTTATTTTGTCTTCTCCACCCCCCCCACCCTCACATCCCTCTTCAGAGGAAAGCTTCTGCGGCCTGCTGCACTCTCAGGTGTGCTGCTGCTTGCCGTGCCTGAGTGCAGGAGAGGTGGAGAGGAGACGGGGCCTGGATATGGGGAGAGCGGAGTTGGTGGGTGGATGTGAGACGGAGGGTGGTGGTGGGTGGAGTGGGTCCTGCTTTCTAATGATCTTCCCTGCACCTGCACATCTGCTGCTGTTTTAATTAGCACTCCAAGGAGCTTCGTCAAGAGTAATCAAAAACATTGTCACTTATGAAGCCCCAGCATGAGGGGTAGGGGTGGGGGTAGAGGAGTGAAGAATCAATACTTTTCATCAGAAAGAGGACAGACCTGGATGTATAAGCAACGGGCTTAATTGCCTCATTGCAATAAACAATTCTTAAAAAAAACACACACACACACACACATACACACAAGGGGGATGGGGGATAGACCGTAAAAAAAAACACCTTTTTCATGACTTCATTCCCTCTGGCTGGATCAATAACCTGGGGAGGTTTTCCTTATTGGCTTTTAGCAACATGTGGCAGCATTTTTGTATGGGGTACCTGACTCAATAACATTGCTGTGCTCTTCTTTTTTTTATTTCTTCTATGGCTAAGAGAGAAGGGGGTGGGGGGCACTGGGGAGTGAAGAGAAGATGAGAGGAGCAGAGAAGAGAGGAGATGAGACAAGAAGAGAGCAGAGGAGAGGAGAGGGAGGAGAGGAGAGGAGAGGGGAGGGACGCGGCAGGCAATAGGTTTAGCAGCAGCCCCCCGCTCTGCCCTGTCTCAGGCTGGTGATTTATGCGGGGTGGATGACCTCTGGGGCCGTAACACAGTGATGGGTGACTGGCTCTCAACGGTAAGCTACTGGCACTTGACAAAGTGCCGGCAGCAGAATGAATTTACTTCTCTTTTCCTCAATCATCAACAGGCACTGCCCTGACCCCCATCTCGGTGCTGCTATAACAAGATCTCCCATCTCGGGGGGCTGAAAAATTTACTGTCACATCTACTTTTCAATGAGCTCAAGTGAGCACTTCTTTCACCTTCAGTGAAGCAGGTGCCCGGCTAGTGAGGAGAGAGAAGAGGGGGAGAGAGAGAAAGAGAGAGAGAGAAACAGAAAGACAAAGACAGACAGAAAGGGAAGCCTGACGAAGGACCAGACACAGGAAGAGACCAAACGAGAGTGTGCATGAGAGAGAGAGAGAGGGGATTTGTCAAAGGTGAAGTCATAGAAGAGAGAGATAGTGAGACTCAGTGAAAGAGAGCAAGAGAGAGAAGGTTACATGGGACAAGGGGAGAGGAGGCACCAGACTACAGTAGTGTTAGTGCCCTTCATTTTTTGGTCTGGTGTCAATCCCCCTCATCTTATCATCAGTCCCTGCCCCCCCCTCCCCTCCAGCATTTGGCAGAGCTGATCTGTTTGCCTTCATCAACTTGATGACAAAGCCTGCGGGCTAGTTAAAGTTAATAACCCTGTGCGTTTTTGGGGTTTAATATATTGCCAATAAATCTTGGGTGAGCATTTGGGATTTAACCTTCCTCTCTTCTGATGGCGGTGACCACAAAGCCTGGGAATGTCATAGCAAGTGCACTAGACAACACCCACCAGCCCCACCACCACCTCACCCTCTTCAAGACAACATTATAAACACTGTCTGCTCTCACTGTGGATTTTAAAATGATTCTTTGTTTAGCGTCAATTGCCTTCCCGCCATCTTCTTTTTAAAAAAAAAAAAAGAGAGAAAAATCAATTGGCTACAAGAGGCCGTTAAAGTGGTGCTGTGCTCCCAGGCTGCGGGCCGATAAATCTCTGTGGCGCATCAATGTGCTAAAATGCATAATTTTCTTAAGCAGGCGGTTTTAAATTACTCCGTTTTATATCGGGCGCTTCATCATGGTGACGCGGACACACTAGTGGTTATAATTGAAAATAAAAAAGCCATTAAAACACATTCAATAAGCCAGTGGAGAATTGACAAAGCCATAAAAGGACTTCCTGAATGTGGAGAGGAGAGGTGGGGAAGTGTTGAAGCGAGAGGGTGGGTGTAGTTCTCATAGCCAGTGAGCTCCAGAGCTCCTTCTTGTGTCACCAACACAGCGCTACCAACCAATGGAGACCAGGGATTTGTCCCCGTCTTTGGATTGTGCACCATCTCTTTCTTTAACCTCTTCCTTTCTCTCTCTCTCTCTCTCTCTCTCTCTCTCTCTCTCTCTCTCTCTCTCTCTCTCTGTCTCATGTCCTGCCAGTCAGCTTGAATTGTGTTCACTGAAATCAATGATTTTTCACTGTCCAAACCCAAACAGATCAAGCTGAAGAAGAGCTGCAATCGTTTGATGATTCTGATAGCTATGGAGGACCATATAACTGACAACCGATCAATGCCTGACCTTTATCTAGACAACTATCTATCGAGAAAGTCTTTAGATGCCAAATAAAACCCAGGAACATACACACAGATCACAAATCAAACATCAACTTATCATCAGATTCACTTGACATCATGATTTCACGCTCTTCTGGTGACATTTTACTATTACTTTGTTTTCTGATGTTATTTCTATATTATTATTCCTGTGTAGACATTGTTCAGATGAATGGATATACAAAAGAATGCATTCCATTCGTGTCCAACTATGTCCATAGTACAAAAATAAAATGCCACGGTGGCTTGCGGCTTCTTTAACTTTCAGTTCTCCTAGGAGCATCCCTCCTTTGCCTCCCGGCCCCTGGCTATTGCCTTTCTCAATCTGTCCCTGGAGGAGCAGGAGTTATGGCCCCTGTCGATTGAGGAGAAAGGGATGTTATTCCCTTGTCACCCTCAGCCAGTCCGCCAGCCTCCCTGGCCTGATCTATGGCCACGGCAGGCCTGGGCAGAGCTGTCTTGATGCGCCATTGGTTTAGAGGGCTGTCAGCTCGTCCCGCTACCTGCTCCTCGACTCACCTCTCCTCTCACCCATCTTACAGCCTGCACTCCTCAACCCCATCCACCCCCCATTCCATCACCCACCCCCAGCCACCCTCACTGCCTTTGCAAACACACACACACACACACACACAGCAGTCTCTCAGGGCCGCAGTGACACGGTGTGTCGGTGGAGGTCACCTCTAAGGGATAAGAGGGACTGTAAGAGGGACTGATAGGTGGCCTTGAAGAGGCAGCCAAAATCAGAAAGGGGTCAAATGTACTGCTGTGCCTAGGGGGTGAGGAATTTCAGATGCATGGTTTGCTAATGACAGAGAAAAGGATCATCAGTGTGTGTTGCAGACGGAGTAAAAGAAGAAAAAAAACACAGAGAAAATGAATGAGAGAATAAAGTCAGAGACAGAGGGGAATAAGAGAGAGAGAGAGAGAGAGAGAGAGAGGGAGAGAGAGAGAGAGAGTTGCAGCAGCAGAGTCAGTGGGTGCCAGAGAGCCAAGAATTCCATTAATGTTGTAGCTGCTCATCACCAGAGGGCTGCCTCCACAGCCAGCATACGTTTATAAGACATCTGTCAGGAATTAGCACCAAACAGGGTGAGGAGCGGAGGAGGTGAGGAGGAGGTGAGGAGGAGGAGAGGAGGAGGAGGAGGAGGAGACGAAAAGAGGGAGGAGAGCACAAAGGACGGGTGTGGAGAAACAGGGAGGACAGAAGAGGAAAGGAGAGGGGAGGGGTTCGACAAGGGCACATCATCGCCGTCTGACTCAATACACTACAACTTTCAGATGCTGACGCCTAGCGCATTACCAAAAAGAGAGGGAAAAAAGACTCCGCTAGCACCACTGTACAGTACCACACAGAAACACATCCTTCTTCTCCTCCATTTCTCTCTCTCTCTCTCTTTCAGCTGACTTGCTAAGTGGCATGCGTCGGAGATGCCAGTGGCCATACTCCACCCAGCCACGGTGTCGGTGGCACCAGGCCGGGTTGGCGGATGGGATGAATAAACAGATGGAGAGGGGGAAAAAGACGAAAGGAATTTCATGGGGCACACCTTACGGCCATCCATCATGTCCCACTAGCTACCGCCCTCACCACGACTAACCCCATATCCCATACATATCCCTATGGATAATGTACACAGGCTCCTTAACAGGTCGAGTATTCCACACAGAGCTTGCAATTTATTATATTTGACATCTCCACCCGTTCCTGCTGTTGTTTTTTTTCATGTTTTATATATATTTTGAATACCTTTTCTTGGATTTTAAACTTTCAAGAGTGTGTCTAGAATTAATAATTGCAGTGGAAAGAAACAGTGGCTGTATGCTTGAATGTGCTATTTTCTTTGGCATATAACCCACCCACCCACACAAACACACAGACAATTACAAATATCTAAAAGCAAATAAATATGGCTGACGCTTGAAAACTCTCCATTATCAAGTTCTTCTTTGTCATTTTGGCCTAGTCGTGTCATTCAAAAGGAATCTGAGGGAGAGACAAGCGGAAGAGAGTGTAAAGAGGGCTAAAGAGAGAGAAAGAGAAAGCGAGAGAGAGAGAGAGAGAGAGAGAGAGAGAGAGAGAGAGAGAGAGAGAGAGAGAGAGCAGGAGCACAAGAGAGGAGAAACAGGAATGTAAATAAACAGAACGCAATAACACATTGGGCATAGTGTTTATTTGGGTATTTACACGGCAAGCTACAATCAAGTCCTCAAAGTGCCTGACACAAGAATGACATATCCCTGCTCTGGTCTCTCCCATTTACTAAACATACTCTGGGGAACATAAAGCTCAGAGCACTAACACACACACACACTCTCTCTGTGTCTCTTTCTATCTCTCACTCGCTCACACACACTCTTTCTTTCTTTCTATCTCTCTCTCTCTCTCTCTCTCTCTCCACACACACACACACACACACACAAATGAACACATTTGGTCCAAGGTCAAGTCCAGTTATTTGTCAGAGAAGTAGAGAATGAAGAGGTTTATGAAAACAGGAGGGGGGAAGGTGAGGGAGAATGTGTTTTGTATTGACTTAAGGGTCCTGGTTTGGCACAGCCAGATGTAGTGTTCTTAGCAAATCACATCTGATCATGAAGACACTGAACACACACAGAGAAACACACTCACAGAGATGCACAAACACAGGGCTGGGATGGAGTCCAATGTGATTGGCATTTATTGCTGTAATTTGTACAGATTTTTTTTTTCATAATCATATTCATCAATTATGGCTCATGGTGTTATTTAATTAGGAACATAAATTTGTACAGTAAATGTTCACTGAATTTATTGAATCAAAGGTTTTCAGTGCGGAATGCATTACTATATTATTTGTCTCAATAAAAAAATACTGAAGATGTTATACTGCATATATTTGATAATCAATACATTTTTATTTTTCATTTAGGACTGGTAATTAAATTACTGCGCCCGGGGCAGTAAAACGAGAAAGCAATGACATTATAACCACATGTGTGAGGAGAGAAAGAAGAATGAATTCACAAAACACAGAAACAACGACACACTGACATGAATATTTTACACAGACGCACTCACACTTGTCTTTGCCATTAGTCTGTCGTGGACGACAGCACACGATTAAAACAAAAAAGATACAAAACATAACATAACACAAACAAATAAAAAAAAAAAAAGACAGAGTTCAATAAGTACAAACAATAGAGCACAAACCACTTTCACATCCTGCTTGGATAATGTACTGTACATCCACTAACTATACAAAAATGTCCACATATCAACTAGACAGCCCATCTACAATTGACGCAAAGCCGCTTGAGCTGGGGTACCAGGGGATTGCTTTGGTACAGGCAGTGGCTTGGGTAAGGGGTTTTTTAGGAGCTGGGGGCTGAAGGTATAGTTGGGAGTGGTGGTGGTGGTGGGGGGGTGTCTGCGTGTGTGGAGTGTGGAGCACAGAGCCTCCCAGATGATCCCAGGCAGGCGGATGCTGTAATCTCTCCTGGGAGTTTACAGAGAGCAGGAATCATATGCCATGTCAATGAATCACCATAAACATGCGTGACAACTCCCTTACCACTGTACAGTGATGACCCCCTGTTTTTCCTCACACACACACACACACACACACACACACACACACACACAGTCAGACAGGGGGGCTTGGGTTTGGGGAAGATCTGGGTGTAATCTACAATTGCATGCAGCACAGCAAAGCCCCCTCTATTTAGACACTGGAACCTCTAATTGCATTCCCGTGCGGCGGAGGAACATGTGTTGAGACGCGGGGGCCAGGCCTGGAGGCGGCAAGCCACGTGCGCACTGTACAGCCCTGACATACAGGACGCTGTGCTGAGCTCTGACATTTAGCGAGGGGACGGGAGGACGGGGGGCATCTCAATAGAGGCCTTATGAAAGACAACTGCAATCTGTGGTATTTGAGCCTGACATTCCTTCTGCGTGTATAAAAATAAGTGTATAAAAATGAGCCTAGAGGTAAATGAAATAATTAGCCTGACGAGCCAGACCCACATTAAAATGTAGGGTCTGGGCATTCACCGTTCCCAGTGCTCAGTCCGAGGGGCGGGATAATCGGTTGTCTTTCAAATTTCCTCTGCACGCAATAGGACAGCGCTATGAGTCCCATGGTTTCCCACCAGCGGAGCTAGTTGGCTAGTTCAAACTTTTGCCAACTTAATAAAAGCTTAACTCGTGTCACACTGTTCGCCAACAGCAACATTATCTTATTTGTTTTCAAGTAGCAGGGATTTCAAGCCAAACCGATGCAACTCTGCCATCAATCATTATGTTAAGCCCGCCTAACAACTCTATACACGATTTGATTGGCCTGATAGAAGCTTAATTTTTCGAGCTCACAAGCCAACGGAGAGTTGCTAGACTAGCCCTGGCAGCAAATGTAATTTGCTGCCGCTAGGGTGCGTCTAGATTTCTAGGCTATGAAATAATGACAATAACACCTAAATTCCATGATGCAAGTCAAGCGTCAAAAAAAAGTCCTGGGCAATAAAAGAAAAACTACAGTGGTAACTGTCAGCAAAAACTTACTGACAATAGAAGCATACATAGATGCCACGTAGTTTTCAACCTCTACATTCAGTGGAGACCTTGCTAATTCCATATGCCACATAGAGAGTAAAATAGATTTTCAATATCCTAGTCTACAGATTCAATCAATACAGCACAAAATACAGACTGAACAGGAAATTGTCCTTTTCGTTCATTGCTGCCATCCCTTTTGCTGCTATTGGCCAACGCAGACACCCTGTCCCTAAGGAGTTAAAGGTATGAATTGATCAAAGGTGCCCATAAATGAGGTTGAGTTTTTTTCCCTCTTTCTCTTCTTTCTTGTTGCGTTTAAAGAATTACTTGACCTTGTAGATAACAGACACAGCGATCAGTTAGGAGCTGTGGAGCTGTTTATTGTGGAGTGAAAGCCATCTGTTACAGTGCCAGGCCCTTCACATAGGCCTACAGATGCTGCCATTGACTGGGCTCTTGGGTCGCTCTCTCTTTCTCTCTCTCTCTCTCTCTCTCTCTCTCGCTGTCTCTCTCCCTCCCTCACTCTCTCTCTCTATGTAGTTCCACAAATCCCTCAATGTTCTATAAGACCCCCACCCGCCCACTTCCATTCTCTAACCCCTACGACCGACGTTGACGGTTCTTAAAAAATCGCCCCGGTATTAAAAACAAATATTCCATCATTGCGCGGGTTTGCATGGCATTACCGGCACGGCGCGTGTCTCGTCAGAATGATTAGTTACAGCACTTGTGCCGGAGAGTCTCGCAACGGCATCTGCATACTGCAGCGCTCGACTCCACACACACACACACACCACACGCACACACGCACACTCACACACTCACACACACTCACACACACACACACACACACACACACACGCACACTCACACACACACACACACACGTGCGCAGCCTGGCCCTGACGCTCACACACCGGGGCCCACGCTCCGCTCAATCATGCCCCGGGCCCCAGCGCGCTACTGCCGCCTCGGCTCCATTTGCATGCAGTTAGCGTGGGGATGAGAGGAGACACGATCGGCTGAGTAATGGGGTGGATAATACCCCCTGACGATCAATATTTCTGTGCATTTCTCTCTCTCTCTTCCTCCCTCTCTCCGTCACTCTCACACCCTTTCTCTTTTTTTCATTCTTCCTTGCGCTCCTTCTCTCTGTAACCCGTTTCTGTGCTGCGCTGCGCTGCGCTGCGCTGCGCTTTGCATGCCTCTGGCTGATTGAGATAGTGAGGAAAAAGAAAGCATTTAAAGCTGATTATGCTTTCCCCTCGGCTTGGGATGTTAATGAGGGAACTGTAAGGAGACGGAATGCATGCACACATGCATACACACGCTCAATAAAGCATGTAAACATACACACACATACAGTATAATACACATGCATAAACTCAAGCTCATCTACACAAGTACTTATCCTCTTGTGTACACACACACACACACACACACACACACACACACACAGTTAATACCGGTACTGGTAACATCACTTTGTATGGATATTAGGCAATCTCAACACACACACACACACACACACACACACACACACACACACACACACACACACACATACACTTCTTTTCACTAAAATAACAAACAGAGAATGGAAGACATCCAAGAGTGTGGTGAGGGAGCTTTTAGTCTTGGAAGAGGACAGGAAAACGAATGACACAACAGCAACAGATACCAATAAATGAATGAGGAAGAAAATGGTTGAGCCTTCCCAGGTCCACCTGGTTTCATGCTGTAGCTGTCACTCATCCACTTTTTATTCCTCCTAAACTCCCATCTGGCTCTGTCTCTACCTTAGACCCACACTCCCTCTCTCTCTCTCCCCCTCTCTCTCTCTCCCTCTCTCATTCTCTCTCTCTCTCCCTCTCATTACTTTGAAGCAAGTCAATAATATGAGGGTCAGAAAACAAGATTGAAATGATTCACTCAGTGGGATCTGGAGAATGTTAGACTGTAACCGAGGGCTTGTCATGCTGGAGTTCACCCTCCCTGCCAACTGCTACTCCTGCCTCTGATCGTAATTCATGACAGATTTGCATCCCACACACACTCACACTCACACTCTCACACACACACACACACACACACACACACACACACACACACACACACACACACACACACAAGGACATACAGACACATGGAGACAAGTAAACACACACACAAATGAAAGAGTATACACAAAAGCCACCGCCATCACAAGCCAACCCATGCAATATCAACTTTCTGCATGTGATTCTGAAAATAATCACACATCACACCATCTGGACATGGCGTCAACTTTGTTCCTGTTTTCTTCTAATCTAAAACAGGAGGTTTTGGATGGTGTTCAAATCATTCACACATAGTTATACTCTATATTCCACTTTGCACATTAATTTGAACATAAAACATCACACAGGCATCACATCTGTAAAATTGAACATAAAAGATTTGAAGTAAAATTAAAACATAAAGAACATAAAAGATTTTTTTATGCATGATTGTTAACAGGACCCTCCCAAAAACAAGTTCCGAGCTTTTGCCTATTACCCATTTGAAACACATGGGCTGTGGGTCTCCCCAAAAAAATCCTCTCTCTTACAACCCCACTCATCTCTGGGAAGCCCCCCGGGAGGAGGAGGGGGGGGGGTATGCTACTCACTCCGGCTGGTGTAGGTGGCGCTCTCCCCCTCCAGGCTGGTGCTGTCGCAGTGGGAGGAGAGGGGCGCGCCCAGGCCCTGGGGCCCCGTGGCGGGGGCGCTGCCCGGCCGAGAGCTGGTGATGGAGCTGCACGGTCTGGAGCTGGCGCAGTTCTGGAGGAGAGGGAATGGTGCAAACAGATGCATAAACTATTAAAAACAAATAGAAGTGAGTTTATGTATTAACCAGTATTTTTTTATACGTTTTGTTTAAAAACTGGGAAACAAACTCCTAGCAAGGATTGTTTTTCTAAACAAATCATGTGTATGGAATTTAAAATCCCATCTGATATCTCATTGTCTCTTTCTCCACTGTGAAAGTGGCATATTCAAAATATCACTTTGGGTATGCCACCCTAAGCAGTGGGCATTGACCTCAATGAGTAATATCTGCAGATCTAGGTCAGACAAGCTTCACTTTAGCGCTGTTGATGAGTCATGAGCCCAGAATTGTGACAGTAGGCCTTATATTTCCATTTCTGAGCTTGTGAATTTGAAACCACAAAATTTACAGTATGCACCATGACACCCAAATGAAAACATGTAAACACATCAATGCAATGTTGTTACATGTCATTAATGATATACCATTAAACAAAATCATACTCTAGTGTGCATACTCTAGGCTTCTTTTCAAAGAGGCCTTCCACCAACCCCCGAGCCATCAGAGCCATGCTGCAGCATCTCTGAAATAGCTCCTGCAGTTCTGTCTTCTTCTGTTACATACAGTATGCCTGTCATGCAGGAATCCAAAGCAGTGGTGACTGCTGGACAAACACCGCGTCGCCACACAGGGTCCCTTTTACGGCCCATGCAACCCAATGCAGATATTCAGGAAACACGCGCACTGTGTATACACACAGACACACGACAACATATACACAAACACACACACACATGCACCATACACACACATACACACACACACACACACACACACACACACACACACACACACACACACACACACACTCAAACATATCCTATATCTTGTCAAAACTTGAAATAGGATCAAAAAACTAATCCGCTTCCAATTTATATCTATATTTCAGGGCTGTCAAAGTGCGGACCTCCAGGTATTGAGAGGCCCTCATTATTTATTTGAGTGGTGCAACTGACAGCTTTATTTCAGCAAAGCAATCTGCCCATGTGTGTACAAGTAGGGGGTCGCAGGGGTCAGGAGACAGTTGGTATCAAAGCAACCTGGAAACATTGGTCAGGGTGGGGGATGGGGTAGGGGTGGAGGGGTGTAAATAACAGTGTGTCAGTGTGTGTGTGTGTGTGCGTCTGAGGGGGGGCAAGACCATACACACACACACACACACACACACACACACACACACACACACACACACACACACACACACAGCCTGGGGGTTTGAGCAAATGCTATGCTTAGCTTGGGGAGGGAGGGGTGCTGCCTTCAAAGGCACCCAGTATAAGAAAAAGATAAAGACTTCGTCAGCTTTATGGTAATTTGTTATTGACAAGAGGGCTTTTATCTGAGCACAATGCTCATCTGGTCTTGAAACAGTGTGTTAGGGTCGTCTGCTGATGGTCCTTCCCTGTGTCAGCTTATTTGACTTACAAATAACATAACTGTTCAGAGATCAGCATGAGTCTAATCAGGAGATGCTGACTCAATATCACGTCCAGAGCATGTTATGCTATGTGTTTTCATTTAAGTGACCAAAAAGGGTGGGTTCATTTCAGCTCTCACACAATGGCACCCTTTAGGCCACAAACAGAGAGTGAGAGAGAGAAAAAGAGCCAGAGACAAACAACAACTGCACAACCAAAGCCATCCACCACGGCTCTGCGGCTGTAAAGTGCAGCGATTGACACTCACCACCCATTCTGACAGACATTCTGCACAGCGCGTTCTGCTGAGAGACACTGAGGCGAATGTGCCATAGCATCTCATCCAGATTTATGTGCCGCGGCAGCATTAGCTAAAAAACATCCGCTGCATGGGCAAACTCGGACGGCGACTTTCGAAAATTGGAAAATTGCCAGAAAGCACTAAAAATGGCCCGCGCCACTGATAATATGGGCAGGCAATATATCAGGTGGAAGGTGGTGGTGGTGGTGGTGGTGGTGGGGTGGGGTGAGGGTGGGTGGTGCAAACGATGGCTTGGCTGGGTGGGTGGGTGGGACGTACGCCGTGAGCCAGGAGTCATTTTTTACAAGTCACAATCTTTACAGTGGCAGCCTGTCAGGGGGTCAAAGGGAAGAACGGGGCCTATATTCTAAAATCAATCTGCCTTTAGAAATTGTCTCATTCCGTTCTCAATGACCTGGTGGCGGTGGCGAGCAGACTGGGACAAACTGCTATAACC
Source organism: Alosa alosa (assembly GCF_017589495.1). Taxonomy (NCBI): domain Eukaryota; kingdom Metazoa; phylum Chordata; class Actinopteri; order Clupeiformes; family Clupeidae; genus Alosa; species Alosa alosa. The sequence continues at coordinate 26,586,548 of NC_063197.1, read as the reverse complement.
TATAAAGCGTGACAACCCGGGAGGGAGTTAATGTGATCATTCATAAGGGCTTGGACTGTGGCGTTGCTGTGTGTGTATGAGATTGGTGAGGGGGAGGGGTGTATGTATGTGTGTGTGTGTGTGTGTGTGTGTGTGTGTGTGTGTGTGTGTGTGTGTGTGTGTGTGTGTGTGTGTGTGTGTGTAATGTCTATGTGTGTGTGTGTGTGTGTGTGTGTGTGTGTGTGTGTGTGTGTGTGTGTGTATGTATGTATGTATGTATGTGTATGCATGTGTGTAGGTGTGTGTTTCCTCTATGCTGGTGTGATGTATGAGCTTGCATATGGGGGTGGGGTGTGATATATATGTGTGTGTGTGTGTGTGTGTGTGTGTGTGTGTGTGTGTGTGTGTGTGTGTGTGTGTGTGTGTGTGTGTGTGTGTGTGTGTGTGTGTGTATGTGTGTGTGTTTGCGAAGCTGAAATGTATCAGTTTGTCAAAGCTAATGGGAGCTGAAAGTGACACATAGGCTGGGCAAACTAAGGAGACTACTTTAAGCTATCATCTGTCACCCCACACCGAACCCCCAGAAATGAAGCTATTGAGAACAACAGGGGAGAGAGAGAGTGCAAGCGAGAGAGAGATGGAGGGGAAGAAAAGGCCGCCCTTGCAGAACAGATTGCATTGGTGGCCCCTGCTAAGGTAAAGCACTCAGCGCGCCACTCTGCGCTTGTGTGGTGACAGACTATAGAGTCGCTTGGTCTCCCTAGGATCCATTTATAACACACAGAGGAGTATCTTCCTTCTTTTCACGGTAGCAGGAGAATGGGGGGCGATATCGCTATATAAACGCACATCTTATTTTTTTACGCTCAACGAATGCAGAAAATGAAAATGGATGTAATGTTGAACACCATCTAAGATGTTGACGAGCTAAAGAGTGAGCATGTAAACATTTCAATTTAAACATTTAGTAACACTCACACAAAGCTTTGGAATACACAATCTTCTCTTAGTTTTTCCCCCTTTACAAATGTACCCAAGAATACTAATTTACCTAATGATTCCTTTTTAATTAGCTTCAATTAAACCAATTTGTAATTTGTACAAATTTGTTTGTTTGTTTAAAAAAAAAGTTCTTATAACAAAAAAAGCTCTTTTTGCCTTCTTTACAAATCATGTTTCATATGGTGGTTTGTGGTTTAGCTTTGTGGTTTATAATGTGAAAACTTCTTAATATAAACTATATATATATATATATATATATATATATATATATATATATATATATATATATATATATAATATAATTAAGTTGCACTAATAACATTTATATTATATTATAATACATTTATATTATAACAAATAAATTAAGTTGCACTAATAACATTTATATTATAAAATAAAAAACAAAAAACAAGTTGTGTTTTGTCCCCTGGGCATGTGATCGTCTCCCTCTCCCCTCCTGAACATCTATCAGCGTACAGCACCCCAGCAGAGCCAGTAGCGTCCAGACCTCCCCTCCTGACCCGGCCAGTGCACTGTGAGCCCATCGTTAGCCCCTCCCCACATTTTAGCCAACATGCATTATGGCTCACGGCTCCATTAAGTGCCGCCACCACCGTAAATTATGCCACAGTGTGCAAATGTACACACACACACGCGCGCGCGCACACACACACACACAGGCGTAAGCATGTTTTGCATAGACACAGTCACTGTAACTGGCAACATAATGAAGAGAGCCATGCGCGCTCTGACAGGGGCACACGGAGTGGAGCGAGGTGTCAAAATAAATTCATAAATACATAAACGTTAAGCGGCCGGGTCGTATTTAACAAATGTGACTGCGCGCCGGCGTCGCTTCATTCAAATGAAGGCTAAATGACACGCGGCGTTAAACTCATCCGGGCTAAGGAAATAAAGTGGGTGGTTTGTTTTCACCAGACGCAGATTTAAATGGGTCTGTTGAGCGGATTCGGGTTTGTTTGCATTGCTCCACCTCACTCAAGGTTTTGGGGATGGGAATACAATCTTAGCCTTTCTGTGCACAGATGAAAAAAGAAGAACATAATTTCCATATGAAAGCCTACCCCTGCACCTGTGGACATCCTTGTAATATGGACAGAACAACAGAAGAATGGTCATCAAAGCAGAAGATAAAGAGTTTGACCAGTGAGGCAGTCTAATTGAAATAAATAATTCACTTTCCCTGTCTTGTAATTGTATAAGAAATAATGGGTCAAGAAAAAGCACGGTTTCAAATACCTTACAAAATAATTAAGGCTGATAAACAAATCAACCAAGTGTCCACTGAGTGTAATTAAAAAAACAGAGTACAAACACAAGGTTATGATACTGTATTCTTAATTAAGTGCACAAAAGTTGGACATTTGTACAAATAGCCGCACCCAGCTGTAATATGAAAAGATTCTTCAACTTAAAGGTCACGTCATATGATATACGAGTGCACTTCAGTTCGAAGTGTAAAATACAGACTTTCTCCGGCTGAAAACAGTTTTAACAATTACATATGAAACCAAACAGCCTTCCGACTTCAGTGAATAGATACAGATAATAAAGGCAACTTGAACTTGATCCTCAAGTGTTATTTACACTGTGAGATCATTACATCTTTTCAAAGCCTATTGACACAAAAGGACTTCCTCTCTCTCTTTCGCTATGTGTGTGTTCTTTTGCATGTGTTAATCAAACAAGCAATGAATAAAATGGATTGAATCTGGGGAGAGATTTGCTTTAAATAAGATGAGACAGAGCAGAGTTTCTCTCTTTGGCCTTTCTCTTCCGTTCCCTAATTATTTGATTTCAGCACGGTGAAACTTTGATCATCCGTACAGCTTCTCGCAATTTTTCTATTAAACAAGAATTTCCTTTCAGTGTCAGGGGGTGAAACTTAATCTGCAAGTGTTTATTGTCACACTATAAACTACACTGGAAAAAAAAGAAAAGCGAAAAGGGGGGAAAACATACATCGGCCCGCGTGCTAAGGAAAAAAGCGGCAAAGATTATTACGTTTAAAATTATAAAACCCTCTTTTGAAAGGCATAAAGTGTACATGGGCTGCTCACAAATTATGAAGACCCCTGGGTCAAGGAGAACCTGGGGTAGGAAAATGGATTCCCGGGCACTAAAACGGCGACTTAAGCAAGAATGCATCCGTGATTTATCTTACAATGCACAGAGGTCAGGTGTTGTGCCCCAGCAGTGTAGTGTGTGCAGTGCGGTGACTCAGGGACACCTCTTCACATTGCTTTTGTGGAGCGGTGAAAAAAGAAAACAAATGAAAGAAAAGGGGGCGACAAGGAGGAGGGAGGCGGAAGAGCAGCAAAATGGTGCACCAAACGTTAACTGAGGTGGTGAGACATTTGGCAAAGTGGTTCGGTACTCACTGCTCTGTGCCCAGGGTGTGCATAACCTTGCCCCTGCTCACAGCTCACACAGACAGGGGGGCTGGGGGGGGTGGCTCTTTTAATACCAGTACCTTCTGAGGTGGTAACATGTTTGTGAGAGACAATCATGGGTATCTCATGAATGTAAAAGAAAAGAATCTGTCGAATTAGCACTGAAAACTGGATTAAACGTCAGTTTACTTGCTCTGACCTGACTCACAAATATTTCAGAAAACGACTAAAATACTATAAAAGTGGAGAAACATACCGCATAAACTATATGTCTTGCATTGGCTGTACTTAAAGCCTCCCTAAATTGCACACTTATTCATATTTAGGCAGTACCAGTTTACATTTGAATAAAAAGGAGGCCATTTTTTATGTTGACTGATTTTGTTCTCTGGTGATTCTCATCCATTAAAGCCTAAAAAATTCACCATTTATCCCCCCCCCCCACTCCAAAACAGAATCTAAATGGTAATAACTAGCCATTTCAATATCATATATACTCACTTTTCCAGCACAGCAGTGCCACACACATTTTTCCTCTGGCTATTTATTCTTTTCCTAAAGCAGACGCTCCGACCAGGGATGCTGTAGGGGGGCCTGCAGAGCCCTAATGTCAGAATGTTAAATGGAGGACCATGAGTTTAAAAACTTAAAGAGGCAGTGAAATATTAGCCAATGTGGGTGAGGAATGACTAGCCCTTTATCCCAGGGTGTCAGAGCTTAATGGCGAGTCTGGATGCATATAAGTTAGCCCAAGCATGAAGGGCAGCAGGACGCTCAAGCGAGAAAGAGACGCACGCTCTCTCTCTCTCTCTCTCTCTCTAGTGTGCCTCCTTCATCCACTACCCCCACCCCTGTTCTCTCGCTCCCCCATACCTTCTCTTTCACTCCCTCATTCCCTTGCCTGAGCTGCGGTGCGTGGGGGTGATGGGAGGGAGGGGGGAGGGGTGGGGGTGGCGATCAGAAACTTGTCATTTCTCTCGTTCACTCACTCTGTCAGCCTTGAGTCAGTGGAGACTCACCTCTGTGTTGTAGACCCCATAGATCAAGAAGATGAAGAGACCCTACAAAAAGAGACAGAGAGAGAGAGTGTAAGAAAGAGAGAGAGAGAAAGAGAATAAGAAGAATGGAGATTAAAAGAAAGAAAATGTTTTCGCCAACTCTTAAGTGAAAAAGGAATGCAAACTGATGCATTAAATTAAAAGACATAAAACATTAACATTCAAAGACATAAAATGTCTTTATGGAAAGCAAGAACAAACAAACAACAAAAAGCTCACAAAAAGTTCTACACATACTGTATGCAGCCTCTATTGAGTGAAAAAAAGACAGACACACACACACACACACACACACACACACACACACACACACACACACACACACACATACACTTACACACAAACAAGCATTGAACACAAACAGCCACATTTCTGCAGTCCTTGTTGGAATAAAGGGAGCGAACGGCTCCAAATCACTTTTGTAACTGGAGTACCCCAGCTGAAGCGTCGCGTGCGCCCAGGCACACTGCTCATCCTCCAAACCCAATCAAAGGCCTCAACCTCCCAAGGTCTTCCCAAGTCTTTCAGGCTGCACAAATATTTCAGGTTCGAGAGCCCTCTTCTGACATTTGTTTCCCTATGGAGACTGAGGACATGTAGGTGGAGAACAAACCGAGAGGGAGACTGCTAATCGAGATTAATCCACAGGAAAAAAAGACAGAGAATAATGGAGGGTGCAGATGGATAAAGAAAGGCATTTCAGACGAGCAAAAAACTGTGTCCAGTGCTGGGTTAGCGCTAGAATAGGATGCCCTTGGATGCACAAAAGGGTGCACATCTGATGACAAAAAGTAGCCATATTTTCTATTATTCCTCATTGTTGTCATAATGGAGTCTACAAGCTGAGCATTCGCAATGAACAGTAATGGTAATTCCGTCAATTCAACAAGACTTATAAAAAAGGACAATGGACAAAAGACAGCTTTGGAGTGAAGCTCTAGGTACTTGTAGGAAACAGAACAAAAAAAACAAAAACAAGACAAAAAAGACTAACCTAACTTCCATGCTGAGCAATTTAACCCAAGGCCAAAGTTGCATGCATGTACATGTGGGTCACATGACCAATCTGCACTGGAAAGTGTGCATCTCACCTAGTTAGGAAGCGTACTTTTTTTTTTGTTCATTTCAATTCATATCGCTCAACTCTGATGGCAACTTTGATGGGGGGGTGACACAGCTCACGCCATCCATCAAGCAAGAGTTTGGAACATCCAATTTGCCAGTGCGAAATCTCGATGCATCACCATTGACAACATGATTTGGTGGCCCAGTCAGGGTGTCAGACAGCCCTCTTGGAGATGGCACCTCTCCCCCAGTGCCTGCCAAACTCCTCTGATCCCTCAGGGCGTCCCTGGAGATCGGCCTGCTGCGTTGGCGACTGCGAGGGACTGTGTCAGGCCGTGTCCCATTTATCACCGAATGATACAAACAAAAAAGTACCTGACCCTTGTAACAACACAATACAACTCATGTACTGTGAAAAGAAAAGGGTTGTAAGGTGAGTGAGATGAACTGAAATGAACGTTCTATATCTGGGTTCAAAGTAGAATTTCAGAACATTAAATTGTTGCGGAACAGAATCTTATGTTAGAATGTTCAAAAACCCACACCTTTAAGGGTTAAAGGTACATCAGAGCCCAGAGGGTGATACAATTTGTGTGAGGATCATTGTTGCCATCTGAGAAATGCTTTGTGGTGCAAAAAGCTGGTAACTCACAATTGGTATCAATACCCAGAGACAGTGGGTGGTAATTTGCAATATATAACCCATTGTTTTGCATTAGATTTGCAATTTCCTACTTAGTACCTCAAATTAATTATCATGTTTTTGATCATCTCTCTCATTTGTAATTAATCTTTTGTTCTATAGTGAACAAAGTGGGAAAACATAAGTACATTAAGAAAAATGATCAATTACAATATAATTGAGTTAAAAATAAATTGCATCAAAAACAATGATGATAGGTTGTTTAAAATGTTAATACATTAATTTTCAGCTAAAAACAAACATGTAAAAATGGAGCATATTATTTAAATGCACTGTTTCTCTGAACACACTATTCTTTCTTTTGAACTCCACTCAAAAATGATAGAAATTTATGCAACGGGATCGACACAGCTGCTTTCAAAGTATTGCGATACATCAAACAAAATGCATAAATTAATTACAGCATAAACTAATTAGGAAACAATTGTATGTTTAAAAAGTTAAAGCCAGTAAACATTGCGTTCCACAAACATACCCCACCCTGGAGAACACAATGCGTTGCAGCCGAGCTGAGAAACCATATTCATTAAAATAAACAGGAGCAAGTGCACCAGAAAAACAGGCAGCCAGTGGCTACATATTACCCTTCATAAACCCAAATAGATGAGGTCAAAAAAGATTCAGTCCATAAACTCAAAAGGATATTATTAGCAGCAATAATAAACACCATTTCTAAAATCAATGTTTAAAAACGTACTTAAAATTCTTCGCAAACTTTGCAACAAGGAGCACTGATCATTGCAACAAAGACAGATGTATAACATTTATTCCGCCTTTCACACATTATATTATTGCAGAGAAAATAAAACCAAAAGTATAATAAAGCTTTTAGCAGAGACAACTCAAGCATGTCAGCCCTCCCTCCTCTTCCATGGCGTCTCCACACACCCATCGGCCTCCTATGTTGAGCCCAGATAAATTCTTTCCAAATTTGAGACCATATATCAGGGCAGCATTTACTGCTGCTCCTGACGATTGAGAGTGAATGCGATGTACACTACAATGAGTAAGGGCCCTAGGTCCTCATTACCTTGTGACAAGACCCAGAAATGCACTTTGGCTTTTCATTTAAGACCTTCTTGGCCCCTGTTTATAGATGTGCTCCCTCATGCTTTTACTTACTTTGCCTACTCTAACCCCCGAGCTCTAGATAATAAATGATTATAAATTTTCACAGATGACCACATCCTCTTCCCTTACCCACACTCCTTGCTAGCCTATCCTCCTCCGCCCCTTAATGCGCAAAGTTAGACAGCTTGCAGGTAAAAATCCTCACAAACCTTTTTATTTATGACGTTGTCCTTGGTAACAGAAATTTCAATGTACTGAAATGAAAACTATGATTAAGGGGACACAGTGTGTAGGCAACATCAGTGGCTTGCGCTCTATTTTTGCCGGGCGTATATATATATCGCTTCGTGACACCAGCCCTGCGCCAAATGGACCTGACCAGATGGGTGACAGGGATGGAAGGATAGGGTGGGTGCGAAGGCGAGAAGCATGTTCATTCAGCGTCTGTCTCTGTCCGTTTGTCTGTCTGCTGTTGTATTTATTTCCCAGATATAAACTAAAGTTGGCAATCAATTCTTGTTTTCATGCAGCTGTTCAGTGTCTATTTAAATACGATACTTTGTCAGTTTAGTGGCCATCTCACTATTCTGTTCGGTACAATGTGGTACATCACACTTCCTTGTGATGAGAGAAGGCTGTTGAAAAGTGTAACAACAACAAAGCCGTCCTTTCGGTTTACTCAGCTCTTAATTGCTGTGTGTTGATTTGGATGACATCACTTGAGTCACTGGGTGCCGGCACTTATGACAGTAATTTCAAACAGCAGTTGAAGGTTAGGTTAAGAGTGTAACACACACATACTTTCTCTCTCTCTCTCTCTCTCTCTCTCTCTCAAAAACACTCTCACAAAACACACACACACACACACACACAAATATCACCATTTACCAGATGACTAGAAGCATCTGCAATCTAAAGAGGATCTGTTTACTCCTAGTATTGTGTGTGTGTGTGTGTGTGTGTGTGTGTGTGTGTGTGTGTGTGTGTGTGTGTGTGTGTGTGTGTGAGTGAGTGAAAGTGTATACTCCAGTTTAGCCAGTCCAGGATGTTTATCTGATTGCACATCTGATTTAAACTTGCAACTTGACGCATCTCGGATCTTCTGACACAATTTTTGGACACTTTCGAACACAACTGGTGCAAGTCAAAACGATACCATGTTTATACCGTTGAAAAAACATTTTCTTTGACCTCCTCTGAGGTCTAAATGCAAAGGATGTCATCATTTGTGAATAAAAATACAACTGTAATCACCACCATCTTAATTCCTTACATATTCAAAGGACACTGTGAACTCTTTTAGTAATGGTTATGTGACTTCAATGAATGAAATTTGTGCACTAACACAGACAGCAATTTCAAGTGTGTAAATGATGATGTTAATAAACAATAACATTGTTTAAATTCATTTTAGATTACCCTATATACTCTGAATTTGTATTGTGTTTTTGCAGTGTTTTAAAATGACCTAATAATCACTTAGATACACAAGAAACAGAGGAGCAAAATAAAACAGCTTATTTTCTAACCACTCTAGCTGTTGAAATACAAGGAATAAAAAGCAGAGCTAAAGAGCTCTGTACAACTAGAAATGTTTTCAATCTGAGTCTTGGGAACATAATAAGCATAATACAAATCCACTGTTTACAATGCTGTTGTGCTATCAAAAGGATTTTCAAGGTCACAATATTTGTAAAAGTTTTCTTTGTGTTTCTGAGTGCTTATTTGTGTGTGTGTGTGTGTGTGTGTGTGTGTGTGTGTGTGTGTGTGTGTGTGTGTGTGTGTGTGTGTGTGTGTGTGTGCATGTGGTAGGTGTGCCTGTGTGTGTCTGTTTGTCTGTGTGTGTGTGTGTGTGTGTGTGTGTGTGTGTGTATGTGTTTGCATACAAGTGTGTGCGCACATGTGTGCATTTGCACCTCTGTGTGCAGCCTTAAAAGCATGTTCGACATCAATAGCTCTATGCTAACAAATACACAAAAGTGAAAGAAACTGAAAGTTTCTCCCACAATCATATTACACCAAGCCCCGCCGGAATCAATCCAGATCGAGCTGTAAGGAGCAGCACAGCCCAGTGCTGTGCGGCGGGAGAGCTCTTTGGTCTGGGTGTGGGAGTGAGCAGCATAGGCAGGCACAAGGCAGAAGGCATATGGCAGTAATTATGGAAATAAGAGACAAAGAGGTTAAAATGCCCACGTTTGGGGAGGAGGGAAAAAAAGTTCACACTTTTTCTAAGAGACCTGCTAATGTCTCTGACCCTTCCACATGAAAACAGTTTAATTAACTTGTATACACAACTTTCACTTTAACCGCTCACAGCCCTTCAAATAAATCTGGATGTCAGTTTCAGCCTCTCAGTTGATGCATCCCAGAACCCTCAAATTATATCAAATTTTGTAACAGGTCCAGCTGGTTATACTACAGAACCTCTGTTAGAACCCAAGGCAAGCTCGCTCCGCCAGGAATGCTTTCACAAAATCATACATGGCTCCAGAAACCTTTCCAGATGAACCTGGGTGGAACACAACTCTATATCTAGAAGCTGCACAGTCACAAAGAGTCAATCCTAACTGAATCAAAGAGCAAAGGGAATTCAGAATGGAAAGGGAAAATTAATGGTTTATCAGAGGTGAACCTATTGCTAATAAATAGCAACATATCCAGTGCAGACACTGACACGGCTCTCCCAGACTCGCTGTCTTGGATCCCTGTCGGACATTTAATAATCACCAACAGCTAAACTTGGCATATACTATTTGAAAACGCAGGTCCCTCTTGAGATACAAACTGGCAATTGTGCCTTCACCCTTGTGGAAACCTTTGCCAAATCACTCTTCTAGCAACGTAATGGAAATTATAATTATTGATTATAATTAATTTGATTTCGTTTTTAGGCTGGGAGCCATATTAAATATGCCGTCACAATTTGTAACAGTTGCCATTGCAATTATAGCACCAAACATAACATCATGGTTTAGTTTTAATCTATCAACACAGTGCCAGTTGGAACGATGGGGCAAGCATCCAACAATCCAAACTCCAAATGTCATACTTGCAGTTGATGGTTCTCTTTACAGAAGAGTGTTTAAATAAAACCTTTTCTAACACAATGTAAGACTGACTTTTTGTGTGACAGCACATACACGCCCACATACACAAACAAAGAAGAGGCTGTGGGGGTTTGAAATTGGCTTGGAACACCTTAACCTGTATTCACATGCGTACTGTACACAAGATACATATGGTTAGAGGCACATAGATGGAACAGTATCTGTGTGGGAATACACAAATGCATCTGTCTGTGTATGAGTGCTCACATGTGTGTGTGTGCGTGTGTGTGTGTGTGTGTGTGTGTGTGTGTGTGTGTGTGTGTGTGTGTGTGTGTGTGTGTGTGTGTGTGGGAGTGTTTGGTCTGAGACTTCATTTGTTTATATGTGTTTATGCATGAATGCATGTGTGTGCATGCATGCCTAAGTGTGTCTTCACCATACCTATGTACGTGTGTATGTGTCTCTGTGTGAGAGCATGTTTGTGTGTGTGCGTGTGTGTGTGTGTGCACCAGTGCCTGGGTATGTGTGCAGACCTATGGGCCACCCAGTCCTTCTCAGTCAGGGGGTTGCTACACACTGGGCCAGCCCCGCTTGTGATCAGTCAGAGGCGGAGCGAGAGTTATTAGGTTAGCCCTGAAACCCCTACTTAATATAGGGGCCAGCAGTGATAGCTAACAGAGCCTGGCAGAGGTGACAGCTTTTGGACCTGCATGAGGAAATCCAATTGAAAAGCAGCCAAGAGGAACAACAAGCGCGAAACAGATGTTCCCTGCTACCACAGGCGCAACGGTGTATACAATGGCAACGAACAAAAAAAAAGAAGTCCACAAATTTGACAAATATAAAAAATAGAAACAAATTACATCCTATGGTCATTGCCTTTATATGCAGTAACACTTCAGTCCATATTTTCTATTATATGAGAGTATAATTTTTTTGAGGAATATATTCCTAAATTATACTGTTTTTGTGTCAGTCCAATATCTAAGTGAAGATAAAGAAAGAATGCAGAAAATTATACTGAGCAAAAAAAAGTAGACTGCCCAAATAAAATGAAGCAAAATTACATGTTTTGGATAGTCTGATAAAGTTCAAGACCCAACCAATAATATTCTAAGTAATTCTAAGAAAACACTGATAAAAAAATAATACTTGATTTTAAAAACGCTCCACTGTATCATCCAACACACTTTACTGCTGTATGTGAAAGACATTCTACAGAAACTGCGCTTCTGCAAATTTTCCCTTAAACTCTGGATGTATGTGTAGAGATATCCTGAGTAGCAGAAGTGATACAAGGGGCTACATCTCCCTCTCACACAGTACTAGAGAGACCTAGAGCACCAGCCCTGGCTGCTCATGATCAGAGCTGAGAAGTGAGAGCAAAACTGAGTCTCTAACACCAGCTGCTGCTGGTAGGCTGTCTAGGCTCTGGGAGTCTGCACATTTTTCCCTGCATCAGTGGAAACTATGTAATTAGTATATGCCAGAAGATTGGCGGAGGGGTCTCATGGATTTTGACAAGGGGCCACTCAGAAATGTGCGCTGGATACCTAAGTATTTTTAATTAAACAGGGTTTTGGCACATCTACTGCATTTTCCTTCCCAGTTCAAAGCGCTCGGTCCTGACCCATGTGTTAAAAGTTTGTATCGGTTTTCCGCACGTATGTTTGACTTGGCGCCTGTGGCCTGCGACCCAGAGAAATTGTCTTGTTTAAAAGCCGGTTTGTTTACAGTTTTAGTCTTCTTCTGGGATACGTTTTTTCAGTCTGCATATGCGTGCCATGATTTTTTGGTTTATGGTTACTTGTCTGGTTTCCTGCCTGCACTGATGTGAGTGTGTGAAGTTTGCCCAATTATATCCCTACATGAGAACCAACAAGCAATGAAAAACTGCGAAAATCGCCCATCACTCAAAATGTGTCAGTGGGGTGACCTGCTGTGCTAAAGAGCTGCCTGTTAACAAAAATCAGAAGTATTTTTTTTCTGAGAAAGAAATTCCTTGCTGTGTGGTAGGATTTGGATAAAATGCACACATCTGAGAGGTTTGTCATGTTCATTTGAATGTTTAGATTGATTTGAACAGCAATGGCGAAACAATAAACATGTTTTAAAGAATTTAGCATGGGACTTTTCAGAGTACGTGTTCTAAATTCTAAATTATAGTCATTAAAAATCTGAAATTTGAATCACTAAAACAACAACTTGCCCATAGAAAGCACATATCTGCTTTTAGTTTTTGAGTTTGATTTAAATATGGAGCTAAAATAAAAACAAAAATCCTGAGAAAGAAAAACGATGTTTTCGGTGGGGTTGTTGAAATGCGTCCCCAAAGCAGCCTGGAGATGTGCGTGTCATTCCAGCGGCTCTTGGGGTAAGGGGTTAATGGCGCCATCCGAGCGCCACACATGGTAGAGGAGCTTTGTGGGAGTATTCATCATTATAAAGCAGGACTCTGTGCGACTGTCACATGCAATCACAGTTTACTACGGATCGCAGGACTTCAAAGTGAAAATGAATGGTAGTTCATAGACATGAAGACTTCATATATCTTAGTTTTGAACACACACGCTCACTCTTGCTCTTTCTCTCTCTCATCCACTCTTTTTTCCCTTTTTGGGCAGTGCATTTTTTTCATCTCGGTCTCTGTTGTGTCACATGGGACTTGCTTGATTCATAGATCAATTTAAACTGAGCTGCATTGTCAATTTGTAAAATTCCATGAGAAACATTTGCATAATATTTCCTCATGTACCACACTCCCTAAAGATAATGATTACATAATACTTAGATGTAATGAAACGGTCTGCTGGTCCTCAAAGTTAAATGAACCGTAATAATGTCACTACCACTACTCATTTCTCCGCCTCGCGCACGAACATGCTATGTCTTTAATCTACTAATGAGTCCAAATGAGGCGTGCTTTTGACGCACGTTAGACAGCCGGCGTTAAGTCGCTTTGACCCCCCCGATTCCACAGCCCATCTCAAAGGCGTTTGATTGGCACATGCTTTCGCTTAATGAGGATAATTACTAAGAGCAACAATTGCGAGACCACATCTGCTCAGCATAAGCAGCTCTCGGGGTGTCGAGTGCCGATCTGTCAGAATACGACCCCCCCTTCCCCTCCCCTCCTCCAGCTTGCCCCTGTCCAAGACAAACCATTCACCAGCAGCAAAAACTGTCACCTTCACCAACCCCACCCCCTCCACCCACCCCGGTGGACGAGAACCAGATTAATAGAAATCAGCATGTCTCTGTAAACACTCGTTAGGTGGAGAGGCAGGGGGAAACGGCGTGGGAGCGGAGGGAGGGGGTTGGTGTTGGTGCCCCGCACCTCCTGGTGTGTGACAGCAGCGGTGCGCAGGAAGGGCAAGAGGCCAAGAGGCTGAGCGACATCATCCACTGTTGTTTTCTCCCTCACTGCTGTGTTTACAATACGCCCTGCCCTGACAAGGGAGTGCACATGCTGCTCCTGCACACCGATTTAAAAAAACACACACACACACACACAGGACCGGACTTGAACTGATTTTCTGCCTATTGTTGACAACATGGTAACGGAGATTTGGCACTGGGGGGGAGACAGGAAAGGGGGAAGCTGGTCGGAAACAAACTGGAAGTGCGACATTTATCTTGAAAACCTGAGAATTTTGTGTGTCAAATGTGCTCTTTCTGTGTATGACCTACTGTAGAATTACGACTTGTTCTCAATCTAAAAGGAATAATGACTTACAAAGGGAGGAAATATGAATAATGCATTCTGTATGTGTTTATTTTTGTTTCACTTCCATGCAGAGAACGAATAGCTCACTTGCAAATTGGCGTTGGTATTTGACAGCGCTTACAAAATAAGAGAGGCTTTTTTTTTTTCTCCCCCTGCCCCACGCTGACCCAGTTCTTACTAATTATCTGCAAAGTATACATCAAAGCAGGCCAAACAGTCCACAGCACTTAGATTAAAACAGATTTGAACAGATCTGCCGTTCAGACGAGGCTCTCCTCCACCCAACCTGCCCACCCACGGCCTCTCTCTCTGCGTCTGCAAGGTTTGTGACAGTAGGAGATGGCAAAGTGCTTGACTTATAAATAGAACGGTCAATGTTCAACAAGTACAATTTTGGTGTCGGTCATTCCTCCTGACACTCTCCGTGCTGGAAAGAGAAGGGAAAGAGAAGGAGGTGGGAGGGAAAGGGTCATGTTATCCTAACAGAGGTCACCAAGTCACCATATACTGGTCATGTGATCCTTTAGCGCCCTGCCAGGCCTTCCTGATGGTTTGCTTTCATATGACACAAGCTATTAGTAAATTGAACTGGCAGGTAATTCTAAAGTAAATAAATGCCTGCGGATTTTAAAATAAGAGCAAGTTCTTTGGTGGTGTGCAAATTATAGAAATTCTCCTATCCTTTTGACAAGAAGCACGTTATTCCCGACACCCATTTCTCCAAACCAATATAAACTAGACTTTTCTTGTTGGCTCCAAGACAGTTCACAATCCATCAAAACCTAAAAAAGTATATATACCTGTAAAGTGTGCAACACCTTAAAACAAAGTTTTTTTTATGAAACCAATAAAGTAAAAGTCAATGGTTTTTAACTATGGAAAGATGCCTTTACAAATGCTGACAAATAAAACTCCCAATGCTGTGCGACGACCAATCCTGAATCTTATTTTGAAAAGCAAAATCCACTGTACCGAAGACAAACTTAATGACCCCGATACTAAAGAGGAATGGCACAATAGACCAGACCAAATTTGCTTTTGTGTGTGAAATATCTAAAACGTGTCCACAGAGAGACCAGCTTTCTTTGATGCCAAAGGGGATACACATTTTCCTGCCATCTTCAACAATTGGAAATGAAAAACATTTCCCTGGTACTCTGACTGTGAAGGGCAACGGGGACCGACAGACAGAACCATTTGTATTTTTTGTTCGGTATGTTGCTGTCCCCTAGGTTGACAGGGGTTCATGCCAGTGGACACCTGTCTGGGAAACCACACTCTTGTTTTGCTTTTGTTGCTGTCTGTGCTGAGTGAATTAAAATAACCCCTTGCTTTATCTTTCTGTGTGTGTGTGTGTGTGTGTGTGTGTGTGTGTGTGTGTGTGTGTGTGTGTGTGTGTGTGTGTGTGTGTGTGTGCGAGAGGGAGGGGCTCAGAAAACACTGAGAAAATGGCACCCTTCCAGGGCGTCCACACTGGAGGTGCCCTGGCATCCACAGCCCATCCAACAGCACTGGCCCTTGCACACATTCCGAATAGAGGAGGGGATGGAAAAAAAAAGAAAAAAAAAGTGGCACAGAGAAAAAGGCACAAGGGTGGCCTGCACTGAGGACGGGGGGGGGGGGCAGCCTGGAGTGGGCACTGAAGACGCCACACAGCTGCAACAGCTGAGAGAGCTGTGAGGGACAAGGCCTGGCCCAGCCTGGCCGGTAGGGTTCTGTCCCGCTATTCGCACTCATCACACAGACGCGCCGGCGTGCCAGACACAGTTAGCCACAGCCAGCTGCTGCAGTGTGTGCGTGAGAGGAGTAACCCTCTTTTCCCCTCTATTAGACTGGCTGTTCCAGGAATTACTGTTATAATTGTTTTTTTAATCATTCTGTAATATCGTCAGTGACATCTTTTTTTTCCCCGCCGAGGATTAACAACGTGTGCAATTTTTCTTCTCATCAAAAAAGTGCACTACATCCTTTTCAACTAGATCGGATTTCTAATTTGGCAGGCTTAATCTAAATATGCCACTCTTGTAAGTGATGCAGCTGTAACTCTCTTGGTTTTGGTGATACCTTAGGTGCTGAGACTCCATGCCCTTCGTTCAATGGATTCAGATAATTATATTATCATTTACTATACAAATTAATATCTTTGAACCCTTGATTGACACCTAGGGCAGAATGTAATAATTATATTGACCCATTCCTAATTTTTGAAAGGTACAGTTTCTTAAGTTACTAGTCAGATATTAGAATAAGAAAGGTGGTGAATTTATTTACATAAATGGATACTTCTTGTTATAGTCTTATCAGATAACTTATTATCAGCCAACCTCTCTTTTATATCTAACATAAAGTTGAAGTATGATGAATTGTCTGAGGTGGCCATGAAATTGGAAGAAAAGAATTTTCTGAACTTGATACTTAAGAAAAAGACAATCAAAGGAAGGAAAGTTTTGCCATAATGTCAGTGTAGTATAGCGGTCATACATTTATACTAAGTAAATCATGGTAACTAAGATAATTCTGGTTCCAGAGGTTTCTTCAGATTGGATTGGAACTAAATATTTATTTTTTCACACAAGCTGAGGAAAAGGATATCATTTCCAGGAAGCTCAACAGCCAGTCATATAAAATAGGGCAATTGATCTTAGCAAACTTTAATGACTCATATTAAGAGGAGGAAAAACACTAAGGAACTGAATTGATATTGCCCCCTTGTGGTAGTCATTCAGATGCCTGTAAAGACTACATCCATCACATCAAACGCTGCACACTGAAAACAACTGTAATTAAAGCCCTTAAACATTCATGAGAGAAATCATGAGAACTGCTACATTTATACAAATGCTTTCTCTATGAAATTTCCAAGAACGACAGACTTGATTTGACATCAATTATCTGCCCACTTCCATTCTACCTCAATGCCCCCCCCCACACACACACACCCCAACTTTGCACCAATATGCTCAAAGTTATTGATAGTTTTAAATTATGGTCTAATAATCCAGTGGCCAATGCAGAGCCAGGAGGCTATTATCCCACAGTAATGGATCGAGCCAAGCTTTTGAATGACATTGCAGCGAGATTGGATGACAGAGGGTCGGGGGATTTATGGTCAAATGAAGCCACACACACACACACACACACACACACACTGACTGACACACACACACACACACACACATGCGCGCACTCACACACACACACACTGACACACACACACACACACACACACATGCGCGCACTCACACACACACACACACACACACACACACACACACACACACACACACACACACACACACAAGAACAGACTATTTATATCTAAGAGCATATGAAGCATGGCTGCATTTATGGGGTGCAAGTTCATAAATATAATTGAAAAGACAAAATCAATTCAACGAGTGAAAGTTAATGCCAGTTGCCCTAGTGTGTCTCCTCGTAGGACAGTGGAAACTTCCTAACTGAATGCAGATATCTGGCTACACATCCGAGTTATAGCATTGCAAATTGATATTTTGTTCTGTTAACTATTACAAAGTGAATTTCATGCCAGACACGTAGTCTGAATGGAGGGATCTTTAAAGACTGCAAGGCTAATTATTTAGTCAATAATCATAAATCATTATAGATGGGTTTTTTTATCACACTCCAATTACATGTATTTTGCATAGCATCTGAAATTAATCCACAAAACTCCTCATGGAGGAGCTCAGAATACCGTACATATGAGCATCAAATGCCTCCAACTTATTCTTTCATATTGAAATAAATATCAAGAGTAACAGCAGATGTTTCAGCTGTCCAGATGTTTAAAATCTGCTGAGGAAATTGGACACAAATGAGCACACAAAAATGTAGAATGAAAAAAAAAGCTATCACAAGGTGCGCCTTTTGTTTACAACTGTGTCCGTTTGAAAACCAAGGAGAAGAAACACTCCTGTAAACACTCAAACAATCTTGTCAAGCAAGCAGTAGGGACTGTGGGCAATGAAAGGCGCTTGTCAACATTATCTGTTTTATTGATTTAACAGTAAAAGCCTGCAGCTTAAGTTTTATGTTGCCTCTGCTACCTATTGAAAATACAATAACAGAAAACAAGAGCTGGATTTCCTTACCACGATGCCTGGAGTTTATGTGTGCCATGCAGGCTAAATGTGTTTATTTTATTAATGGTCATCATTCATTGAAACGTTTCAGGACTGAGCTCATTAAGTCTTAGTGCAACCAATAAAACACTTAAGGTGCCTAATATCAGGCAGAGTACTGTGAGATCTTTGAATGTAATTTAAGATTTAGATAATGGAGATTTGTGAGAGGAGGTAGCCCAGGTTTTAGTACCAGACAGAGAGTTAGTGAACTCTCTGAACACTTTGGTAGGTTTTACTTCTGTGTTCCTTTGGAAAACGTCTGGCACATTCTGTCTGCACAATTAAAATGGATCAGAGAAAGCATGCCATGTATTTCCGTCATCTTTTTCAGGCCAGCCCTTTGAGACTTTTTTTGAAGGATTATTTGCACTTCCTTCCCATTTATCTCTCCCTGTCTTTCTTTCACACAGAAAAATGTGACATGATGTCCAAAAAATGTTTCTCAGATGTGAGGAAACATAAAAAATGACACAAGGTTATTGCATTATATAGTTGAACTAGTCAAACTAAATGTAGAATATGCTATTTTCTGGCTCTTTTTTTAAACCCTGCCTTCTGAATGACTACATCACCAGCAAATACCTGCAACCTTCAGCCGGGTTATTTCAAGTCTCAGATTACACTAAACTATTCATTGAAAACTTTGGGCATCCCTCATCCGAAAACTGAAGCAAAACACAGACTACAAGCCATTCTGTGAAGCATTATCAGTGTGCACTGAAATACTGATTTACAATCAGATTAACTAATCTAATCAAAACCGTACACTAAAGAGACATACTGAGACATCAGTGTATTTGCTAAACGAGAAGCACACAAAGAGGCACTGCTCCACTGCAGATCATACTGTAGAGGGTTTTCCCATACAGTAATAATGAATCTACACACTAGTCCAGCAAAGTAGTGGCTTCATTTCCACTATGGACTGCATTCATAATTTGTTCAGATGAGAAAAAGTAATTAGATGTGGAGGAAGCTGAACTATTTATAGTGTGATGCCTAATGATCTGACTCCAGCTAAATCTCTATTGATTTCATGTGGAATATATAGCTCTATTAAAGATACAACTGATTAGCGGCTGCTACAAATTGCCTACACAGGATACGAAAAGCAGCAGCAGCACAAGGGAGTGGACAGCCGTCTGTGTGTGTGTGTGCGTGTGCTATGTGTGTGAGTGTGTGTGTGTGTGCTATGTGTGTGTGTGTGTGTGTGTGTGTGTGTGCGTGTGACTTGTCACTTTCCTAATGTGAAATATGCAATGTCAAAGCCAAACCTATTACTTAAGCTGTTTCTTAATGTCAAGGTTTTTTTCTCTGTATGCGATTTGACATACAATTTGGCACAATAGTAGAAAGTTTGTTAAAACATTATTCTATACATGTGAAAATGTTTTAGAAAAAGCTTTACATCATCTATCATTTTGGGACTTCATCTGGATAGATGCAAAAAACAACAAATGACAACTGACAGAATTTACAGAAATGAAATTAAACTCATTAAATCATTAAATCTTTTAACAGATAGTTCCCTTCCTCTTTCTAACCACTCTGTGATGCATTTGGCACGGCTGCATTTTTGGTATGACAACTGATACAGTAAACAAGGTCTAATAATTTTCTCAAATGGAAATGTGTGCTGGCACTTACACCCCACAATATCATTTTACTGTAAATAAATATCCATTTTAAGCCATATTATAAATTATTTTGCTCGGCACATTCAATATCACATTGTGAGTTCGGAAAAATTGCTCTTGCTTGCAGTATAGTATTCTCTCGCTGTAAGTGTCATTTATTATGGATCCGTACATGTCTGTAAATTTTCCTCTCTGCCTGAATAATGCACGATCATAAATCAATAACTTAGCTAAATTTCATGTTATGCTCAGTAACGTCTCATTAGTAGCTGGATGAATTATAGGTTGCATATGAGAACACACACACACACACACACACACACACACACACACACACACACACACACACACATACACGAGTTTCGGGACTGCAGAGAGTGAGATGTCAACTAATGGCGACAATATTACTACAGTATGATATGGAAAAACCATGTATACACATATGAGTATTTAATGTCAAATATTAAAGGTTATAAATGTAATAATAGCTAATAATTATTTTGCAAAACATGACAGCAGACGTCTTGCACTCATTGACTAATTGAGATAAAGCCGACTACAATTCAATATCGTTAAACTTTTCAGAGAAGCGGTGTCAGGTACTTTGACAAAGAAAAGTACACCATCTTTATTGCGAAATGCCGGTATGTTTCCCTCCCTTACTGCTTTGTGTCAAGGCTTTAGACTCATCAGCCCAGCCAGCAGAGACGCGGACGCCTATCTGTGCTGCATGCACATCTCTCCTGCTGGTCGGCTTGGCTCTGCGTTATGCAGCTGAGGAGCCGTCTTTTGATTACAAACCGGACAACAAACAGAGCAACACTCTCCAAACACCCGAGCACAAAAAGTCACCACAGGACAGAGACCAAAGTAGAGTGTGTGTGTGTGTGTGTGCTTCTAAATGACCTCACACACAGACACACTCACCCACACACACACACACACACACACACACACACACACACACACACACACACACACACACACATATGCACAGACATACCCACAGAGGAAGCGACCCAGACCCAGACACATACACATTCACACACACTAACCTGCAGAGAGTTGAGGATCACAAAAATGTACGCCATGACTATGGAGAAGGGCACGAGCACCCCACACAGCCAGGTCAGGCCCAGGATTGGCAGAAGCACCAGCACGGCTTTCACGGCTGCCCTGCACAAATACACAGACACACACAGAGAACAGTCAGGCCCATCTGGGAGTAACTGGGCAACCAGCTAAAAGACACAGTCTCACCCAACACGCCGCACCCACCCACCCACACACACACACACAAATACACACACACACACAGACACACCGACCATCTTTCCCACTGGTTTTCACTCTTTTTCACTCTATCTCTCTTCCTCGCTCTCTTTTTGGGCAGCCTGTTTCGGGCTCTCTCGTTCTCACTCGAGGCCCTGGTAAAACAGGACAG
Organism: Alosa alosa; assembly: GCF_017589495.1. Lineage (NCBI taxonomy): Eukaryota > Metazoa > Chordata > Actinopteri > Clupeiformes > Clupeidae > Alosa > Alosa alosa. The sequence goes on along the minus strand of NC_063197.1, from coordinate 26,565,256 downwards.
GCTGGCACAGGCCTGGGAGGGGGTCAATCCAAGCACAACAGGAGCCGCTGGTTAAACTCACATTGTGACAATTTCCACACTAAATCTGCCTTAATTCTGTTTAGTATGAAATTACCTTCCCGTTCAGGTGACCGCTAAAGCAAACCAGCTGCGGGCGAGGCCAGGGCCCGCACCAGGGAGGTGTGTGTGTGTGTGTGTGTGTGTGTTTTATTTTCCACTTGCCCTGCTGTGGCAGCCAACAGAAATGCTCAACGCTCTTTACTCAGCCTCCCACGCATAGAGTGCCCATTGATGTGCCTCCTGAAAAATAACAAATACCGTAGACGACTCTTCCGACAGTTTGGACAGGGGTTATTAGCTAAATATGTGTTTCTGAAAGTGTCATTTGTGTGGATTAGGTAAGTTGTGTGTGTGTGTGGGGGGGGGGGTAGTTGTTTTATTTATCTTTTCATTGAGGATGTGTGTAAAAGGGAACTAAGTATACCTGACATGGGAGCACCTTTCAGCAAAGTTGCCTTGTTAACTGATTCCACCGCATCAACCCAACCCAAAGTAATGGAAAGCAAGGGAGGATAAATCATTGACTCGGGGGAAGAGATTTCAGTCATCACGTTCGTGATACGAGGAAATGCCTAACGCTTCAGAACAAAATATCAGTAAACAAGGACGAGGAAACAGACGCAGAGGAGAACACTGAGCTGGCCTGACATGTGTGAGCGTGCCTGTCGAGAAGAGAGATGAAACATCGCCCCCATGTGGTGAGTGAGAAAGAGAACGCGCACAATCAATCTCATATGAACTTTACACAAAGAAACAAACATTGAGAGAACAAATGGTGAGTGAAGTGAGAAAGACAGGAAAATTAATTAATTAATGACATTTAATTAATTTAAAAAACAAAGCAACAAGAGAATATAAGGCAGAGTGAGTAAGAGAGAAAAACGAACCGGCTCTGCTCGTAGGCCTGTTCCATGGGACTGCTGTTGACGGCCATCATCAGAGATCTCCTCTTGGCCGTGGTGATGGTAATCCCTACCACACGAGCCAGCACCATGATGTTCACCTGAACACATTGACATCACCAAAGGTCAGTGCGTGCACCCAGCCACATAGATACAGACACTGACATTGAAGTGAAAAAGCAATCAAAAAGACTGTGCCACTGCCATCATAAGTATTTGAAAAGTTTTCCCAAGGAGAATGCAAAGGACCTCCATGCAATAAGACTCTTTGATCAATTCAATAGCTCAACTACTTGAGTATGGCAATCGCAACACCAAGGTCTAGGTTTCAATTATCAGAGAGAAAAAAGAGAGAGAGAGAGAGAGAGAGAGGGAGAGAGAGAAAGAGAGAGCAGCTCATCTTCTTCAAACTGCTAAATTTCATTTGTCCCTGTCACAGAGGGCTTTCCCTCTGGAGTGGCTGGACGGAGTCTCACCATGATGATGAAGATGACGGGGCCGGCAAAGCCCCAGATGACCCCATTCTGCACACTCAGCCAACAGTGTCCGTCTGCAGCGTACCGCCCGGAGGCCGAGGCCAGTGTGATGGTGACAATGAGTACCGGTAGCCCTGTCACACAGTGCAGGTCAGCTCCACTTTAGTGCGTTTTTGGTTTTAAAACTCTTAATATATTCCATAGTTTGTGAAGAATGAGGGGAAAAAAATACACATAGCCAAGAAGCTACATACAAAAACACTAAAGCACTAAAAGAAAACAAGCAGATGTGCACTGCATACAACAAACATATCTCTTAGTACAGTATATTATACATACATACACACACACACATACACTGCAAAACCACTGTAGGCCAAGACTGACCAGGCATACCTAAACATTTCTTCGATACATGATCACTCATCCCCTGCAGCGATGGAAATCTCTCATTTACAGGAAAAGCCTTTAAACGCATCTCAAGACTAACTGGAGAACTAACTGCTGACAGCAAGATCTAAAGACCACTGGGTTCAATTCAATCAAGCACTTAAGACTGACTTGCATTGGCATTTAGACACCAAATTGCTTTATCGAATTCACTCCTAATTTTGAGAAACCAATAAATAATGGTCGCAAGGTTCTCTGCACTATTAACACTATGTGTTCATTGATCAATGTATGTGATTCGAGCTGATGTCTCTGCATAATGATGATCACAGGAGGAATCTTTAGCTGAAGTATTAGGGACTCTTAGGGTTTTAATTTGTATGATCAAAGTCAAAAGTCAAAGTCAAAGTATGATACACAATGTATAAGTATAAGTATAAGTATAAGTATAAGTATATATACTCTTTTGATCCCGTGAGGGAAATTTGGTCTCTGCATTTATCCCAATCCGTGAATTAGTGAAATACACTCAGCACACAGTGAACACACAGTGAGGTGAAGCACACACTAATCCCGACGCAGTGAGGTGCCTGCAACAACAGCGGCGCTCGGGGAGCAGTGAGGGGTTAGGTGCCTTGCTCAAGGGCACTTCAGCCATGCCTACTGGCCGGGGTTCGAACCGGCAAACCTCCAGTTACAAGTCCGAAGCACTAACCAGTAGGCCACGGCTGCCCCAATGTGCAATGCAATGTGTTAATACCAACCCGTTAAACAACTAATGCTAATTTAATGAACTCAATAACGCGCAACACCACACTACACACTGGACAGAGCACACAGACAAGGAAGTTCTGAGCACATGAATTCATTTAAAGTGATAAGTTATCCATTTAACGTCTAAAAATCATAGATGATAAATTCTCATTTAAAGTCAACTTTCATCATGTTTCTCTAGAAGTTAAATAAAATGCTACAAATTACTCAAACGATATCTGCCACATTGCGCCATGCAATGTGTCAATAAATTGAATATTGCCTGTTTTCTGCAGCACAGAACTCAGCATACACTACAGATTCAAATTAGTGCCCTCGTGTTCAAACCTCAAGCAAGCTTTTTAAAAGTGAGCCGTTCAGCTTACAGACTTAAAATACAATGTATAGTACTCAACATTTTTACACTATTGTCTCTTATACACATTGTAACTTCTTCTCTATTTTTTTGTAAATTGGTTTGGACAAAAGTGCCAGCTAAATGAATGAATGTAAATGTAAATATAAATATAATAAATATTTCAACTCTTTTCTCTGAAGTTGAATGTTCATAACAGAACCTCATTTAGAAAAAAAGAGACCCTTGCAGGCAGTTGGAACGGAAACATCTTGGACACACAATAACCAAAAGGGTTCCAGAAGAACTATACGAACGAGCTGCCGCTTTGGAACAGAGTTTTCAAGTAAAATATTGATGTCTTCTTCCAGAACAATTAGATACAGCCTTCAAGCCGACAATGATCTTAATATGTCAAGCGTGTTTAAAGAGAGAGGAAACAGAGAAGATTGAGAAGATGAGAAGACTGAGAAGATGACAATATAGAGTGTGGGAAAAATCAGACACTAAGTCAGAGAGCAGCTCCTTACCCCAGCCAATAAGATAGTAGTATTTCATGTGCCGGTCCTCGCTCAGGTTGACCGTCACCACTTTGCTCCAGAGCAGCAGGCCCTCCACCAGCATCCAGCTGAAGGCCGCCATGAAGAAGAGATGCAGAAGGGCCGCCACCAGCGTGCAGGCCACCTAGGGGTCATGGGGTCAGAGGAGCACAGGCAGGGGGTCAGAGGTCAGTGACCAGAGGCAAACATAAACACATGGAAAATGTCAGAGTATTGACTCCACATGATGAAAATGTTGAGGGAGGGGAGAAGAACAACACATCCTGACACACAAGAATGTTTGGACAAATGACATCCAGTTCTGATCACATGATCAGCAATACATGCAAATGATGGAAAAACTAGAACTAATGAGAAGAACAACATGTAGTCATTCTTTTAAACAAATCACAGGATGCTGTCAGAGAGGGTTGAAGTGAATCAAAGATCTTTGATGCTGGCTGTACATCCAGTTGCATGAGCATATTGGGTTTTTTTGTATTGTATTACGTATTTTGGACAAAGCAAATGCTAGCAAATTAACACCACTTTACACTGTCCTTTTGCAATTAATGGACACGATATATTATGTTTTGAGCTCACCTTGTTGTTGATGGCTGAGCCACTGCAGAGAAGCACTACCTGTGCACAGGTAAGAGCAACGAACAGATTCTTGTGTATAGACGTCCGGTCAGACTTGGGAATACTGTGGGGTAATAAAGAAGCAAAGTTACAAGAAAATCACACAAAAACAAGCACAGCATTACACACAATCCTACTGTGAATTGGGAAGGTTAATTATGTCACAATCAATGCATATGCTTGTGTATCTGTGCATCAACATGCCTCCATTTTAATGTTTAATGTATGAATGTTAATCTGAGCCAGGCCCCTCATTCCCTCCATGTCCACCCCTTCCTCAGTAAGCTGTGCTGTTGCCCTGCGCCTGATTAAGTGTTAGCAGGCCATCCGTCTCCTTATCAGAGCCCAGACCCCTCCATCCCGAGCCCCACTCTGATTAGCCTCTCCCTGGGTGACCCTTGGACTTAATTACACAGCAGCCGTAATGTCACCATAAAACTTCAGCCGGCACTGCAGCGGGTAGAGTGTGCGGTCAGAGTGAACTAATTACCAGATTAGCCGAGTTCAATAGGGATCCTGCCTTAAAACTGAGCCACTATTGACCAGCGGCAGATGCACGGTGTGTGAGTGTATGTGTGTGAATGTGTGTGTGTGTGTGTGAGAGAAAGTGTGTGTGTGTGTGTGTGTGTGTCTGTATGTGTGTGTGCATGTGTGTGTGTGTGTGAGGGAGAAATGGGGAGAGGAGAGGGATGTCTTCTGTCTGTACAAAGATGAGTGTGTGTGTGTGTGTGTGTGTGTGTGTGTGTGTGTGTGTGTGTGTGTGTGTGTGTGTGTGTGTATGAGAGCAGTTGCACATGTGCACACATTGCAGGGCAAAATATGTCTTTAGGCACCAGGTGTGTGTGTCTGTGTGTGTGTATCTGTTTCAATGTGTATATGTTTGTGTCTGTATGTTCATGAGAGTGAGACAGAGAGTCTGAGCCATCTTTCTCCAACTCAGCATGATTTTTCGGGGGCAGCTTTCCTCTGTGCAACAAACACACACACACACACACACACACACACACACACACACACACACACACACACACACACACACACACACACACAGACAGATAGACACACACACACACACACACACACACACACACACAGACAGACACACACACACACACACACACACACACACACACACACAGATACTCACTCTAGTACAGTAAACAGCATCAAGGTCACCATCAGTGCACAGAGCGAAGCCCCAGAGCCGATGAATGTCAGCTTAGTCAAAATACTCTGCTCCTGTGGGCTCCACTGCAGAGGGGGAAAAGGAGACAGGAGGCAGCCAGTCAAAACACACTGCTGACATTAGCATTCGCTTTGCCCTGAGATTACACACAAATCCACACAGACACAACCGCAGAGAGAGGGAGAGATACACAACCACACAGATCTGTGACAAACACACACACACACACACAACCTTAGATGTAACGATGACCTTGACGCATACAAACATGCTCTATCGGTTGGGACACACAAACAGACCAATCTACACAAACTCAACCCAAGAATGTCCAGTGACTAACAGTGAGCGCTCAAATGTGAGGATGGCACACACACACACACACACACACACACACACACACACACACACACACACACACACACACACATACATATACATATACATATACACGCTTACACAAACACACACTCAGGCCAAGCACTACAGACTCCGTGGGTGATAGAGCCAGTGCTGAGCCAAAAGTGGTTAGTGTGTCTCCCCCTCAGAGAGCGTGTGCCAGGGTGCCTGCAGGTTGGTTGGTGGTGGTAGTGGTGGTGGCAGCCCTTCACTCTGCAGCTCAATGAGCCAGTCAGTCCCCCCGGACAGTGCCAAGAGTCAGTGCAAGAGCCGTGCTATTTTCGGCTCAAAACTGTTTAGCTGGTCAGTCAAATGGCTTAAATTTGTCGCTGTGTAAATTCTCAACGAATTTTTAGCCGACAAAAGGGCCAGTGTGTGTGACTATGTCTTGGCTCATAAGGCCTGACCTGTTGTAAAATAAAAAAGACCCACCACATACAATCTTAGAAAAAGATGATAAATAAGCCAGACACCTAAAGCATTCTTTGGATTGTCTGGAGAAAAATGTGTTAAGACGTCTACTGATAAACTTATAGTTTTTCTCAGTCACTTTGGTTCACATTTCTCAAATCATAATAAACATTTGCACAACAGTTAGTGCATTTCTCAAAACAATTAGTGCAAACTAGTGGATAACCTGCACAAACAAGTACTGTATCTTGCTCAAAATGCTTAGTTTATGCCTCAAAAGCAAATATTTATGCCAATGAAACAGTGCATGAAACAAGACATGATGCCATCGTTTATGTCAAGATAGTCAAACTCTTTTGGCTTGTTGTCAATATGACAGTTGACAGTCAATATGACATACTCTGTAAATATTTTCTAATGAACAATGTGCAAGGCATCACTATTTCCTATTTCAAAACAACAAAGTTACACATTATTGTTACAGTTTTTCTCAGTCGCTTTGGCACATTTCTCAGATCAGAATTGAAATTCCCAAAACTGCTTGTTCAAACGCAATATCATCTTGTCACTTGTGCGTATCATTAAAGCAGTTTCTCTCCATCTTGAACAAACAGCAATGTGTTGGTACATCCACGCAAACTGATTTTGTAGAAATGTCTGCTGTTTTTTACATTTCTGTCATGTTGGTCAAAATGCACTATACTGATTTCATGCTGAATAGTCCTACCCTATAAAACAAATTGATCTTATTTCATCATTTGAATCATTGCATGCAAAAGTGTTGAACTAGCTGTTATAACTATCTTGACTATCTTGACATGGTATAAGGAATGGCATAAGGAATTGTCATTTTGATTGCACTGTCAATTCATTGGTATAAATATTTCCTTTTGTGACATAAACAAAGCATTTTGAGCAGGAAAAGTGCATTTGCAGATAATCCACTATTCAATACAGTTAGCACTAATTGTTTTGAGAAATGCGCTAACTGCAAATGTTAATGATGATTCCAGAAATACACCAAAGCACTGAGAAATACTGTAACACATCCAAATAACCACCTTGAAGCCACCAATGTCCACATCACTTTTCTCTGAGCCAACACTGCCACCTATTGGATTTACCAAGCTATTGCTAGTGCTCACACGTGCAACCTCCAGCAGTCAACAAAAGATCATCTTGTGATCGAGAGGGGAAAAAAAAACATTATACCAGTGAGTCATTTGCATTGTGCCTGGTTTTCATTTAACGGGGAATGTTACCCTGGCATTGACAAACTGCATGCCCGCCTCTGAACCACATCAGGCGTTTGATATTTATGGAAACAATAGCTGATATTTTGGGGCAGATGACTTTCCCTTTACCGTTGCCTCCAAGTAATTCATGAGGACAGCAAAGTTGGTGGTGTGGTTGCAGAAGCACGTTGTGCCGGCAGAGTCCGACTGGGTCATCCAGCAGCCTTCACTGGACCAGCTGGAAGCCTGGCCACCGGCCCTGCACAAACGAGCAGAGGAGCCGCAGGATTATCTCAGAGACATTACCACGCATGTGTCACCACCAAACCCTCTACTGTGGACACAGAGAGGGGAAAAGAAACAAAGATGGGTGAATGAATGGACAGGCAAGCAGACCGGGAGATAAAAAGATAGATACACAGACAGACAGACAGACAGACAGATAGACATAGATAAACGGATAAAAAGACAGATGGATAGACAGACAGATAAAAAGATGGATAGACAGACAGACAGATAAAAAGACAGACAGACAAACAGACAGACAGATAGATAGATAGATAGATAGATAGATAGATAGATAGATAGATAAGAAAAGAAAAGAAAATACAGAAAGAGTAAAGAAAAAAGAAAGAAATAAAGAAAAAAAAACAGACTTTTAAATTAATAAACCTTTCTTCAAAATGAGAGCGGGAGTGAAAGAGTAGTCATGGCAACGGAGTGGACGGGGGTCCGGGTGGAACAGAAAAGAGCAGGATGTCATACTTACATCAGGCTGAAATTCCAGAACACGCACACGGGTGTGACCAGTCGTGAATACTCCACCTATAACAAAAACAGATGTTTTCTTTCACTGTACTCCCTTTCTGTTCTCTGGAGCCAAGAGCAACAGGACCGAAACAGGCCCTAAGCCCAAGCACCGATCCCCAGGGAAGCACCATGAAATTTACAAGTTGTGAAATAGCAAACAATCTCTTATACTTTGACATATCTACGACCCAGGACTGCAGGGAGAAAGTGAAGCAGGTGGTTTATAAGACCCTGGATAGCGTGCTTACCACGCCTGCGGCGGACAGGGTGTAGTGGACAGACACGGGGACGTTCGCTGATTTGGAGACATCTCGAACAGTGGCTGAGATAACCGCGGAGGACAAATGACCAGTTTGGGGGCTGTGAGGATAGGATAACACACTTCAGAGACAAGCTGTGTTTGAGGAATAGCACACTTTTCATACTGAGACTGATCTACTTGTATTTTATTAAGAGTGACTTATATTTCTGCTCTGGTTTGGTTCACAAGACAATGAATTTGAATATGACTTATGCTAAAAACTATTTCAATTTCTTGACGCAATTTTGCAATGGGTGTTTTTTTCTTAGACACTTCTAACTTGGCTGATCACACGGTTACACAGTTCTAAATAAATCTCCAAATCATGAAGGGACATTATTTAGAGGGTGCTTAAGTCACATTCAACTGTGATTAAATTACAATGAAAAAATAGAAGGTGATTCATGTTAAACACTGAGAATTATGCAGTTAACCAAGTAATACATATATGATAAACTAGTGATGATCATGGTTTCTAATTTGTACAAGTCATCGCCATTTAGCTGTGTGCACAAACTACAGTATCTTCAACAAGGTTTACATGATGACCAGGAACACGCAGCTATAAACCCCCCTAAATATTTCCTATAGCATTGTTCTCAGAATGGAGTGAGCATACGCACCTTTCACCAATTTTCATGTCTTCTGATGAGGGAGACTGGTCCTCATCAGCCTCAAGGTCTTTGAGGTGGCTGTAGTAGGCATGGATGAACATGACATTCCTGTGGCCTATCAGTGAAGAAAGCACAAGTCATACTCAAGGAGCAGCATATATGGAGTCTGAACAGAAATCTGAAATCTGGTAACTCTCTTTTCGCTAAGTTAAGCCTGACAAAATTGGCTATAACTCAAGCGTTCCTTTCGCGGGTCGTCTGCTGCAACAATTAGCTTCCACTGTAATCAATGGAACTGGCTACTCCAGATGTGATAGCGATGCGTACGTTCTAAAAAGAATAAACAAGTTTTCTAAAACTATTTTTACACTCCGAAAACGGAATGCTTCACTTCCAGACCCGGTGTAGCCCGGGTATTATAAAGCAACAGAGAGTAAAGAGTCAGCACAATGTCTCCTCAACAATGGTCATTGTGATGTGTGCCACAGATACAGCATTCTACATGAGCTGACAGAAGAAGTACTGCAAGTTGCTGTCAAGAACAGATGCTCCTGGTCCTGATGCTTGTGCTTATGACTGTACAAGTGTAAATCACTCTGCGTGCTGCGCTACTCTCACCTAGAGCATGGAGTCTCTGCACCTCTGTGTCGGGGATGAGGATCTCATCCTGGCTGCTGCTGCTCTGGCTTCCATATGCAGACGGCTTGTACACACAGCTACAGCTCATCTGAGTTAACTTGCGTGGCTCCAAGTGCACATCTGAGAGAGACGAAGGTCGAGAGGAGAAAGGAAGGACACAGAAAAGGGAAGAATGCTAGAGGATGGAACGCGCAGTGATACAAGACGGGCAAAGAGCCTGCAATTAGGGTATCTTTTGTAAGAGAAGACTAATCTGAAATAGTGTTAATCCCTTACCAATGTTTTTAGTTGAAAGAGTGAAACTTTTCCCTTCTTCCCATAGCACATCAGCTAGTGCCCACGTCAGCTTGTCGATGCTTTGTATTATAGTAAATGGCTTGGGGGAAGTCTATAAGAAAAACAACATGAGAAAATGAAGGAGAGCATGTTAATTAACCTATTGTGTATATATATATATATATATATATATATATAATTACATATTAAATACAGCTTAATATAAGAATAAAGAAGCTACCATGTTTCTGAGGGGAGTTTCATAAGACTGACTTACTTCAGGCTCAGAGGAGTCCATCCACTTGAGTGCCATGTCTGGGGCAATCATCTCGCTTGCAAGCCTCAAGTAGTCTGTAGTTAAGGACATGACAGCCTCGCGTGAGGCGTTGGCAGAGTAGATCTGGGCGGAGGCAGCCCGCTCGATCATCTCAGTGAGGTGCAGCACATCTTTTGCCTTCACCACACCGGGACTGGTCTCCAGGACCCTGAGGAGCACGCCAATGAGGTCACCGAGTCTGGAGAGATCTGTGGCCGCCGACGAGTTGAAGTAAATCTCCTCAATCGCCTTTGGGATAGAGAGAATGAGAATTAACAGAGGGCTAGAGGTGAGAGTGGTGAAGCAGGCGCCCTCAACTCCCAAAACAAAACGACTTCCGATACGAGTTAACAGGAATATCAAAAATAACTTGAAAAACCGCACTCCCAAGCTTTTTTCTCATGTGTATTATATTTTATTGGACCGCTAACACAGGCGCATTAAGGCCTAAGCCATCATCAGTGCGTCATCAGTGTCACATCAGCGTCACACTTATGACGGCTTAGGCCGAAACGCGTCTGTGTTAGCGGACATGGTCCAATAAAATATAATACACAAGAGAAAAAAGCTTGGGAGTGCGGTTTTTCAAGTTATTTTTGGCTAGAGGTGAGAGGACACTGAGAGAATCTAGACATGCCGCCACCATATGTGTAATAAGTACAAATGCATTCTACTTGCTGCTCAAGAGAAATACTCAACACATATACTTCAAATGGAGCAATTGGTGCAGAGCAATTCATCCTATCAATATTACTGGTAATAGGTAGGATTACTGTCAGTCCCATTTCATTTATTATAACCATTAGCTTTTTATTCAAATATATAAATTAGGTTCAAAGGCTGACTAAAAAATACTAATAAAGGCATGCGAAACTTATGTTTGTTGACACTTGGGTGACCTGTTAAAGTCCAGCTGGTGGAACTCTGAAACTTACAAATGTGGACAACGAATCCTCACTCACTTTTGAGAACAAATCAGTCCTTGGAAATCTAGAGGTGTCCAGCCCAGCTGTGACAAGGGCGTGGAAAAAAATAAAGAGATGTTAAAGAGATGTTACCCATTTATCACACACATGTCCAAAGCGAAAGCCAAACTAATAGAGGAGTACAATTTCTTTGCCTTCTTCACTGTCTGTAGATGCAATACTATAATAATTTAATTCTAGCAACATATTGCCACCTTGCCAACTTTGGCAAAATTGAAAGCATACTTGCCACTGAAAAGAGAATTATTGTAACACAAAACATATTTAGACTTGGCATTTAATTTAATTTCTCCCATCTGCAATTAATTACCCAGCCATTTATTAATCATTTTCATTAATCATTTCCAATTTCTTCCATTTGTTTTGTCAAAGCTATCAGTGGAAATGAACACTTGTCAAAGACTTTCTTACATACAAAACTGGAGGTAGTGGCGATGAAGAAGACCAATAGAAATGTTTAATGTTTCCATGCTCTGCTTATTACTGGTGAAGGCTGTAAAATACTAATTTGATTCAGAGAGGAATCATGAATCCAGAAAAAAAACTAAACACTGTCTACTTTCAAATCGTAAGCAGGTGCCTGAGATAGGTAAAGCTAGGTTTGTCTACCAATAAGTGTGTTTGAAAGTGTGTGCAGAACACAGCATGGCTTTACATTTCGGAACCTGGCAGATGCCCTGTTTGAGAGTCTGGCACCGATCCAGTCCCCAGCTGCCACTCAGTGGATCTAGGGTCACACAAGCCCCTCTGTCGGGAAAGAGGACAGTACGTGACGAGAAGTTATGATAATGCCAGTTTGCGTCCAACTCAGGGAGTAACATCTGGCTGGCGAGCAGGCTGCTGTTCCCTGTGCAAAAAATAAATAAACACATACAACAAAATAAATAAACACAAAAAAACGTCATCATAATACCAAAAAACAGACAGCTTTTCCAAATAACAACAGCATCTGTGTGGATCTTGAGCAGAGGAATTGCTAGTAGGCCAAGTGCAGATTTCTATCATTTGCGATGATGTCATAGAACCAGAGGGAGAACGCTTACGCCTGAGTGATGCATACAGAGTACTAAACATCTGTCCATATGTTCTCCTTCCAAGGGAATCATGAGAGCCGAGGGGCGATTACTCACCATTCTGGGCCATGTCAGAAGCGAGCAGTTTGTTTTGAAGGGTGGGATTCAGAATTACAGCATGCATGAAATATTTACAACCATTAGGAGTTGAGTTTGCCAATTACAACTTGGCGAATGTTCTCTGTATTCATATGGGTCCAGACAGACAGTGAGAGATAGACAGAGAGAGATAGAAATATCTAGGAAAAGAGGAAAAAAGAGAGAGAGAGAGAGAGAGAGATGAGAGTAAGAGTGAGAATGACAGAATGGCTGGGGAAGAAAGCTGACAAAAGAAAAACAAGAAGAAAAGACAAAGAGGACAGAACAGTCAGAAAAGAAGGGGAAAAGATTGACAGTATGGAAGGCGTAACAAAAAAAATAACAGCAGTGGAAGATAAAGTAAGATAGAAAGACAAAGAGAAAGAGAGAGAGAGAGAGAGAGAGAGGAAGAGGGAGGAGGAAAGTTTCCTCAAATCCAGAGTTGGAATCCACTCTGAACAGTGCACCCATAAGAAGGGCTTTGCGAGCAGAGCTATGCTGTAATCTAGCTCAAATGAAGTGAGTCCACCCTAAAACTTTCCCCCGCCCTCCTTTCCCCCCTTCTTTGCCTTCGTCTGTTTTTTTACCTTGACATGGGGAGTTCCCCCAGTAATTCCTAAGAGAGGGCTCGATTTCTAGGAGCGAGGCGTTCCACTTATAATGCAGGCCAGGGGAGATGGGTGAGCAGTCTTTTTCCATGGTTAGGATTTCAGGTCCGTCCAGTGCCCGGTCCCAAACGTGCAGCTGCGTCACACTACCACAGAAGGCCTCTCCGCTCCGGAACCTTTTTCCTTGGCCGTTACCTTCTTGCCCCTGGCCTACAATAAAGACACCGCCGCTACCTAATTCCTCGCCAGGGTAGAGGCCTTGGCCCTGGTCCAAGAGCAGCCCGTCCGTCCAGATTTCCCAGGTCCCTCCACCGGACCTCCAGCTCACACACACCGAATGCCAGGTCCCGTCGTTCTGGAGCGACGCCTTCGGTAAGGCCACATTGCCGTGCACCAGCAGTTTGAACTGGAGGGGCTCCCCCTCCTCCAACGGCGGGACCTGGGCCTGAAGCTGGAACTCGTTAGCGAATGAGTGTATGGAATAAGAGAACACAGTGGAAACTCCATGGCAACCGAGTTCAAAGAGGACCTGGGAGCATATGGTCACCGCGTTCATACGAGGGAAGGTGCGCAGCAGGCGAGCCGACTTCTGGTCCGAGTGTGCCGAAAACTGCAGAATGAAGGAGTATTGCACTGGGGCCATCTGAAAATCTATACCAAAAACAAGAAAGAACAGAGAGAGAGAGAGAGAGAGAGAGAGAATGTGTATCATAAATGAATGGAACAATGTTACATAAGCTCCCCTGTGGTCACACGTCGATTGTAAACACCAAAGAAACACTTTCTTCTCTCTTTTAACAGTTTAAACATCCCAGCTCCAAAAACACACTCACCATATTTCCAAATTAAGCACACACAAGCCTATGTTGAGGGAGAAGCATTTACGTCAATAAAAAGGGTGATGATATTCAAACGAATTGGCAGGAAATTGAAACACTTGACTCACCATTTATTTGTGTCATGACTTTGCCTGCTATCCAGACAGGCTGAGTGATGTTGAGGGACTGCAGAAACTTGGTCAGCTGTCGGTTCTCGATGTCACTGGAGACCCTGGCCAGAGCGCCAGACTTCTGGGCGCAGACCTGCAGTGTTGCACTCCAGTTGAGGCGGTTGGGCACTAATTCATAATCGTAGTTCTCAACAGGAAGATGATGGGTTCCACTCAGCACGAAACCTGTATGGCCATAGTTGAGGTTAGACCAAAATGACATGAAATTCAGTAATGGCAGTTCAAGAGTAGCAACATAAGTGTAAGTGTAGTAAAATGATTGGCATATATTCATGTTCAACTTCATTCTTCTGTTCAAGAGAACCTGGATGATACTCTCTTTTTCTACTTTCTCTGTTACTCTGTTTTCTCATGTCTAAGTCACTTTCTCTTTGAGGCTAAATTAATGACAGCTTAATGACACATGGTATACCCATTAGGCTAGGCACTGACACTGACTCTACAAACTGCTATAGAAAAGGTGTAATTTTACCTTTTACGCAGTAATGGAGACAACCAACCTGTGAAATGAAACGGTTTTACATGAGATGAGACTGAAAATGCAGAAATATCATTTTAGACTCCTCAGATAATGACACAACCAATATACTCACAATGACAGCGCACTGCATCAGACTTAACCACAGCATACTGTAAGAAGGAAACTGCAATTAAATTGACATCAACTGCTATAACACTGCGATAACGCCGTGCGTAATGAACTCGATTTTCACCACTTTGTTCAATTCAACAAACTTACTGGTAAACACATTTTACAGCACTAAGGAAACGCCAGGTTAACTAATACAGTGGCTTACCTGAATACCGCTCTGGGCGTCTTTCAAATGTAACGATGGCTAAAGTAGAGTTTTGCCTTTGTTTCAGTGAGTCCGACATTAGACAAACTTTGCCTTCATTAAAATTCCACCGCTAACTCCCACCAGAGCTGTTCGGTAGTCCTTAACTGAAGTAACAGTTGCAAAAACAGCAAAAAGATATCAAAATCCAAAGTAGCCGCCGTTCTCCTGCTGCAAACTTATGGGGACCTTCTAAATGATATCAGCGTTTGAGTATTCATTGAGTGATGCGCTGACAGAGCGCGAGGAGGGGTTAGCTCGATCTGCGCGGGTGTAGCCACAAGTTCGCTGGCTGGAGAGGCTGCACGCTGTGTTTCACATGTTCTGCAGTGTTTACATACGCAGATGACAGAGGCGTATTTGGCTGGGGCATTCACCACAAAATATGGTTCCAGTACAGTCTTAAACCACCATATTTTGCTATATTTTTCGAGCATTATGTTCACTCAAGATCATAAAATGATGTCCCTCACCCAAGCCAACCATTTAGGACCTCATTCCATCATTGATGTGAAAACAGCCATCATACAAACACAAAAGAGTGCAACGCTGTGGTCAAGCTAAATTCCATGATTGACTTCACAGGTTACCAATCCAATGTCTGCAATTACAGAACATGATGTGGTGATGTTGAATTGCCCCTGTATTGTAATTCTGTAAGGCCCTCAGAGACACTCAAACAAATTCAAGTGTGAGAGCTACAAGAGGTCCAGCTCTTGCAGGCGTCAAAACAAAAACAAACCATTACTCCCTCTGATGTACTGGGACTGCACTGTGCACTGCTCTGGGCCCGACCATATGGTGAAAAAGCTCACAATGAAAAAGGAGTTTGGGCGTGCAAGATAACAGTGGCGACCATTCAGGAGTGACTAATGACACCTCATTCAACACACTCATGAATCTGAACACCAAAGCACCTTACAGCAGGCAGATAAGCTCTCAGAGCCATTTTGACGTTTACAAGAGTTGTAAAAGCTTGCCAGTTGCTGTGGAAGTGTGCATGCTATTTGTGATGCTCACTGACACACATGCATGATTTTTTTCTCCGCAGTATCTGACTTATATTAACATTTATCAACATATATATAGTATTTACGCAGTAGATCACAATACAACTTATATTATTTGTTGTATCACATTGGAATTCTTGCATAAAACAGTATGGCTGAACTACACAATAGCTACTACTACTACTACTAGGTTTAAAATGGAAGATGTCTAATCATTATGATAAATCATTGAATATTTGTGCTCATCATGCAGGTTTCATGTGCATTTACATGTGGATGATGAGAACACTAAACAGGTTATTTGATAAATGTGTAGAAGTAAGGCCCTACCAGCAAAAACAAAAAGGTCATCCTCACTCAAGACACTGAAAGCATACACAATATGACAATACAAGCATATACATTTAATATTGAAACACCAATGTTACATGATTTACCAGGACAAAGTGAGTTTTCATACAAAATAAAAGGCATTATTTTTCTTACAGTATAACGGAAGGGTGTGTGTATGGGCGGTGCAATAGGTCAAGTGCAAAAATACAAATATTTTCATACAAAGTCTTCAATTTGTTATGTTATACAAAATCTACAGCTCCATACAACACCTAATGCTTTCAAAACAAAATAAGTATGTTACAATTTAATAATCTATCAATATATCCGTATTTTAAAATTAGCCACATTTTGCACTGGGTAAAATTGTCCCCAGTCCTTCATGCAAATAATACAGTCCTTGACTTAGCAAAATTTGGCTTCAAAAAATGTGTACAGCTGTGACATTCAAGAAAAAAAGTAGTGCTTTTAAATAACTGACCATCCTCGTACAGGTAAGCAAGTATGGCTGTTAATCAGCATTTTTCCTATCAGATTATTAACAACATATACATCCAAATATCCTAATGCCTCTTCACCACCAGGAGCTCAAAGCAGCTCACACCCACCGGGCATCCTTAGAGGCAGACTCGGGCCCTGTGATACTGTAGACTATCTTAGGCACGGTCCTGTTTCTGGGCGGCAGGGAGGCGTGAGAGGAGTTACTCCCTACAGTTGTGTTACACTCCTCCGATGACCTCCTCGAGCCCACACTGCCTGCCGAGCCCCTGGACCTGGCCCTGCCGCTCTTTATCGCCGAAGCCAAGGAATGCAGGGCTGCGTGGACGTCGTCGCGAGCGACCATGACGCTCTGGACGCAGGGGAGCTGGAGTCCCGCCACCCCTCCAGTTCCAGGGCCCGCTTTTCTCGGCAGGCCGCTAATGATGTCATCAATTACCCTGGAAGAGGACTGGACGGCAACAACGCTGCAGTCATCAGCTTTTCCTGTGGAAAGAAGACAATGCAGACAGGAGCATGGTTTAAACTGAGAGTTATGAGGCTCACAGACAGTGAGTGGGTGGGTGGGGGTGGAGTGGGTGGTTCTGTGTTGGTGGAGCTTTGGTACCTCTGAGAGAGAGAGACAGAGACGAGTGAAGCTGCTGCAGAGCCTGGTTGAGCTGAAAGAGGGAGACAGCCGAGGTCCGCATTTCACACAAGCACCTTGCCACATCTGAGGAATTGTCTCTGGCCCTGTCAGAAGATTCCTGTCCCTGCTAGAATAGAAAAATACACATGCACATTGGCAAAATACTGAGGAATGAGGAAATAAAATAAACCACAACATCACAGCATATGAATTAAACACAAACATGCTTCTTCAAAATCAAGGACATGGGACAGACACACAGACACACACACACACACTCCCCCTCACAGCCACACACCTCAATTCCTGTGTTTATGTAAAAAGCTTACAATGACCATGGAGTTTGGGCATGGAAGATAACAGCAGTAACCATGCTGGGGTGACTGATTGCCGCTCATTCAACACATTCATTACTCGCCTGCCAAAGCACCTTACAGCAGGCAGATAAGCTCCCAGGCCATTTTGATTTTATAAGAGTCATAAAAGCTCGCCAGAGGCTGTGGGAGTAACATTAATCGGGGGACATGCTCTCCTTTTGTCAGAATCAGAGGCAGGTTGTTATGCTTACTGAAATATTGCAGTAAAGGTAGCTCTGAAGGGCCTGGGCTGTGTCCAGAGATTTGGTTTTGAGGCTCTGCAAATGCTGCAAACACAATTGTAAAACAGGCACACATTGGCCATGAGTCACATATAATTAGGAACTCCTTTTCCCCCTTTCACACATAAATCTAAAACCCCAAATTCACCCAAATAAAGGATGTCATGTGTAGGTGTCTTAACACCTCTGTTGACTTTATAAGATCCATCTACCTGCATGACGAGTCACTATGTATCAAATTGTCCATAGGAACGGGACTGACACGTCACCTGGTTTTTAGGATACATCAGTTGAGCTTCCCTCAACATGTCCTTGCTGATGTTGAGTCCTTCCTCCAAGAGACCATGAACACCTCTGCTGGTGCCATCCAGAAGAGATTCCAGTGGGGGACACTATAGAGAGGAAAGGACAAAGGCCACAAGTTAGAAGGGTTGCCCTTATCACACTGAGCCTATCTGCTGATTCATTTTAACGATACTTATTATACGGCTCTTCACAATGCAAGTATTATTTCATTCGGTCATTATTTTCGTCTAAGGACCTCCAAATAATGGCCGCTGTCAATGGCAACGGATTTTCATTCAAAAGTAAAGGTTGGTCAGCTGTGTTTTAAAGAACGTTTGATTCAAGTTCAGCGTGTGTTACAAACTAAAAAAGACATATCGTGGAGTTTATTTTTTCGTTTTGGCAAGTAGCAGTATAATAAGCGGGATAATGTATAAAACGCCGGTCATTATTGGGAAAATAAGTCCCTTCAGGGCGAAGCAGGGCGGTTCGCCCTGTCGGGACTTATTTTCCCAATAATGACTGGCGTTCTATACATTAGTGTTTCCCAAAGACTGGGTCGCGACCCACAGGTGGGTCGCAGGAGATTTTATTTGGGTCGTCAGCACAATTTATGTTGTCTAATAGGCCTAACTTAGCCAGGAAAGCTATCCGTTTTCTATTAGGATATAGTTTGTTTACCACAGTCACATCCCTCTGTGGAATTTTGCATTTAGAATAGCTCTGAAACTGGAGGGCGAACGCGTCGCAGAAGGGACAGCGTGGACATCTCATTCGCAAAATGAAACATTTCTGTGGGGCACCTGCCATGGACCTCGTAGTTGCAAAATGCAAGGGACATGAATCAGCCTATTTGCACAATCATTAACGGACACCAGCTCTTCAACTTGACCGATTAAAATCTAGTCAACTAAAGCAGACATCCGTATACCAGACATGGCTATTCAATTTGCGTCATAGGCTGTAGATAGTTTCAATTGTAGATGCACTCTTTAAAAGTTAATAGCAACCTCCTCACATTCTTTATTATTTCGGATTTAAAACGCTCAACAGTGCATTATATTAGCCTACTATTTAAATAGACATTTTAAACATTTTCCTCTCCTACAATAAAGGCACATTATCTTTTGACTATTGCGCAAAAGCCTCTTGTTCTGATATTTATTCATTTCACATTCTTACAACATAGCTTGCCACTACATCAATACACAGCCTTGGTATACGGCCTACAAACAAACGTTTAACTCCAGAGGAAAATGCGGATTCAACTTTCCAAATAAAGAAACCTCCACAAACAGGCTGCAATATAACAACTTGAGTTACTTGCTATGTTTACATAGGAATTGACGGTGTTATGGATCCATTTGTCTGCAACGCAACGTAGCCTACAACATCTCTCTTTAGAAATAGGAACATCTTACTATGCTGAAGAGTGACGACTTCTTGCATGCAAGAATACCCCCAAGAAAAGTTTGAGAACCTGTGGCCTAAAACAATATGATTGCATGCAGGTTGCATGTTAGATCTGAAGTGAAATGGGTCGCGATGGTCTGTCATTTTTAAAAAGTGGGTCCCCAGAAAAAAAGTTTGGGAAGCACTGCTATACATTATCCCTTACTTAACCCACAGCTCTGGGTGTGCACCGTTACAGGAGTTAAAGGCCATAGCAATTGCCCCGTTCTCCATACTCATCTGCATGGATACGCTGTCCACCCAAAATGCCCTTGCTGTGTTCTTGGTCTCACAGGATTAAACGTCGCCCCGTGCACCATTGACCCATCGTTCTTTACCTTGCCTACGGCATCAGAGCCCAGCTCCACCACGTGCATCTCCGTCCCTGTGAGAACCGAGAGGTGGCCAATGGCGCGCAGGGCTGCACTCAAACACTGACCCATCTTACTCTGGGCCTCGATCACCATGGATGTGATCTCAGAGTCACAGCCCTGGCCAAGACACACACAGGAAGGGAACAAAACAGAGGGGTTACAGTTATCATCTTTTCCCCACTTATGCCATTAAACTCACATCAGACATTCTACAATGAGTGTTCTGTATTTCTAACTGCCATACAGATAGAACCTTGTTCTCTTCATGTGGACACTGTATTCCTTTCATCTTTGTCTGGCAAATGAAGGAGGCCAATTCCTGTCGGTGCTCACCTGAATGAGAAGCTGAAAGTAGCCCCCCATTTTCTTCACTTCGGTCTTGAGTTCCTCTGCAGCGAGGAATAGTGCGCCGCCGCACGGCTTGATGCTGGACACCCAGATGAGCGTGGAGGACACGGCCCTCTCCATGGCCAGAGTGCCCTTCACCAGCTGGGTCTGGGCCTCAACATTGTACACAAACACTGGAAGACATATTCACATTTTAAACAAACAAACTAATAAATAAATTGTTATTAAAATAAATATTTCACAATCACTGCCTAGCCACAGTCAGAATGTGATGTGCCCCACAAAGAGTGATTCATACAGATCCGTTAATTTGTCAGTCTGAATAACAAAGGTCAGCTGATGGGTGTGAAATTGTGAAAAAAATCAGGATATCATCCATCGATCTGAACATGAATTCTGTCTGTATTAACTGACTTGACAAATTACTATAACATCATATGAACCAATGAAACTTCTCTGGAAAGGTTTTTGTTTAAATAATCATTTTAGTCGGGCACTGATTCAAGCTTACTGTTCTCTGGGCTGTCATCATCGAGTTGATGGTAGAGCGTGGAAATGGACTTCACCGCAGAGTGGATGCTCAGCAAGTCAGAAGTCAGCCTGTCAGCCACGCTCTCGTCGCCATGGTGACACTCCCGCAACCTTGCAACTGCTTGGCCAATCAGGTCCTTGCTGATGCCTGGCAGGGCTGAGTCTGAGGTGCTAGAGAGTTGGGACGGGGGCTTTTTCATTCCCATGAGTCCCACTGCCAAATGATACAGGACGTTAGTGGTCAGCACAGTACCACAAGCACTCAGCATTCTGTTTGTGTGTGTGTGTTTGTGTGTGTATCTGTGTGTGTGTATGACATAACTCCTTCATAATGTTGAAATAAATGCTGTGTGTGTATGTGTGTGTGACATAACTCCTTCATAATGTTGAAATAAATGCTGTAGTTTGACTTTATAGAGCTAGCTATTTTAAAGTCCAAAAGTAATATTTAGCATTGGCATAATGTTCACCAGCATTCGTTTTACAGTACGATTGATCCAGTCACACGGTAAATCACTTTGACATTATAACGGGGTCAAAGTGACATAATCCTCCTCAGAAGTCGGCGCATACGCCTGCAGCTCCAACTGAAGGCCCCGCTCATACGTGACAGATGGAAACTGTTGCCACACTAATGTAGCTCTGATTCGAAAACCAGTGCTTACATTTATTTGGACACGACAGACTGGTTTTAAATAGCCAGTCCCTTCTCTCGCTGTGGGAGCTGAGCAGCTGAGAAGGACCGTGCTGAGAGGGCCCAGGATTTTTAACCTTGATGGACGGTCCAACCCGGCATCGTCTTGGGGGCGAGGAAATGGGGATTTGGAGTCCAGGAAAGCTCTTCTGGACTGAAGCCTCACTTCCATCAACGCCCCCACACACTTACGCTCACTCGCTCCTCTCACACACAGACGTAAACACAGATCTGCTCCCCTCCGCTCCCCTCCCATCCCCGCTAGGAGTATGGGTGTGAGTGCTTTACCAGTGGACTGCGGTGCCGGGCTGTTCAGGCTCTGGATGGGGTGGACCCGGATCTCGTACAGTCGCCCTGAGATCCTCCTGCCTTTCAGCAAACTCCTACTTCTGTGCCAGAGCAGAAAAAATAAATAAATAAATAATTAAATAAATAAATCACTGTGGTTTAGGATGACTTTCCTAATAACAGCAAACATGGCTTGAAGGGTGATCATGGAAATGTTTTCTTTTTTTTTTCTTTTCAAACGTACTGGTTAATAACATAAGCCTTCTAAGTAGTTTTCTCTGCGTTGAGGTCTATGTCAGCTAATTCTTAAGAGTGAGGGAATCTACAAACTCATCATAATGACAAGCAAATAGCTATGGCTATTTTTTTTTTTTTTTTTTGGACGGCAGTCCTGGGGCCAGCCACTACGAGAGGCACCACAGGGAGCAGTGACCTGGGGTCACAGACTGCTGCAGAGACAGGGAAAATCTCTGGGATCCGGGCACACGCCAGGGTGCGTAGGAAACCCTGAAACGCCGCCATGTTGCACTTGGCTCGCCCTCGATTCACAGTGGTTACCACTCGAGTAACAAACATGCCAAACAAGATGGAGAGAGAAAGAAAGAAAGAAAGATAGAAAGGAGAAGAAACTGAAATGGCGATGGCAGTGAAGAAGGTTGGGGGTGGAGGGGCTGATGTTGTGAGCTTGCACTTTAGGTAGATGGCGGGAAGAAAGCCAGTTTAACTGACAACATTTTTTATGCGGGTGAAATTATTTAACAGCCTGAAAAATGGCATATGCTAATATTTTGTGGATGGTGAATTCATGCCACCATTTTGTGAAATACGCCATTGTGCTCCGGAGAGACTCCACTTTAGTGTTCGGTCGTAAAAGTCAAGACAGATCTGTACGGCCAAGGAAATTTGCACAATAAAAACTATGAAATACAAGCTGTGGGAGAGCAATGCATAAAATATTAATAAGCACCACAGTTATGAACAGCAGAGGGGTGGAAGGAGACTTTGGAGAGAGAGAGAATGACAAAGTAGAGAGAGAAAGAGAAATCAAGACAGAAAAAGAGACAGAAAATGATAAAGGAAGAGAAGGACAAGGAGAGAGGAAAAGTACCAGAGATATTACCTCCGTCGAGAGAGGGAGGAGGCAGTGGAAGAGGCCGATATATCTTGTTCCCACTCATCATTGGGGTCATAAAACACATCGTCGTCTTTGGAGGCTCGCTCCCCCTGAGAGACATAAATTAGTGTGTGATCTCAGAGCCAATACATCTCTTTTAATTAACAGAAAACCAAAAACAACACTGTGTCACTTTTAACCATGGAGGCTTCTTTGCCCAGCAAAAACAATCTGTCTAAAGCTCCATTGTCAAATTTTTGGCAGAGCACTCAGGCGCAAAAGCTAGGGCAACAGGTTTGTTGTCGGAGCCCAAATGGCTTGGTCATGCATCTGTTGGCTTAGATAAGAACAATTCAAGCAAACACACAATGACTGGATGATAATTCACAAATAAGATGTTGGTGGCAGACATGCTCAAACTTCAAAAAAAAAACAGTAACTTGTTTCAACCATCCGTTGTCTGAATTAACCATCAACAATGTCAAAGAGCATATTATTGGAAGGATGTGCCTGTTGCCAAATTCAATTGGCAAACTTTACATTTCACTCCAACTAAACACTCCATACAATATTAAAAAAAAGCTTTCCACAGGGTGTGTACCTGGTCCAGCTCTCTCATGGCTGCCAGGTTGCTCTGGAACTTCTCCAGGCTCCAGAAGGTGGAGATGCCCAGCTTGGTATTCTGGAGCTGGACCTGCAGCTCTCCGTCTCCACACCCCTGCTCTGACACTTCATGCCTTCATGAGTGGGAGAGGTTCAAACCGCAAGAAGAAAAAAAAAAAAGAAGCTATGAAAACATAACAGGATTTGGAAGAGGGAGACACGGATTTGGAGCGACACACACATTAAAACATATTCCTGGAAGTTACATTTTCTCCTTGCAAATAGTTTGCCGGTGGTGTACCGATTTGGGACATTTCATAGTCATAGACATTCAAAATCAATTACATAACAAGTGAGGTCGTGGTTAGCCCATGGTATGAGTACCTGCTGAAAATGGTGTGCTTCCTCAGCTTTTTGCTGATGGCGTTGGCCTCCTCGATCATCAGCGACAGCTTCATAGCATCCCACTGTGGCGGAGCTGAAGACGCAGCGGGAACTGAGCCAACACTAAGGGTTTCTGAGGGGGTTCCAACAACAACGAGAGGAAAGACATTTTTCTTTTATTGTGTTTACAAACTCAAGACAAACACTCTCACATGCGCCCTTATTTATTACAGGACATCCCCACTGTATGCGTCATCATATGTATTGTCTCATTCAATTCTGCAATTACGATAATATACATTTCACTTTTGTGTGTGAGACATTAGTCTTTGTGCGTATGACAACCCACTGTCTGTATCAGCGCTGTGACCGAGTACAATCCTTATAACATCACTATGCAACAATCTGTCACTTTTGAAGGTACATTTATATAGGCCACTAGTCTAGCAATCATCTTCTAATTCATTTTGGTGGTATATGGTAATATGAAGGACAGAAACACACCCGTTATTCCCACTGGCTGCTCAGTGTGTGCAAAAAAGCAATTCTGGTCATTTGTCTGGGACAAACCGACCCACACAAAAGTGCCTCTTTGCCAACTATATCTCCTAAAGACACTAGTTAATATGATGTCAAACATTTTACCAGTCCATTTGGTACTTTTAAAAGGAACCATATGTAAGAAATGTATTTCAGTTAATCATAAAATGGCCCTGATATGGCATCCAGGTTGCCAGCTCTGCCAGTCAGAGGGGAGGGGAAGGGGATTGTAGTACCAGTTTTGGCCACAATCTTACATACCGTTCCTTTAAACTCAGTTGTTCTAAGTCAAATATAGACAAATGCCAAATGAAGTTGAACTTGAGTTGAGATAAAAAAAAAAATGCATGTTTCCTCTTTAAATAATGACAAACAACTTCACTGTGGCAAAAGAACACCAGAAACATTTCTCCCACTGTAATGATGACAACGTACCAGTTTTTGGAGTGTGATTTGTCCTGAGGACCCGTTTCCTCTGGATTTCAGCAAATTCCTCCGCAATCTTCCTCTTCTCGGCTTCAAGAGCCTCGATGATTTTGGCATGCCTTATGTCATGGTCTGCCATGGCCTGGATTATGGGGTGAACAGAATAAACAGATTGAGCTTGAAATGATGTCACCACTGTAGGCAGCTGTATTTGCTTTCTCCACATCCACCCACACTCTCCCCCCACCCCACCTCTCCCCGCCTCACCCACTCACTCACCTGTCTGGTTGCCTGAGCTTCCATGTGGAGCCGTTTCTTGTGGGTACTGACTTCTTGCTCCAGCATGGACTTGGCGGTCTTGAGCTCCTCTATCTTGCTAGCCACCTTCTGACTGTCCAGCTCCTGCCTCCTCTTCCGCTGGCTCTCCTCCTCCTGAGGGACAGCAAGCATATGGAGTTAGCCAGGGCAGCTACATTACATTTTCACCCGTAAAAGAGCTTACAGTGTTTTATGACGCTTCCTGAGGGGAAAGAAATGTTGGGCTTGGGGTGCCAGAAGTCAGGAATCGATCCAAAAACAACATTAGTCGTACTAGCGCTGTTTCTGCTGGTTGAACTTAGCAGTACATTGATTTAGACCTGGTCCATGTTGTGTCTTGTGCTCAGAGCTCCACCACACTGAGATATCCCATACCAGTTCCTTCTCTAGAGTTTTGATCCTATCCTCGTAGAGCTGCTTCTGCGAGATGAGCTCTTTCTGTGCCATGTCTTTGGCCACCTGGATGCCCTGCAGCATCTCCTCTTTGGCCTTGAGTCGTGCCTCTTCAATCTCAGCCTCCAGCCTGGATTCACAGGAGGAATTGTTAAGCATGGACAAAACTTTAACATTCTCAAACAGACAGATGAGGCTTTTCAGGCATCAAAAAGAAGAAAGAACTGCTAACTCATAATTTTTAGTACATGGAAAAAACAAGTCCGTTGGACTTCCCGCTCTTCCCTCGTATCTGGCAGACTAAAGCGCAACTCTAGCACAAAAACACATGTCTGAACTCACTTGGCCCTCTGGGCGGCTAGAAGCTCGTTCTTGGCGAACTCGAAGTCCTTGTGGCCATCTCCAGCACTGGACCAGCAGGACACCCGCTTCCCACTCTGGACCTCTGTGGGGTGGTTGAAGCGGAAGTAGTGATCGCCACCGAGGATCACCCTGTCGCCCTGGAAACAGCGAGATGGGTTTGACCATGCTGACAGGGTAAGGGGTGGAGGTCATGCTCAAGTTCACATTCTATGAGGTTTTATTAATTTCCTCTGTGTGGCACAAACTCAACTCTACACAAATCAAACACAATTACACTAAAACCAACTTTAGTTGTTATAGATTGGAGAAAAATAGCAGTTGGCTTTCTTTTCTTCAACATAGGAAAGTTTCTGGTACAGACCACAAATCATATAAAACACACTGTTTCAATTCCACTATGTTGTTTGCATTCAGCCTTCAAACATTTTCCCCTGAACCATAATCAAGAATTTATATAATCAGATAACTGTGGTGCGTACAACCAGGGTATGCCTAAAAATAAGAGCATTCAACAGTCCCCTTTTGCCTGATACCCCCTGCATATGTGACCAGACCAGACAAACCAAATATAAACCACCCTGGAAAATGTGATTCACTAGTTTGTTTAAGCTGCTCTCCTTTACTGTTGTTGACAGGGAAAAAAATGGTGCAATTAAAAATGTTCATTTCAAATAAATTAGGAGAAAAAAAACAAACATCTTTTGAGCCACAATTCAGGATAGTCCCATATTTTTTTGCACTGCACCAAATCCAGCTTCCCCCTTTTTTTCCCCCCCATCCTTACATGGTGAAGGACAGTGGATTCGGACACAAGGTTCCCATTCACGAAGGTCTTGGCATTCTCCATAGGCAAGATGCTGACTGTTCCATTTACATTGGAAATGACACTGAGAAGAAAAAAAAAAGAGCGAAAAGAAAGTGGAAAAATCAGACATGACCATGAATCACATTTACATGTTAAGAGAAGTGAGTCAGTCATATGTAAACTTGCAAAGGATGGTTGGAAGCTTGGTTTCTGAGGAAAACTGTAATGAGACAAAGATGGCTTTACAGCCCATAGCCAATCTGAATTATGAACAACTGGATGATAGCTATCTTTCATTAATACATTTGTGTAGATGGGCAGTAGAACATCCATTGCTTTTGATGACATTTATCACTAACTTAATAGCACTTTGAAATAGTTACTAAAATGACTCAATCAAAAACTTTATTCGGCCTAGACCGTCATTCTAGAACATGAGCGGCTGGGCACTTTCTTACCAGTGGTTATCCGCGATGAGTGCCCCAGACAGCTGAATGTCGTGGGCGGACTCGGACTTCAGCCGGCCGACCTTGGTCTGTCCCTCCCTGATCATATATAAGAGCATCTCTGACAGCTGAGGGTCTTCATTCAGGTTGACGAGGTTGGGGAGACGGTTGTCTACCTTAAAGGTGACGCCCGCCCGCTGTTTCACAGTGGAGAGAGAAAGAGAAAGAGAGACAGAGAGAGAGAGAGAGAGAGAGAGAGAGAGAGAGAGAGAGGGAGGGATGGTGAGAGTGGGTCAAAAGCACTTGTATAGGCCAAGCACAACAAGAACAAATACATTTTCTTGGTGCAAGTGTCTGATATAAAAATGTGAGAAAAAAAAACATGCACCAAACATATAGCCTAATACTGGATATGGCTTGGAAAATTGTACATTTAAGAAAATGACAGATTAGAAGTTTAAAAAGGTAACTACATTCCCTAAATGAGGCTCCAATCAGCACTTTCATGAAATGACTGATGACATTGCTAATGATAAACATATTTCTATACACAGGGCTTAAAATTCATTTTTCAAAATGTAGGTTAGGTTAGGTTATTCATGTAGGGGGGATTTACACAATTTAGGGGGAAGGGGGCGGGGGTTGCAATTTCAATACTTTTTTAAAAAGTGTTTGATTTTGGGGCCCCCAACACCCTGACGTCATCAGTAATATATACTGTAGTGGGATCATTCACAACAGTGGACATCCTAGATTCTGCTTGACTCTCTCCACACACACACTGAAAATTATGGCTTATGTGATAGGCTATGTTTCTATTTCATATATTTGTTAATTCATATAGAGTGTATTTAGTTAATAATGTATTTTTTAATGTATAGCATTTTACTAGTAGCTAAACATATTTAGTCATTTGAATGCTTCATATTGACGTTTAAACTATAACACTTAGGCATATCTTTAATGTGTTGTGTAGGTCTAATTGAGTGCACATTGGTGATGAGTAGGTGTAATTGAGTGCCTGTCACTTTAAGAAAATACGTGAGGCTCCCTTCAGCCTGACGGTTTTAGGCTAGTCGCTAGTGAATAAAAGTTCTGCATAGTGCATAAGGATATGTGGATGCAATTCATTATGTTTTCTATGTTATTAGATAAAATTAATGTTCAAAAAACTAAGTTGAAGACAATCTTTCTGAGATCAAGTGTTGACGTGACCTGAGCTAGCAGGATAGTTACCCAGGAGCTCTTTCCAGATGTAAAAGTTTTCCATGGTTGCGTAGTAGCCTATTTGCGTAAGCGCAAAGTGGTTCTCTCTCTCTCTCTCTCTCTCTCCGTGTGTGTGTGTGTGTGTGTCTGCGTCTGCATGAGGCTATGTTCAATTCAACTCGGTAGTTGATCCGTCCGGTCAATAGCACCACCTTCATGCCACTTCATGATTATATTAACGTCATCAGACAGGCTGTAAAAGTGTATGCGGGAATTTCTCGCATTATGATGGCTAGAGTTGCGGGACTTGAACAAATTATGCGCAATACCCACAATCCCGCAGTGAAATTTAAGCCCTGATACAAACACATACTGATATAAAATATAGCAATAGCATCACATTTATAGCAATCAGTCACCTGTAGCTCTTTGGCCTCTTCTTTTTTCCGTTTTTCAGCCTGTTCCAGCTTCTCTCGCCAAGAACTAAAACCAAATAGAGAAGTCAGAAACCCTGAGAAGCACTTGTGATATTTTTTTTTCTCGCTCAGACGACTTATAGTATAAGTATAAGTATATATACTCTTTTGATCCCGTGAGGGAAATTTGGTCTCTCTGCATTTATCCCAATCCGTGAATTAGTGAAACACACTGCACACAGTGAGCACACAGTGAGGTGAAGCACACACTAATCCCGGCGCAGTGAGCTGCCTGCAACAACAGCGGCGCTTCGGGGAGCAGTGAAGGGTTAGGTGCCTTGCTCAAGGGCACTTCAGCCGTGGCCTACTGGTCGGGGTTTGAACCGGCAACCCTCCGGTTACAAGTCCGAAGCGCTAACCAGTAGGCCACGGCTGCCCTCAAACTTCTGAAGCAGGCCAACGCTATGGACACTTCTCATCGCTCACCGGTGAACCTCAGCCATCTCCCTCTCTTGCTGCGTGAGCTGCATCTTGAGGGCCACGATCTCCTGCTGAAACAGCCGCATCTTCTCTGGTTCGATGCCCCGTGTGCTCATCTGGGCCGCCCGGAGTTTATCCACCTCCGCTTTCAGCTCTATGCATCCAAAAATAATTAAACAAAAAATGTGAAAACAACTCATTACAATAAATAAACCTCACTGCTGTGTTAAAGAGTCCCTTCAACGCGCTAACTCCTCATTCAGCTTCACAACAGTGCCATCTGATGGCATTCAAAATGCATTGCAAATGCAATCTTGTTTGAATAACACCTGCATGACAGTTTTAGCCCCCAGGTGAATGACGGTGCATAAATATGGCCTGAGGACAAGGCTGGACAGAAGTTTAATTGAAAAGAAGCGGGAGCAATGATGGATGTGCACAGGGGGGTTGGCGGAGATGGAGGGAGAAGGGGATGAGAGGGGTTGGCGGAGTGGCATGAAAGGGTGCTGACCTCTGATGAGTTTGGCGTTGGTGTCTTCGTTGACCTTGGCCACGTTGATGATCATGCGGGCCTGCTTGGCGTAGCGCAGCGTGCTCAGGCTCTCCTCCACGTGGTTGGCGGCCGGACTGAGCGTGGCAATCATGGCCGTCTTTGAGTTACCGCCCAAACTCTCCTTCAGCAACCTGGAATCAGACAGCTGAAAATCATTCGCCTGATCTAAATACGTTTGCCTGATCTTCCCCACTAGTTCTTTGCACAATAAATCACAGAGCTGCATGAATAGGAAGTCCAATACTGATCAAGTTCTTTATTCAATAAAAATATCAGGACGTGTAAAGGGTAGTGCTGACTATAACTCAATTACAATGGGCAACCGTGAACGCCAATATATGTGACTGAACACAGACGTAAAATCAAAGGTTTAGAGATCTTCTTGTGAATAATTCTCTTCTATTCAAACTCTACCAAAGCATGGTCATATTCATTTAAAGAGCCAGTTGATTTCACTCATTACCTCATTAACTCTGCCTCCTGGTTCCAGGGTTTGTATATTACACAGTCCACACGGATGAACCTCAAAATTCCATCTCCGGTGTTGGCACAGTAATAGCACTGCCATACTGCCAGAGCATAAAGAAGCCGATAATAATGGCCTTCGTTCTTATTTCATGAGCGCAAGGCCATTAAAAATCTGTTTTTGGTTTAGACATTGGTTCCATAACTGATTATTCTATGTCAGTGACACAAGACAGTGTCAGCCTGGCAATGGCGCAAGCAGCAGCGCCTTCATTCAGCTATTTCCCCCTGGGGTTCTCATTTGTACCATTCGGAGGCTAATGCTTTGCAGACTGCCGTAACGAAACGCAGTAGCCTTCTCTAGGCCATCACTCCTTACCACGTGAGGACCGACTCCCTGTAAGGGATGAAGACCTTCTTCCTGGTCTGGGCCTGTTCGGACAGCGCAGAGATGACCTTTCCCAGGGTTAGAAGAGACTTGTTGATGCTGGCTCCCTCCTGCACAGAGACCACAATGTAGCTTGAGCCCTGATGAAGTAACCCATCATCTGCTCCTTATGTACCACAAATAAACCTATCCCACCCTTTCATCTTTAACATATTCGCTTCATCATACATTTTCAGCAGATTTGTAATACTTATATATGACATTTTTACTGTGGTGGTAGTAATAGAGAGACGCGGTTGTTTACCCGTAGCCGATCTCCACTGGTTTGGGCGGATGCACAGCGTTCACTGCCAGCCAGATCCACCAGATTTATCCGGCTGGTGATGGTGTGGTCATGCTCTTCCCCTTCCACTAACTCTGTCTGTACAAACACATTCAGTGCACAGTGACCACAGCACCCTTAACAACTTAGTCCAAACCCATTGGCAACCTGGTTTTATTTTCAATGCATATGATGGCATAAGACATTGGTTCATACTGTAAATACATTGGTATGCACACACCATGAAATGTTGAGGGCAAGTTACGCCAATGCATTCATACAATAACGCTGCACAAAAACTGTGTTTAATACTAATATGCTCTCAACCTCCACTGGGCGTAAAAGAGGAATCTCTCACCTTAGTCTGAGTCAGAACCAGGGTGAAGACTGAGTGAGACCTGGAGCTCTTGTCATTCATGCCTGTGGCCGCAGTGGCTCTCTGTTTATTGCCCAAGCTCTAGC
This sequence comes from Alosa alosa, assembly GCF_017589495.1. Taxonomy (NCBI): domain Eukaryota; kingdom Metazoa; phylum Chordata; class Actinopteri; order Clupeiformes; family Clupeidae; genus Alosa; species Alosa alosa. Next base: position 26,533,642 of record NC_063197.1, on the reverse strand, counting down.
CAACCCTGGGAGAGAGAGGGAGAGAGAGAGAGAAGAGAGAGAGAGAGAGAGAGAGAGAGAAAGAAAGAGAGAGGGAAATCGACAGATGGACAGAGTGAGACAGACACAGAGTTTGTGTGTGTAACGTGACAGAACCAAGGCACAGAGAGCCGTCTTCCATTACATCAGATCTCTTAGCAGATGTTTCCCGTATGGGGAGACACTCTGGAGTGGATCAGCCATTGTGTGCTGTGGCCTGTGTGATTGTGCTGATGTGACAAAGGGGAAAAAAAAAAAAATAATAAATCACCTGAATGTCTGCATAGGAGCTCACCACATTCCTGCAAAGGAAATAAAAAGGCATTTTTGAACAATGCGGACACACTTTGAACTCCCACCTCGCTGATTCAAATTTAATGGCCAACCATCATGCGTCCAGGAGCACATTTGAAATTCAATTGAAATTAGAATTAAAAATTTCACCTCTGTGGGTTGACACTACTGCTGCCCAAAAAGGTCAAGCACTACTCACGTGGAGAGGTCAGCAACATAGGGTCCATGAATGGGATGCTCACGAACTCTTAGCTGTCAACGTACACAAAACACAACGTCAACGTACACAAAACACAATAATGAGGGTGTAGGCTTAATGTGTCCTTGTAAATTAGATACAAGTGAAACTAATATGTAAAGCACATTGAATGACCTCTGTGTATGAAATGCGCTATATAAATAAACTTGACTTCACTAATAAAGTTATGCTTACCGGCAACCTTTTCTGATTTTGTTCATCCTTCACGATGAGCAAATCATGGATCTTTTCATTGTACACTTCAAAGTAGCTCATCTCCAAATGACAAGTAATCTGTGGAATTAAACGTCTTGTTATACAGATGGAATGTTACATAATCAGAACAAAAACACATTTATAATGTCTGTCCCCTTCAGTCAATATGAAACATTCAAAAATGACAAAATGGAAATAACTTTACACCAATGATGCTAACCAATTAACAGTAACTCACTCACCTCTTTACTGTTATCCTTTGGAAGCCTGGAAAAAAGTTCCTCACAAAATCTTGGTGTCACCCCAACCTCTTCTCCAAATCCCATCATGCTGCACAAGAAAAAAAAGCACAGTAATGACATACACGGAAGTGTATAAACCCCAGACCTCCTGGATGCAATCAGGTCTATTTACATTCAAATGTGTTGTGTAGCTCTGAACCCAATACTTACGTGTATGACTTTCCAGATCCCGTTTGGCCATAGGCGAATAGGCAAGTGTTAAAACCCTCAAAGGCTCTTTCTAGGAGAGGTTTGGCTAATTTTTCGTACACTATTTGCTGGCTGGCAAAATTAAGATCTGTTTCATCGATGGAGCAGAAAGAGAAGTCAAATGAAAATGTAAATCGTTTGGAGTCGGGGTGATGAACAACAGTTTCATGATTATCCATGAATATGACTTGGGTAGCATTCTCCTTCTGTTCTCTGAAAGACAAGACATAATACAAGTAGTTAGTTATGCTTATCTCTCTAATGTTACCTCATGAACAGTATTATGAACATTAGAAAATCAGTCAACTATGAAGAAAAAAAAATCTGAAAAGAATCAACAGAATTTGTTTCCTAAATCCAAATTTGCTACAGATTTTACAAGAGGGGAAGGCCATTCACTTTGTTACTGGCAGCCATAATGACAGAAACCAGACTCTTACCTGCTGCTGAAAGGCCTCACTCTTACAGCCACAGTCACTGCACTGTTTTCCATCTTGAAGGAGTCCTGTGTGAGTTCAGTACCTTGAGCGGTAGACTCAGCAACTGATGCCGTTTCTGCTGATGCCCTGGACCTCAAAGCTCCATTGTGACTTGAGCTACTAGAGGTCATGGATTTGGCGGCCTGTATTGTGCGTGGGGTATTAGTTGGCATTCTGTTCTGACTGGAGATTGGCAGTTTGTTGATTGGCCTAGATGCACCGGGTTTTCCATACGCTGAAGTCACCTGCGATGCAGTCATGTGTCTCTCCAAACTTGCAGATTTGCATGACACAGTCTTGTTGGCGTCCTTCCCGGCCAAGCGCTCGAAGACTTCTTTCTTTACACTAATTTTGCCAAACTGTGTTGTTCTGGTAGGGGTTGAAACTGTACTGCTCTGACCGTCTGACTTTGAAATATCCATTTTAGTAGTGATCTCTGCTGATAGTTTCTGTGTAAACCTTGGGGCTCGTCCACTGACTTGTGCTAGCGTGTTTGTTCGACTTGCTGAAGCGTCCTTCGCTGGGGTTTTGAACACACTTTCTCGGACGCTACCTGAGCGCAGGACACTTGAAGCACGAGGTGTACGACTGTTTGGCTCCGAGAGGATCTTAGACTGTCGAGATTCGGCACCACTAGGCCCTCGGTAACTTGGTTTTGCCCGAGAAGTGTTTGGTGTTTTGCCAATCGATCCTGTTCTCGTTCTACGCTTCAAAGTCAACCTCTTTTGGGGAGCCTGCATTTGGTTTTCAGCGTTGGATGTGTCCGACTGTTCGCCTTTCCCTGTGTCTTTATTCTCAGTTTTTCTCCTTTGGAGAGTTAGTCTTGTACTCGAGTCATTCTCTTTCGAGGGTTCTGATATTATGTAGGTCTTATTGGTCTCTCTAGATCTATCCACAGATGCTGTGGTCTCATCCATGATGTCAGCTGTTTTGAGTTTTGACAGCTTATTTAAACTTATATCTGATTTAGAGAAACCATGCAGGGACGTTATGAGTTTTTAAATTAATGAGAACAAACGTTCAAATTAAAACATCTAGCAATTTCATAAAAATGTAAAATCAACTAAAATGAGCCAGGTCTTCAATGTACCTGCAACATAAAGGGGAAAAAACTGAAGTTATGACTATTCCATGTAGCAGCTATCTGATAGTCAATATTTAACATTAACGTATAATGTTAACATTAAGTTAACGTTAGTCATGCTAAGGAGCAGATTCGTTAATGTTGGGCAATACCAGCAGAGGTAACTTCCTACTTTCCGCTAACTGTTAACTTGGGTAAACAGGCAGACAGTTAATGTAAAATTAACGATTTTATTTGTATTCATGTCTTAGTTCAAAACGTCTTGCTAGCTAACGTTGGCTAATACGTTGCCTAGGTTAATAATACGCCTTAGCATTAGCCATCTCTTCCGCCTTGCATGTGAATCACTGAATTTAGGACAGTGAGTGTCCCAAGTAACGTTATTCTTAACAAACCAGTTAAAAGCCCTATAGCCAATGGGTGCTGAGATTATTTACAACACTGCTATGAAACAATATAAACGAAAACGAATACATTTTGTAATGGACACAAACGTAACTTTTACTAATCCAGTTATTTGTTTACCTTAAAAGCGCTTTATCCTGTCCTTGTCTTTCGCGTCTTTCCGCTTCAACATTCAAACTCCCCAGGTCGTCTTTGATTGGCTCTTCTAAAAATATTACGTCATGTCTGTGGTCATTACAGAAATAACTGCAATGGTGAAGCTCTGCCATGAGGCGGCAGCATTTCCTAGCTCAAGACGTGAAGGACATTTTTGTTGATAAATAGGAATAACACTCAGACAACAAATAAAAAAAATCGTTTAGTTTTATTATCTCTGAAAACACAACTATACAAAATTATTTAATAGACCAGGAATTAGACCACTGACTATTTCCTAACAGAACTTCTGTCATGTCTTCTAATAATATCAAGCAGGTTCTCCTTGGTGACAACAGTGTCCTCCTTTCTCTTCTGCTTCTCCCTCCGCTGCTGCTCATGCAGATATGGGGAGTTGAGCAGCTGAGGTGGTAACTGGGAACCTGTGGGCTTCACTCGATTTGTAATCTGAAGAAACAGTCGCTTGTGGCTGTTGTTGAGGAATGTTATGGAAGTGCCTCTATGACCCAGTCTTCCAGCTCTGCCAATCTGGAAAACGTAATCAGTAGTGTTACTTGGAATGCAAGTTGTAATAAAGTAACCATTGAGGAAATTATGTCTTTGTTTACACCAGTGCACATTCTCAGAATCATTTGTACCTGATGAACATATTCATCCATGTTGGAAGGCATGTCGAAGTTCACTACTAGCTTCACATTAACCAAGTCTAGGCCTCTGCCCAAAACTCCAGTGCTGACGACCACTTCAAAGTCTCCATCAAGCAGGCCCTAAAACAGTTCAAAAGTTCAAACAGTATGTTTCATTAAGCATAGTCTAATTTTAACCAAATTCCCTGCTACGCACTTAAACCACAATAAGTGCTAACATATGCCAAAGCCAAATAAAGAAACCACTGTCCCTTTTAAACAGCAATCACAACTTCCTGCACCATCAACTGCTTTTGTCACCTTCAGAATCCTGTTGCGTTCATGCTGGGTTTTGTCAGAGTGAATGGCCACCGTTTTAAGACCCATCACCTTCTGCACAGCCTCACAGAGCAGGTCGGCCCCGAGCTTACAGTCCACAAATACCACCACAGGCGGCTGGTAAAGCTTCCTATCCTGTGAGGAGAGTGTCAACAGAGTAGTGTTGGTACGCCAATAAAATAACATGAACTCCAAATGCACTCATGGAGCTGAAGGATACTATATGTTTATGGCCATTTACGTGAATAGTAGCTTTAACAAACAAAGTGTTGTGGTGAATACAGGGCTGGCGATATGTAACTTCATAACTCTGAATTAAGTGTTTGAAATAATGGCCCTGAAAAACTGTGTTCTCTTTAAGCATCTGCAAAAATGGACTTTCGGCAGTGGGTCGGCCAAATGTTTAATGCCTAGGGGAATGGCCTTGTTGAGGGAATGCAGGAGGAACTTGAGAAGTACACTTCAAATGAAAATAACAGACACTTTCATGCTTTTAATTAAGATGCTGGTGTGTTTTTAAAAATGGCACTGGGAGCGCAGCCATTTCCTGGTTGCTGCCCCACACATAGTTGGTGGCATGAGCCGTTACTCCATTTTTTGGACCAGGTCCATGGCCAAGGGTCCACCCATTTCCTCTGTTTAGGGGGTAGGGGGCAGAGCTGTGCGGTCCACCTAAATATGACCCAAAGGGTTATTGTATTCCCTCTCAGATTCACCTCATTTTAACTCAGCTTTTTTTTTTTTATCCCTGTATAATTTTTAAGTGTGTATGAGGGCCACTGTGAAGCAATTTATCTTCAGTCAATCTTAATACTTTGTGATGTGTAAGATGAACTGTGGAAACGAAAATACCCACATTCAGAATTTCGAACAGTTTCTTCTTCTTTGATGGCTCTTCGACCCAGAGAACTATCTGCCGGACATCGGCACACGGTTGGTTCTTCTCTCCAATGGTTATACGGACAGGATCTTGCGTTAGACGTTCTGCTAACTGCTCAGTTGCTATGGGAATAGTGGCAGATGTCAGCAAAGTTTGCCTGTCTTTTGGAACTTCCTCCAGGATATCAAGGACCTGCTGCTGAAAGCCCATCTTTAGCATGGTATCTGCCTGAATGGACATTAGAATCGTTTTGTAAAAGGAATAGAGGGCATTAAATATATTACAGTAATATGTATAGAACTATTTGCAACGTAGAAACCTACACACCTCATCCACAACTATCGTTTTCACTCCATCGAGCTGCACGGCCTTCTGTTTTAAGATTTCAAGGAGTCTCCCAGGGGTCGCTATAATTATCTATAGAGGGAAGAAAAAAATCCTTGATAAATGTCATAAGGGTCTGAGTCATCATGCTTGAATTGGATTTAAAAGTACTTATAAATGCATAAATACAAGTGTTCCATCTCACTCTACAGCCATCTACTCTCAAAATGAGAGATTATAAATAAACCCTATTCCGATTCAGTCCCGCGGTACTAGCTGCAAATGGCCCAGTTTCATTATGACCTCATTACTCCCTCTGTCTGAGGGCCGCTTTGGGAGCAGTGCTGGCGGCCCCTGGAGTCGGTCGTACCTTGATGCTTTGCTTGAGCCTGTGGAGCTGAGGGGGCATTGGCATGCCTCCCACCAGCAGGGCCGTCCGCATGTTGGGCAGCCCCATGACCAGCTCCTTGGCCTGCCTCTCGATCTGGATGGCCAGCTCCCTCGTCGGGGTGAGAATGAGGCCTGTCGGACTGGAAGGAGCTCGTCGGGTTTGTCTCTAAGGGGAGCAGAAGATGGAACAGAGATCTTCAGGGGGAGACAGCATCAGAAAAAAAAAAAAAAAACTGATTTTTTTTTTAATTTCATGTCTCGTTAAACATTATACAGGTCAAATGTCATGCAAGGGATTGCATCCATTTGACATCATACTGCAGGTTACTCCTATTGGCCCACCACCCTCATGCTTTGGGCATGCAGCCGTGTCTGTTTCTGATAAAAATAGCAGCAATGAGTCCTTGTGAATTACTCATCATAACTATGACTTCCAGACAGTCTGGGTACTCAACATGACCGGCTACCAAAGAGGCTTTACCAGGTCTGAAGATGACTTCTGCTGTAATAATAAATTAACTTTTGCTGCATAATCTTAACTGTTATGTTTATGTTAACTACTGGTATCAACAGGAATGAGGCCTAACCTACAAAGCAATTGAAATAGGTCATTTATTAAACTAGGCTAGTCTATTTAAAAATTAGTGACTCAAATAGGTTAATATTCTAGTATTACTTTATGCACCACCAGAATTTCTTCCTCTAAGTCCTTAGTGCCAATAAAATGAACATTAAGGGCCCCTGTCTGCATGGGCCAAGGATAAGTATAAGTATATAAGTATATATACTCTTTTGATCCTGTGAGGGAAATTTGGTCTCTGTATTCATCCCAATCTGTGAATTAGTGAAACACACACAGCACACAGTGAACACACAGTGAGGTGAAGCACACACTAATACCGGCGCAGTGAGCTGCCTGCTTCAACAGCGGCGCTCGGGGAGCAGTGAGGGGTTAGGTGCCTTGCTCAAGGGCACGGCTGCCCCACTGGAGTGGATATTTTAGAGTGGATATTCACTCCAAACTCCACTTAACACAGAGCTTTGCTCTGTAACCCTTCATAATCCTTGAATTATTACCTGCAAGGCCCGAATAATCACTGGCAGAAGAAAAGCCATTGTCTTCCCTGAGCCTGTGTCGGCACTGGCAACCACATCCCGGCTGCTGAGTGCGACAGGGATCATCTGCATTTGGATGGGGGTGGGTGCCTCATATCCAGCCTTGCTAAGATTCTTGCTGAGGACTGGGGGGAAACGACAATGCTCAAACTCAATAATGGGTCTGGACACATCTTGGCCATCTGTCACAATACCTAACTCTCGTTTAACTCGCTGCACTTGTTCCTCTGTCAAGGAAGAAATGAAGTCCTCCTGTCTATATGAATAGTCCTGCTCCTGTTCGTCCACTGCAGTGTCCAGAGCTGAGCAAGCTGGCTGAGATGATGTGTCCACCGTTGTTTGACTGCGACTCAGAATATCTGCCAATAGACCTTTTCCCATACATGCCAAGTGACTCGCCTTGCACTCTAGACTGCACACGTCATTGTCGGTGCTGTCGCAAATGTATTCACCATATCGTCCACACATGACACAAACGGGCTCTCCCGGTTCTGGCCATCTCTGACTCTTTTTGAAAGACTTCACGGGCTCCTCATATTCGCTGTCTTTTCCCACCGATTCGTCGTCGGGCGGGTCGGGTTCACTGCAAAGGCTGTCGCTCTTAGCAATGCTGTCTGTGACACTGTTTGCTATTGTTTCGACTGGCTCCTGCTTTTGTATGGTTCCTGCGATCCCATTAGGTGTTTCTGTCACGGAACAGCTGGGGTCTGGTGTTCCCTTGACTTCCTCCACACTCACTTTGCACTTCTTCGCTACTTGAGGACTGTCTGAGGTTTTCTTTACCTTCAGTGATCTTGGAACAAACATATTCCTTCAGATTGTGCAGCTAACGTTAATTTTAAGATAGCACGCTATTATTGGACGACAACAGGCAACAGCTCGTCTAACCACAAAGGGCATAGCGCAAATGGATAGATATGACAACAACGACGAATTTAGGTAATTTAAATGATGTATACAATAACAAATTATGTAGTTCACAAGGTGTTGAGTCTATAGCGGCGGTGTTGATATGTCGCTCACCGACGTTTGCCCCTGAAAGTCTCCTGAAATATACGTCATGCAGCTGTTGCATTCTGGGGGTTGAAGTTGTATTGCTTTATTGTGTCTATTTCTTTTTGTGTGTTTCCGTTTCAGTGTCGAGTCTTTCAGGCTGCATCTGTCAAGGCTTTCTCGATATTGCAGGAGTCTACCCACACCACACTACTTTAACCTAAAATATTTTATAGGTTTATTCTCAGCAAAAGTAGACTAATATAGCCTGGCCAACCACACAAATCACTTTCACCATTCCTATATCTTAGCATGCTTACCATGATTTGTTACTAGTAACCAAGGCAACTACCATTCAATATGTGATCAAAATATATGTCACTGATGTGCAAGTGAATCTACAAAGTGATTTCCCAGGCAGAGCATACTAATTATGCTTTTAGTCAACAGTTCATCTGGCCGAGTAAGTTATGGCATAGGCTAGGTGTGCACTGGAAACATGTTAAAATGACTCTTAAAAAGCTTTTTCCATAGATATGCAATTAGAATACATAGTGAAAAATACCATTCAAAGCAACGATTAAAGCATCCTCCTTAGAAAAAGTGAACAGTTATGCTGTTTGCATCACATATGCCCCTTGGGCGGACCGCGCAAGCGCAGTGTGTTGAGCCTTTCACAGAAGACGGAGTGCGGCAGGAAAACCGCAGAGAGCCAGATTGAATAGAGGAGGGAATACCGTAAATATCCCGAATGAAAACGTGTGGATATGAAAACAGCTAAACGACTTCGCGTTAAAGACAAAGACTGTATAGAGCACAATAGCTATTGTGGCTGAATTTTAAAAAAGGATTTATGGAGCATAGGCTATGTCCTCATGAATCCGAATTATAGCGTTTGAATGACAATCCAAGTGGAACAGAATGGATGGAAATTGCATGGACGTGCGCTACCGTCAGGACTCATTTGGGGGGGAAACAATATAGACTTAAAAGGAAACACATAACCGACTTGCCTTATGAATAATGTGTGTATTTGTCTGAAAACTGTATCGGGTTTTAGATACACGGAAACAATCAGATTGGTGCATTAAATTCCAACGGTGGGATGTCATCATTAGCCATTGCATCGTAATCTCAAGGCTTCTACAGCAAGGAACTTGACACGTCGAGGTGTTAATATGGGTGATTTGGTCGACGCAAAGGAAATTAAAAAGACTTTCAATATTTCGACTATTAAGCCTTTTGAGCATTATGATTTCAACAGGGCTAAAATCTTCTCAAGCCTCACATGGCTAGTGACCAAAGCCTATGGGACAGGTAGGTGGCGTCTTTTCTTGTTCGAGCTCAACATTTTAATTATCTACCGTTATTGTTATTGCTGGACACTCTTCTCCTTAATGATGAGATCCCTTCAGCTATAATTCCTTCTCTGTTTGGCTCAACGGGTAGGCATAGTAGGCCTAGTTAGCCTATAGGCCCTTATACTATTGTGTGTATAGAGAACAGGTTATAATTGTCTGAAAACATATTGTAGCCCTTTATTATTATTTTAAAAAATAATTTTAAAAATCTGAATTTAACAATTTGTCACTATAGTGTCAACTAGCACTATGGTAGGGTTCAGTTAATTGTAGGACACTAATCGGGGCTTTTCATTCCTAATTGAGGACAGTGGATAATCAGGCATTGGAATCTAGTGCTGAAGACTCACAATTTCATCCGATTCTCGGAATTAGAAAGCTTTAGAAAAAAATCGTTGTTGGCTACTTGGCATCAGAATTATAATGGTCAAGCTCTGGATTTTGCAAAAACCTTTTAACGAGACTGTTTGCATTGCCCATTCAATATATGACTGGAATTCATTGGGTATGGCATTTTTGCTTAGCCTAATTAAAAAATAAACAATGAAGAAACACCTCTATTAAAACGTGCATTAAATGTAACCTTTTAATCTGCTTGCATTATTGTTGCTGTTACCTTGTGAAAGACAGGGATGACATGACATCATGTCGTGAGTCAATGTGGTTGCCTACTGTAAAGATTTTCCACCACATCACAAAGATCTCCCATACAGTGTGCAGGCTAGGTATATCCTACACTAGACACTACAGGAATCAAATTTCAACATCTTATTGTGAACTCGCATTGAAACTGGATGAAGTGCAGAGTCAGACAGACCCTTGGGGGATAGCTCAGTTGTTGAATCAGTTTCCTTCTATCAAGGCCCAGTCATTATGCTTCACTCTGAATGAATTGTGTTTGGAAAGACTAAACCGCACGTTTCACTTGTGGTGACTTGGGTAAAGCTGTATAATAGCCTTTTGACCAATAGGAACAAAAATGTGCTAGTTAAGGTGGCCAAATATGGTTCATTGTTTACTTTCCATTGTTCAGATTTAGAGTTTAGATCTGTATTTAATGTCATGGTTTTAGCAGGTTGAGCCTCAGTCTAAGGCGAATTGTAACACACTGAAAACATGAACAATGATACTGAACAAAGACATGACAAAGAGCTGGATGTGGGTGTGAAGTGTATTCCATAGTGCATCTTGGGCTCTCAAGCAGAGAATGTTAGTGTGGTCTACAGAGGATATGACATAATTCATATGATGCAGCCCATGCAAATGTAAACGTGGAGGGCAATGGTTATTTTATTTTATTTTTTTAAGGTCCGTGATATCATTCGCTGACCACCTCAAACACACTTTCATTCATAAACCTATGCATGAAATAATGTAGATATGATTCATTCCATGGCGCAAATAATGTGACTATGATGTTGTGTACAAATGTTTATAATTTGTTCTCTTGTGTCTTGCCTCTTTTGTTGGTCTCAGATATGGTGAACAAAGAGATCCAGATGTCTGAAAAGAACAGGCAAGGCACTGAACAGATAAAAGCACTATATCCTCTCCTGTGGTGCAACCCCCTTACATGCTGCAGGGAGAAATCTGTTTTTCATGTGCCCAGACAATCCTCCCAGTAGGCCTAGATATGTAGGCCTACAAGATTGGGCTGAGGGTTGCATTGTTGCACCAGTTGAGGAAACCATGGTCATTTCCACACATTTGACTAGCTCCCACAAATCATTGCATTGGAAACAAATACAGAAGGTTTGACTGATTGAGTGTAGTGATGCAATGTTTTTTTTTTTGTGGCACATAATATCAAATCTGGGGATGATGAAATGAATATAAGTGTTGTTGTAGCAGTGAGATGTCAGGTTAAAACCCGTCCTGTCTCCCCATCACCCTATTTTGTGACAGAAAGTAGGGTCAGCCAGTAGAAAACATTTGAGTTTCTAATCATGGAGTCTTGGACTCCTGCACAAATTCACTTTGAATGCCAAAAAAGTTATTTCTGCCCAGCTGTATGTCAAATTTAACCAGGGCATTAATAACACTATCTACAAGGCCTGTACTGCTACCTCAAAATAAGTTGCTCTCTAGTTGACCCAATGATTTAATGCGCAAATTATGATTTTGACCTCGGATGGGATAAAAACAGTACCAAACCTCTCAACCTCCGCTTACCTCCAGAAGAGTTCATGACCTGTGAATGAGAGTGACACCCAAACTTGTGACATAAGAAATGAAATTCCTCCCAATGAGATTAATCTCGCTTGACCACACACCATGTTGAGAACTGCAGTGACCTTTAAGCCTGCTGTGAACTTTTCAAGGGTGCTTTCACACCCAAGCACTCTGGTGCTTTAATCCCCCTGGTTCTCTTTGGCCAGTTATGGTTAAATGCCCCAGTGTCGATGTGTCCCATCAAACAATCATGCTTAGCTCCTGGTCATGGTCTGCTTTCAAGCAAGTGAAGCAGATGACACCAGACCCAATAAGCCTTCATATAAAGCCTGTAAGGACTGGATTAACGTTTGAATTTCATAAATTGATGCCAGCAACAGATTGCTGAGTTACGGAACAATATACAGCTCATTCAACACCATATATCATAATAAATGTATTTCATTTGTTGAAAATGTTTGATGAAAGCACCTACCTAGTTTTTGCTGGTTTGATAGGTGCTGCAAAATTTGTCAAATATCAGAAAGTAAAAAATTGCAGATGAAAAAAAAAAACAGTAATCTTGACTTGAATGAGATTAGATTGCCATACTCATAATATGGCACCTAGTTACAGGAGTATTTCGAATTTATCACCCAGAAAGTCATTCTTAACCAGTGTCTCATCTATGCAAATATTTGTCTTGCCCTCTCCTTAAAAATAAATGTGATGACCGCCTTTAACACTTATTGTTGATTCTGTTCACAACTGAAACCACTAAATGTTACTGAGCTCTGCTAGGCCACAGCTGAAACTGCAGATGAGGTAAACAAATCAATGTATAGCTTTACCACCACCACAACATCATGTGAGTGCATTAACTAATAAATCCAGTCAAGGTTGTACCTCACTAGAACAGCAAGACAATGTAGTCTCCTTCACACTTACGGCTACCACTGGGCTGGGTTTACTGCCAGCTGTTGGCTAATCAAAAACTTTTGAGTAATATGTTGTGGGGTCACATCAGAGACGTCACATGGTTTTCATAATTTCCAATGATCATGTGCCAATTAGATGTTGCTGGAGGTCAGTGGTCAATGTTAATTTTTGCACTTATGCAAGATGTCGATGATTAGCTGTTACACTTTTGTTTGAAATAAATGTCTTGTCTAAATCTACAATTTATGATACATTAGGTAATATTGCACCTTGTGCAAGCCTAAAACTATCTGTATATCGGAGGGAAAAGCTGCTTTTGGAAGGCACCTTGTGTTTCAGAATGAAATTTTGAATGGATGGCCTTACCTTATTTTTCAAAGATAGATTTTATGATCCTCACTAGTATGGCCTCTTTGGAAGATAAATAATTGAGATGTGAGTCTGAATAATGAATTCCTGTTTCTCTTGTGAGTGGCTCCCCTCGCAGTGTGAGTCCTTTCCCTTCCTGGTTTCTGTCTGGTTGATGGTGCTCAGGAGGATCTCCTGGAGAGAGATGTGCTGTACACGCTGCCCATACGATCAATCAAGGCCCTACTCCCCCACCCACAATTACAGTTGCCATGGCACCATTGAAAGTCCAGCCACTGACGGTCATGCTTTTGATCAGGTCGGCAATGCCCAGGTGTTAGTTAGATTGGTGTAAATGTCAAAGTAGGAACAAAAATGGATGATCTATGACTGAAATTATGTCATATGTGAGTGTTGTAGAATACTTATTTCAAGATGTAATAACATATGCATAGGTGGGAGGGGGAAATAGGAAAAAAAACATTCTTATGTTGCAATTGCATTTGTTTCTTGCCAAAGTCTAAGACCAAGCACAATTCCTAACACATTTACATATTACATTGATTGTAATTTTGCACATTGCAGTAACCTGAGGTCTTTGCTCAATCTTTGAAAGTTCAGCTATTGGAGCTCAACACATTTCTCTCTCTCTCCTCTCTCTCTTACCTCTCTTTCTCTCTCCCTCTCTCTCTCTCTCTCTCTCTCTCTCCTCTCTCTCACTGGAGGTGGTCTCATTAAGAGCCCTTTTCTATCTTTAGTGCACTGATAGAGGCCTCATCCTCTGCCCTCAGTTGTGTGGGTTAGTGCAGCGCAGTGCAGTGGCTTTGGCCCTGAGCCAGACACTCAGATGATTTATTTACACTGTAGGGGAACACTTTTAACTGTCAGCTCACTTATTGTTAGCGTTGCAGAACATTAAGTGGATGGCAGGGCAAGGGGTGAACTCTGCAAGACACTGGCAGAATCCTCTCTTTCACATTGATTTGTCAGGGCATACTTAGGACATGAGGAAAGTCATAAGGACATACTCATGCCTTCTTTTACTTGTAGCTGGATAGCAAATGTCTTATGCATTGCAACATGTTTGTATGAGTTCGGCATGCAAATTATGCATGTTCGCATCCCATCACCTGCTGTGAAGGAAAGGGGGCACACAAACATCTCTCTTCTTCTGCTGGTGCGTTTCTGGCTCATGCTCAGTCTCTCCTGCATCGTTCTCTCTGTGTTTCTCTCCCCCTGGTGAAAAGATCCGATCTGATACTGTCTTGGCTCAGTCCCCGATGGCACTGGGCATGTTTTCTGTTGAATGGCTCCAGAGAACAGCATAGTAGCTTTCTGTAACTAGCTGCACAAGTCTTAGTGAATGGCATTGCCCACAGCAACCCTATTGGCCAAGCAGCATTAACTGGACAGACTTGGACCTGGGGCTTCATTGCAGTGGACATGATTTGACATTTATATTTGTCCAGGCAAAAACAGTGATGCCCCTAAGATCTTACATGTCCATGGTCTTACATGAATAGTATGAAATGCGCATCTCTTATATACATCCCTCTTGGTTCAGCATGATTTGTGATCTTAAACACAAAATACAATAACAATTTTAGAATTGATATCCTCTATGTATCAGTATTTCTCTCTCTTAGTCTGCATTTCCTTCCTCTATGGCATGAACTGTTAACTGTGAGCATATTGTTGTGATTCCCTCTTGCAGACAGTGTCCCGGGTGACTTGAAGGAGCCCTTCTACACAGACCAGTATGAGCAGGAGCACCTGAAGCCTCCAGTGGTGGGTCAGCTGCTGTCGGCGGAGCTCTACTGCCGGGCCGGCAGCCTCATCCTGAAGAGCGATACGGCCAAGCCGCTGCTGGGCCACGACGCCGTGATCCAGGCGCTGGCGCAGAAGGGCCTGTACGTCACCGACCAGGAGCGGCTGGTTACGGAGAGGGACCTGAGCAAGAGGCCCATCCAGATGGTGAGTGTGGAGGGGGGGCCCTCCTCTCCTCAAACACACGCACACACACACACACACACACACACACACACACACACACACACACACTGGCTGCCAACACATGCACAGCATTCCCTCTGCTAGTCAGTCTGGTGTGAGGCCTTTTCTCTCTCTCTTCTCCCCCCCTTTATCTCTCTCTATCTCTCTTCTAATTCTGTGTTAACATTCAGGAGCAGTGTCTGACTGTCAACACCTCAGTATGTCTGTTGGATTTGCTCCTTCCACCCTGTTTTGTGTCTGTATGATTCACCATTTTCTTGATTATTGGTTCCTCTTGCTCTTCCTGTTTTCCCTTCTGTCTCCTCTCCTGTCAACGGTGTTTGGTTTTTGCTCTCTCTTCACTGCGAAGCCATGTTATTGACTGTTGTTCTTGTTGTGATTATTCGTCGGCTTTTTACATAAGAGCGTCATTATGCTCTCTCCTCTCTGCAACAAAGGGGGCCCTTACTGGATGAGTGATTTTCCTCTTAAAGGATAATTATAATGTTATTTATTGTGGAGCCTGAGGCTTTCATGTGTTTTTTATGAGATCTGTGCATGCAGTACGTATTTGTATTTATGAGAAAGAATGTCAATGTTTGATTTAGGTTTGTTTTGGGTTTGTGGTGTTGTTGTTCCATCTGGATGGTTGGAGAGACAGCTATTGCTTTCAGTCGAATGATTTGAACTCTTTCTGTGTTAATATGCATCATTTTAGAATCCCAGCTTGTACAGTGGTGGAGTGTTTGTCTATTGCAATGATTAACATGGTATTTGGACCAGGGCTCAACGTTAACTTTTAAAAGTGGTTAAAAGTGGTGGTCAGCTTGGCAACCAGGCATGAGGTTTTGGTTGCCAAAGCCAGCCAAATCAGGTTGCCACTTGCAGGTTGCAACCGGGCACCCATTAATGTCGAGCCCTGATTTAGACCATGAGGAGAAAGTGAATTCCTGAATTCTGAATTCCCTGAATTACAAAAGACAGTCATATGTATCATCATAACAAGTTTACAATTGACAAACAACTGAGAATCGAGGTGGTAGACCTGTGCTAACACTCCTTCACAGTGTTTTTCTCACACAATCAGTATTGCATCCTCCTGACTTGTTCTCTCTCGTCCCACTCTTTTCTGTCCTGTCTTTTGCCTTTTTAGCTGTCATTGTATTCTTAGCAAGGAGAGATGATGATTGACTCCTCTTTCCACTTGGCATTTGTGCGTGTCCTCACCTCAGCCACAGAATGCATTTTTATTCATGAATTAAAAAGCAGTAGCTGTAGCAGCAATGTGCTATACCTCTTGCATTACGTAATTCCATCCCAAAACCCGCATTCTCAGCATTTCAGACAGTTTCATGTTCATCACTCCTCCATCATGATTACTTTATATAATCCCGATCTCTACTCCACCTTTAAACTTCCAAGTGCAAAGTGAAGGTACTTCTCCAGAGAAAGTTTCCAGCTCTTAAAAATAGCTCAGGTATCTGCCCTGGCGAGAAAGCTGTTCCGTGTTCCTCGCGGAACTTGCCTTTAAGGATTTAGCCTGTCTTAGGCACTTGCGCATGTTGACCTGAGGAGGACACAGACTGTGAAGACCAGTTTGGGTGTGCATCAGCAGGTTGGATGTCGATTATTCATGAGGCAGAGCTATTTTCAGGAGGGGTGCAGGCTGGACTGGACGGGCCTGTTCTGCTCTGCACAGATGCTGCGGCTTTCCAACGAAGCGCAGCAGGAAATCCGCGGCTGTGTTGAAGGAAACCCAGCTCCTGATTCAATTACTCTTAAGAGCTTTGACAAAATGGTCAGCCCCATCAGGCAAAAAGGATCCCCCCCCTCTCTCTCTCTGCCATTTCAGCTGGATTCAGTCAGCATAGGGACCCGTCTTTGCCTGACAGAACACATTCAAGAGGCTGCTCACTGTTTTCCTCATTTTTCTTTTTTTTTCATGCTCTATGCTGTAATGAAGTGACTCTGCTAAAGAAACACGTTTCTATCCTCAGCTGCTGGCCACCCCCCCACACACGCACCCACACACATTTCACCATTACCATCTCTCTCATATGCACACGAGGCGGAGGAGTACCAAAATGCCAGACCCTAAAAATAACACAGTGTGATAATCCATGCTTACATTGTGTGCCATGCAGTGATATGCAATGATGAGATTAATTCAGCAAACAATTAAATGTGAGTCAGTCTTGTCTTGAGCATGGCTAAAATTTGAACAGTAAGATATATAGTTTCTCAGGCTGTATTAGAAAATGCTTGGTCTAAATGTGGACTGTACATGGTGCTGGGCGGTGGAAGTTACGGTATCTGTGGTGCTTGATATCCGGTCCATTCCATTTGAATTTGGGTTTCCATTGAATGTGTTAGAGAAAGAAAGACGTACAGTGGTGAGTACAAATTGCCAGAGGACAGAAATGCGAGCTTAGGCATTAAGTGAATGACTGTGCGTTTCTCTTTTTAATTACTACTACATGTGGCAGTTGGATAAAACTTGGTGTCAGTTGACCTTCAAATATGGGCTGGAGATTTACGACTAAGCCTCGCTTACAGGGAACAACTGTAGTCTGTGAGAAAGAACAAGCGGGAAACACTTAAGACTGTCACTACTTTAGAGGAGTCTGGCCTCACACAACATAGTTGGTGCTTTCTTTCTCTGCTCTCTAGCTTGCTGTGTGTGCGCTGAATACAAATGCCTTTTCTCCTATTCTGTTCTCAGCTATCTATCTCTGTGGGGCTCTCCAGGTTCAGATCAACCTACTGACAACATGCAGTAGTGGAGAATCCCAGAGCTGCTCTCGGCCAGAGAACTCCCAGGTCTCCACCACAGGCACTGCAGGGCAAGCTGAGCTGGCTGAGCTGAGCTGAGCTGGCTCCTTCTATTCACCACAGTGGGTGTAGCTGACAGACTGCCTCCAAGGGCAAGAGCTCTCGTTTGCTCTCTATCTCACTCACTCACTTGCTCACACACAAACACACACACACACACGTCTCTCTCTCTTACACACACACACACACACACACACACACACACACACACACACTCACACACACACAAACACACACACACACACACACAGCCCCCCTCTCTCTCTTACACACACACACACACACACTCACACACACTCATACACACACATACACAGTCTTACACACACACACACACACACACACACACACACACACACACACACTCTCTCTCTCTCTCTCTCTCTCTCTCTGTTGCTGTCCTTTAATGAATAATACATGTAGTCCAAGCATTGTTTTTTATTAGAAACAATGAGTAACAAAGGCCGTTAAACACTTGGAGTAATGGCTCGATCAATACGTCAGAAGTGAGAGAGGATATAGTCTTGCCCTCCAGAGAGATGGAACTAATAGGATGTTTTGATTTCTCTGGGTGTTTTATTGGGGTAGTGGAAGTGGCTTTAAGTGCCTAAGTAAATAGGCTTAGATGTCTGTGGTAAGGCTGTGCTGTGTGTGAGAGTACAGATGCAGCCGAAGCGTCTTCCTCCGCTAAGAAACTGGTCGCCACTGGGAAGTGTGTGGTGTGATCAATTGTTGATCCCCATGGACATGATTGTTGTAATTTCTGCCAGTGTGTCATCCATGTGTCTCTCTTGAGCTATTTGTTGCTACGCTCACAGCAAGTAGCTATGACTAACCTGTGTCGCCATGGTGATGCTGAGCTCATCCAGGTTTCTCTTACGTTTTTTAGCCCTGATGTTGCCTCGGGGCATTAACTGTTTCCATTAGATCTGGCACTATGTTGTTGGTGAGGAGGTCTAGAGGGGGTATGTCAATGTGGCTCGAGTGCCATAAAATGCTCACTAGGGTAAGTGTATGACAACAAAAACTGCTGAGCTGTTGATGGTTGATTACGTTTCTTAATTAAAAAGGACCATTTATTTTTTTGTGGTCTATAGTTATTTCCACTTAAAAGGCAAGACTTGCATTGTAACTGCTGAAGAGAATTATGGCTGGTGCCTTAGAAAACAATGAGGCACAAAATGGAACTTTGATGTGCAGTGATGTCATTTAAAATGGCCCTTGAGCAGAACATAATTGAGATCAGTGAAGGGGTTTAGAATTTCCATTGGTATTTCCACTTTGTGCCTTTTACATTTCAAACATTTCAACAAGGATGCACATTTCATCAGTATTTCCTGAGTATTTGTACATTCTGAGAATAAAATGTATGGCCATGACACAGGACCGTTCCTTTTTTTTTCATGCATGAATAATGGAAACCTGTTCAGTCATATTACATTATAGCCCAAGATGTCTGGCACTTGTCTGTTGTATAACATTTTACTTTACTAACGCTAGTCTAGTGCAGTCAGACTCACATTCTCTCAGTTGATCCCATTCATTGTACATACGGCACACTGTATATGCCCAGTGAACCAGGGCAGTAAGCAGTGGCGGATAGCCAGGCTACATTATTACCTGAATGGAACGTTGTGCGTCGTGCGAACGTTGTGCGTCGTGCGAACGTTGTGCGTCGTGCGTCATGTGTTGACGTCTTATTGCATATAAGCAGTTTTGGGTCACCACTCTCTGTCTTGTACACTGGAGGAGAATGTGCACAGGCCTTAAGACCTACTCCAGCACATGGTTTAGACTGGATTAGTCCAAGAAGCTTTTGGAGCGACAGAAAGAGCTTTGTTTATTGTGTGCTTGATTATTGCTTTATCACACTCGGAAGTGAAAGTATGCGGTCAGCCTTTATCTCTAAGGTGGGTCACCCACAGAAATTGCAGTTGTGTTATGGAAAGCACGTTGCATGTTATATATATACATGCGTGCGTCGTGCGAACGTTGTGCGTCGTGCCTGTGGTTTGACGGCTAGTTGGCTGTGTATGTGTGAACTCTGAGCAGTCGGGGGGTCTCTCCAGCGACCCCGAAGTTCCAGCCGAGACAAAACCTGATGCATTATTCACTCTCCGCCACGACGCGGCACAACGCAAACACATTGACCCACTTCTGCCGTGGGCGTGTCCCTCCTCACGCTCCTACACAAAGCAGCAGTGAGGGCTGCTGTGTTAACATGCTTGTTGAATGTTTCCGTCTCCATATCATGCCATGTCCTTTCAAAAGAGGACTGGAGCAATGTATAGATGCATTCCTTGGCACCGATTATGGAGGGCAGGGCAATGGAGCAGGACATCATCCATAACCTCTTGAACTAACATGATTAAAAGATGTGAAAAGTAAATGAAAATGCCATGTGCTTACCTACAGGGCAAATTATACTAATTAGCTATTGAAGAGATGTTGTCTTTTGTGCTCACAGGGTGCATACAATATCACACGCCCATGTTTCAGTCAGTGCAGTGGGTGTGTGTTTGGTAGACACGGATGCCACCGTGTGCATTAGGGGGGGGAAGGACTCTTCGCTGATGGAGACGTGCTTAATGGCTGGTCTGGTACAGTATCCAGCGTGACTATCGATACCCTGTCGTGGTAATGAACTGTGGCTGAACGTTTCTCTTTGAAACGGGGTGGATTCTCATTGATTCGGCTGGCCCAGACTGACGGGCTGAGGGCTGGCTGGGGAACAGGAGGATGCTGGGAGACACGCGGCTTAGCCAGCCTGGCAACTCCCCCCTTCCACCACCACCGCCACCACCACTCCTTCTCTCTCTGCTCGCTGCCGTTGCTGTTGTCATGGTTACCTTCTGCACGGGCAGGCTGGGAAGGAGGCTGGTTTCAAGAGTGGGGATGGTGGAAGGGCAGGTGGTGATGGGGTTTGTCTTCATTGCGTGGAGGGAGGATTCGCTGTGCGGAGCTGGTTAGTTCAAGCACATACTGGTACACATCAGTCTTTCTGTGAGTGGGTAGATACGTAGAGCCAGAATATTTATGCATAGTAATGATAGACAAGGAGAATTTGACTTCATAGCGCTTTACACACACTCACTACATCACTCCCTTTCTTCTCTCAGAGAGAGAGAGAGAGAGACCATGGAAATATCCTTCCACTCTGTTCTAATCTCCAAGACTATTCAAATCTTAAGATGGCCTAGAATTCACCTCCCTCATGGCTGTTACGAGACAAAAGCCATAATGAGATACTTGACCTTTCGACAGTGGGCATATTTTTGTCGAAAATTGAGCTCTTAATTGATTCTGTGCCAGTTAATTCATAACAGTAATTCTTCCATACTGTAGATTCTTTCTTTTTGTCATCCATAGGTCTTTTTTTTCAATGAGCATTTAGCAGCCTCACATTTCTCCTCACATTTAGTCAGACTC
Organism: Alosa alosa; assembly: GCF_017589495.1. NCBI lineage: Eukaryota > Metazoa > Chordata > Actinopteri > Clupeiformes > Clupeidae > Alosa > Alosa alosa. The sequence continues at coordinate 26,512,541 of NC_063197.1, read as the reverse complement.
ACATTTAGTCTCAGTGTATGACAGACAGATGAAACCATGACACAGCATTTCATTGACACTGGAGACGCGGCACCAGTGTGCTGGGCAGTGAGGACCATCTGACCACGTGCCCCAAGCGGAAATGTCAGGCCAGGAGGTATCTGAGGTGCCCTCGCCCCAACTGTCTCCACACAGGGATCTTCTGCTGGAATGCCATTTCCTGACCCACTGTCTTTACCTCTGAGCAAACAGTGGCGTGTTTACCCAGTGCCTCCTTGGTATGCCCCCAGAGGCATGTCCTAGCACACGACACTGGCCATGTTTCCTGTGATTTGGTTCTCGTGAAATAAGTGTAATTGTTTCCATTAGAAACAATTACTGTGAATTAATTTTAATTAGCTGTCTAGTTATTAGTAATAAACTGTTACAGATTATGCTGGTGCATTGCAGCTTTCTGATTGGATTATCAGTGATACTGTTTAAAGGTGTATGAAACAGCATGCCTGTGCTCTTTTATTTTAAGTACTTTTATAATGATGAGTACATTTCACTTGTTCCTTTATCCAGAAATGGCAGTACACTGTGGCTCAAGCCTGCACCTGTTTGTCATCTCTGAGTAGGGCATGGCGCCACAGGCTGTGTTTTTGTCTTTTTTTATTGCATATAAGCAGTTTTGGGTCACCACTCTCTGTCTTGTACACTGGAGGAGAATGTGCACAGGCCTTAAGACCTACTCCAGCACATGGTTTAGACTGGATTAGTCCAAGAAGCTTTTGGAGCGACAGAAAGAGCTTTGTTTATTGTGTGCTTGATTATTGCTTTATCACACTCGGAAGTGAAAGTATGCGGTCAGCCTTTATCTCTAAGGTGGGTCACCCACAGAAATTGCAGTTGTGTTATGGAAAGCACGTTGCATGTTATATATATACACAAAATCTAGATAGTCTTAAAATTGGCTATCGCAGGCCTCCTTCGTAAAAAAGACAGTAAAACTAACGATAAAGTAATGACAGCATTTTATTTTTTGATACATTTTCTTTGTTACGCTTGAATATTTTGTTTTCTCTTGTGGTTTTTGAAGATGCTGCTCATGCGTCATCCTCTTGTAGGCTAAACAGACTAAAGCGGATAAACAGGCCACATCCAGCAGAGAGCTTTTCTGTGTCTGGCCAAGACGGTGTGAAGCAGGGGTGTCTCGTATAAGAACGACCCACTGGGCAGGAAGACTTTAACAGGAGGAAATCAGTGCCACGCATCTTTCAAGCCGTTCCTTTTTATTTTTTGTCGTTTCCTGTGTCGGAGAGGCTAGAGCGATAAAAGTGTCAGATCTGGATATTAAATCTCCAGACCGTCCATAAAGCGACACAGGGCCGTATTATGCAAGAAGCCATAACTGCCTGCGTCCACTGCAGAGTGCAGACCCTGTCATTTTCAGTGCATGTGAATCCTGCATGTAGTCACTGCACGGGGCAGCCTACAGCGAGTGTGCAGAGAATGTTGACCCGGTCGCATCTCAAACTCCACACCGATACGAGAACATGCAGTTGCCTCGGTTAATAGATTTAGATATGAGGGCCAGACATTCCTCAACGGGATGTCAAGGTAATCCATCTACGGCATCATCAAACACGGATCTGTCACAGATGAATTTGGGTTCCGTTCGCTCGGTTCCCTAAGTGTCTGGGCTGGTCATCAGATGGATTATGGCCCGCTGCACTCAACATTTGAGCAGAGGGCGTTCTCTTCAGTGAAGAGCCGTGGCACAAACACATTTGGTGCAGAACAGGAACACTGGCAGTGGAAATGTTGCTCATACTGAGATGTCAGATCAATATAGGAGATTTGCGCGCAGTAATCAGCTTAAATAACAAAAAGTGTGGGCAAAAAAAAAACAGCTGAAGAGTCTTTTTCTGTGTGGTTATGTAATCCAGTGGCTCTGTTTGGATTGATTCTGATCCCCCGTTTCTCCTGGGCTAAGCATGTGAGATTGTCACAGTTCATCTGGTAGAAAAAATCAGCTTGCTCTGGGCGACTGTTGGAGTCCGGTCAAGTGAAAAACAAAAACTGCTGACCCTGGCAGAGAGAGTGAAATGTAGCATCCTCCCCATCCTGCTGCAGTTGCTTTTCTCTCTCTCTGTCTCTCTTTCTCTCTCTGTCTCTCTCTCTCTCTCTCTCTCTCTGTCTCTCTCTCTCTCTCTGGTTGAACTCTTGTCTGGCCAGAGGCTCTTACACAGAAGTTGGTGCATTGACTGGACATTCAAACTGAGGCCCACCGGTCTGCTAAGATATTTTTGTAGCTGAATTCAGGCGATAAATTAGGCTGCACCTGCATGTCAGTGTGGTCTTACAGGACCAGATGAACAGCAGTGTGCAGATGTGCTGCCAATGGACGTTTTTATTGTTGGCTCTGCGGAAAGTCAGTAAAGCATTGCAGTGATAGAAAGGGAATAATCAAGGAAGACTTACAAAAAGGCTTACAGTATAAATGGTTACCTAAACAAAGCTTGCTTAAATCTGATATTCAAACACAGACACAGTTACTGCTGGTCCTCTGAATGTTGATTGAACAGAAGAAGTAAGAGTGATGATGTTGTGGGAACATCTCTGTGTGTAATGTGTATAATGTGTGTGTACACCACTTGCGCCTGCTGTTACCCATGAACCCTCAATCACCTCAAGGCAGCACAGCCCAGCCTGTCAAACAGGGACCCAATCTGTCTTCTCCTTATTTAGTCAACCTTCCAGGAGGTTGCAATCAATAATGTCCCAATGGCCTTCCCATGAGGAAAAAACCCTTCCTTCCTTTGTTACAAACCTGACACAATCCCCCCCTGCTCTCCAGATGATCCCGGTGATTTTTTAATTTGCAATGCACGTGCTCAGTTCATCCTTCAGCGGGGTGTAATCTGCGGTAATGCCAGCATGTCAGGCATCTAATGGGGTGTTGTCTGCTTGATCAGAATGGGTAAGTGGTGGGCATGGTGGCGCTGTGTTGGCGGGGTGGTGCGGACGGTGGCATGTTATTAGAGGCTGCGGGGACGGTGTTTGGGTGCAGGCCTGGCAGGTCTGAGCCTCTCTTAATCACCCGCTGGCTGGCGGGCTGGCTGGCTTCTCTAGGGGCCCTGGTCAATAGCACTTCCATAGATGAGAGAGGGAGAGAGAGAGAGAGGGAGAGACTTTCATTAGCAATAGTAGGGGGAGTGGTGACAACATCAATGGCTCATCTGGTCCACGTAAGGTCATACTGAATTCAGTGACTCAGTCAAAAATGCCATGTCCTCACAGACCGCTGCAGATCACATTATTAGAGAACTAGACAGTGCTAGGTTTAGACATTTTGTGTGTGTGTGTGTGTGTGTGTGTGTGTGTGTGTGTGTGTGTGTGTGTGTGTGTGTGTGTGTGTGTGTGTGCAATTTCATTTGTTAAGCTCTGGTGATCTTATTTACTATGAACAACAGTGCTCCATTGTTGGGTTTTTGAAGATTGAGTTCTGTATGTTGAATCCTAGCATGCTAGTTTTCTAGAAAGCCATTGAAGCATGATAAATTATATATTAGGTCATGGAAAGGCACCAGTCCTGCGCGCAGGCATCTAGCCATGTAAATATTTAGAGTGAAAAAGTTACATAAAGCACTGAACATAAAACTGCATGAAAGCTTTTGGAGCTTATTATGTTGGCTCTCTTTGAAGCAAACACTAAAACAACCAATGACAGTCAAAAGTGAGCTAATATTTTTCTGCCAAACAGACAGACTCTACACTGATACACTTATTTTATTCATTCTGTTTTCTTTTTGTGAGTTAACAGGACGGCCTAGACCACAGAATGATCCCTAATTTACTTTTTAAATAAGAAGATGCTCATCATTGCAAATGCTTTGCAGAGGTGCGATGCGTCATATTCTGGCAATCCCCTACTCTCCTTTGTTGTCTCTAGTCTTTTATTGTTCTTGAGGAAATGTTTGTAATACAATATTGGACTTTTTTCATCAGGCGTTAAGGAGGTCTCCTAAAGGGAGCCATATAAGCCAGCCTGGAAGGACCCCTTCAGCCTCACTTTCCCTTTGTGGAGGTGTTGCTAATTGGGTCGGGCAACAGGGGAAAGAACTGTTTCCAGGGCAACATTACTACAGTGTGGTGTGTGTGGGTGGTGGTGGTGGTGGGGGGCGGGGTTCTGGTCGATGGAAAGCTGGAAACTGAGAGCTGTCAGGGAAAAAAAGAGAAAAAAAAGCCACACAGAGCTTTAAAGAAAAAAAAAACAGAGAGCGGGAAAGCCAGGGGATGGATTTTTCCATCCATTAAGAATCCCACATGTGACAACATTTCAAAAAGCAGAATTCACAAAGGCAACGGTTCGTGCCTATCTGAGCAGCTGCAACAACAGAGAGGCGTACCCAGAGACGACATCAGCCCTGTCGTGTCAACTCCTGTGTCTGACTCATGGCGCTTTGTGTTGTTTGGCTGTTTCCGCACAGAGTGCCCACTTGGCTCTGGTCGACGCGCTGATGATGGCCTACACGGTGGAGACGGTGAGTGTGGAGAAGGTGGTGGCGTGCCTGCGGCAGTACTCCACCATGTACCCGGACGGAGACACGCCCTACGACACAGAGGACGCCGTCACCAGCTGGATGAATAAGGTAGCGAGTCCATAACCGTGCACTTACAGTACACTCACCATTTCTCTCTGCCTCTGCCTCGGGTGATGGAACAGGGTACCCCATTGACGGAGGGTTGTTCGGTAGAATAACACCCTCAGGTGGATGCCAGTCTTGCCCCAAGATGGCCACTGCAGGACCAAGCCATTAGGCATATACCTGACTCTGACCAGTTGGTCTTCATCTTTACATGGCCTATTGGGTTACATCAAGTTGGTCTTTGAGGGGTTGGGCCAAACATCTGTGGTCACACTAGTTTAATGTGAATCCGAATACATTCAGGCACTACTGATATTCCCATTGTAGGTGCACAGAGTTTTTCATCATTAAAGCATGCACTTATACATTATATTTTGTAGACTGGCATGTCTATTTCCCAAATTAATTATTAGGTTTTACAATTCTGTAGAAACATCCGCTGCATATTGCTCATGTTCAGCTAGGTGTTGTAACAATGTGGGTGACCTGTGTCTGTAGTTGTGATTAATCGCTGAGCAAGGTACTGGATCTTGGTTCCAATTATATAAGAAGAAATTGCCAACACCAACAAAAATGTCTGCAGTTATTTTACTGGCAGGAGACTGGAAATATGTAGCCATGTTCCACCAACACAGAGCACACACAGACCAACCGAACCATTCATTATTCAAATCGCACCTACTGTATACTCATAGCGTGATGCATCACTGTCAGCAATATAATACAGCAAGAGAAAAACAAATTAGCTCTGCATTGTTCCAAACGAGATATTGAAGCAATAAAAATAAAAAGCAATTATCTTCAAAATTGTACTTCAGAATTGTCACTGTTCTCAGATGCCTCTTCTCAAATGAAAAATTCCAAATGACACCCTCTAGAGCGATCATCTATCACAGGCCCTGTCTCATCTCGCCTGTATCGCCCACCTCAATCCTCTAATCACTTCAAACTCTTTGTGTCCAGAAAGAAAATCCCTAGTCCTTGATTACACAAGGGTAAGGGACATTGCAGTAGGTAAACTGCATATTTTGTATCACAGCTTTTTGTGCTGATCTTCTTGCGGAAGTACGTAGACAGGCGGAGCCAGGCTAATAGTGAGCATGTGTTGTGCCAAAATCATTTGCTGTATATGGAGACGTTTATTGTATTTGTATACATTGTTCAAATCATGAAAAATAAAATATACCGGTAATCTTTGAAAAACCCAGAGATAGAATTATTAGAATGATATTTTACGCTTTGTTTAACCTTTAGCAAACAGCAGAAGAATGTAACCTGAACCCAGCCTTAGCAGTGCTTGGCAAGTCCTAGTAATGGATGATGGTAACATGCTAATTGTAACGAGTTTGTCCTGTTTATGAGTTTATGCTATACTGTGTAGATTCCTTTCAAAAACAAACCCTTCAGGGATAGATATATCATTTGTATATGGTGGTTTGCAGCCTTGAGTACAAATTATTTTGTTGTGTCATGGTAAGCTAAATTAATGTCACCTGCAAATCAGGTCACTAAAGGGACATTGGAACAAATTCAATATTTGTCCCTGCTGGTCATATCTCCTTGTGTGTAATTTTTCCTTTAAGGCCTTACTCGTGCCCATACTAAAAAGCTTTTTTGGAAATGATTTATGAGGTTTTTCTCTGGTCTGGAAACCCATGTATGAAATGGGAGAGAATTTGTTATATTTAATGCCAGTGACCACCACTCCACCATACTGGGGTATCTTCATCCCACACACAGACAGACAGACAGACTCATACACTCATGGGTGCTCATTAGAGAAGACCACACATATGCTCGGTGCTTCTGTGATGGCTTTACCAACTGGCCGTCCCTTTGTTATGTGGTCCTTTGAGAAATATGACTGAAGTCTGTCCCACTTCGGCAAAGGATGAAAATTAGAGAACAATACTGAGTAAAACTGCCCCCTATGAAAATAACACACCGAAACTAAATCTTGAATTTGGCACAAAGGTATCTTTTTCCTCAAGATTGATTTTCACATATTCCATAAAATGTTTATAGATTTCATTGTCAAAGTTTTTTGCTAGAATAGCCACTTTTGAATATCATATGACTAAAAATCTGAATGCACATGCTGCACATGAAAGGTAGTGGGTTATGGAAATACTGCACACATGGATTCCTCCCAAAACTGCCATTGAACTGGACCTTTCTGGAGCTTGTTTGCAGCTGTGCTCGAGTCCTGTAATGAACCCAATCCATTCTCTCTCTTCTCTATCTCTCTCTCTCTCTCTTTCTCTCTCTTTCTCTTTCTTTCTTGGTCCCCAGGTGAACGAGTATCTGAAGGACATCATCATGCAAGAGCAGCGGCGAAGGGAGAACCAGAGCACAGAGCCTGCTGGGAGTCCACGGGTGAGTGACCCCCCCCCAACCCGTCCTTTGCAGTCCCCTCGCTTACGGTCAGAACAGCTAATCAGACGTGAAGAGCACCGCAGAGAGGGACCTTCCAATTAATCAACTGTGAAATCAGTTGTTAGTTAGTTGTTTGAACATAATTCTTTGACTAACCATGATTATCAGACTACACTGATATGGGTCAAATAAGCATGATTCATTTAATTGGTTAGTATGCTAAGGATGGAGTGTACTTTGGGTCAAATCTTAGATTGATATAAATAATATAGTCAGTGGCTAGGACTAAGTAGTTATTTTTACTTCCTAAAAGGACAACTAGTTAAAAGTTGTTAATTCCAGGGTTACCTTTCCTAAGTCTTGCCTGAACAGGAGTGCCTTTGCCATGGCATTTTGTGTTATTGACTGTTTTGAAATTATTAAGCTGTTGTTTTGAAAAATGTGGTTAAACTCGCTGCACTCCAAAAATAAAAGCCATACCAAAGTAAAAGCTCTGTGCCGCTGCACTCACTGTTTGCTGTGTACACAATCTTATGTAACTCAAACCACTAATAGTTCAAGCTCATTGTCAAAACCATGAAACATATATCTGTGTGACCTGTGTAACACATTTAACTGTCACATTGCTAACTGCTCTTAAATGACTGTGTGTGTTTGTGCAGTCACCTGCCAAGAAGAGAGAAACTCTTGTTATGACGGTAGCTGTTAATCATTTTTTTGAGAGTGGTCAGCAGGCAGGTGTGTGTGTGTCTATGTGAACTTAACAAGGCTGAAATTGCCCTGTGCGACTAAAACGACTTTCGACGTGTGGCCGTGCTTGAGGGCTGTTGTGATGAGTCATGGCTTAAGTGTGGAATCTGTCCTGTCACTCATGGGAGCCACTGGTATCAGTCTGATGTTCTAGCCAGGACTTAAGCAGCTCTGTGGGTGGGTGTGTTTTTATCCCTTCAGCCCAGCACTGCTGACTGCCTACTTTGACAAAGCAGTCTCTGGTACGGTGTTCATTTTAGGACATCCTCAGACTCAGGTGTCAGACTCAGAAAAACATCGGTAATCTTCAGACAAAACTGCCTCAGCGTCAGAAAAACCTCTGTCATCTTCAGACAAAACTGCATCAGCGGCCAGAAAAACCAGACTCAGGTGTCAGACTCAGAAAACATCTGTCATTTTCAGACAAAACTGCCTCAGCTTCAGAAAAACTTCTGTCATCCTCAGACAAAACTGCCTCAGCGTAAGAAAAACCTCTGTCATCCTCAGATAAAACTGCTTCAAACCAAACTGCCTCAGAAAAACATCTCTAAGGAGTCAGGTCTCAGAAAAAACGCTGTCAGAAAAAGTGGAGTCAGGTCTCAGAAAATCAGATCTCAGAAAAAACGCTGTCAGAAAAAGTGGAGTCAGGTCTCAGAAAAACGCTGTCAGAAAAAAGTGGAGTCAGGTCTCAGAAAATCAGGTCTCAGAAAAAGTATTAAGTATTAAATAAAGACAAATGTGCAATGCCATGATGTAATACCATATAATACCATTATAAAACGTTAGCAGTTGTCATTGTCATTGCACAACAATAATAGACAGACATAAAGATAGACAGGTACTTGAAATGTAATCCCCAGGGGACAATAACTGCAGCGTTGTTGAATTCATTTCATATGAGATGTTATCTTAACTTATTTAGAGAAATGTGCCTTGTTGTTGGTACCTGCTATTTCATGTATTATCATAATGGTATTTTATGGTATTACATCATGACATAGCACATTTGTCTTTATGGGGGTTTGGGAATAATGATGTGATGATAATGATGCAGGTTTCTTACTGGTAGGTAGTGTACAACTGGGAAACGGTTAGCAAAGTAAGAAATAATGGTCCAGGTGTCGCTCTGGACTTTTCGTGGTGGAAAAATGTTTAACCCACTTTTCCTAGCTCATTGAATGTACCGTAGTCCCCCAAAAAAACAAATTATTTTTGCTGTATGTAGTAATGCGTAGCTTATCTCGTATGTGCCTTACAGCAGCTGCTAATGTTACTAGCTTAAGTGAGGTTAGCTAAGTTACATCCATGGATTTCCTACAATGTGTATACCATTGGATCACTTTCTACCTTTACTTATAATTTCTACATCTAACCAAGCACCAAATATAACATGCCAGTGACCAGGCTTGGAATTTCACCATTCTGGGGGCAAGGCCACTTGGCCTTCAGTTGGGCATATTTGGTGGGGGGCACAAAGGCCACATGGGCACCAAGGCCAAAGTTAACTATACAGTAGTAGGCTATAAAAATGATCAAAGTTGTATTTAGCCTATTCACTGCAGTAGACCTGCATCATTGCATGAAACATTACAAAAACATGAAACATGACATATTACATATAACTGTAAATCATCTGATCATCTAATAAAAACAGATATCTAGGCTATATATAACATTTATTTTATATTTGGCCTGCTATGAAATCATGTATTGAACAATTTAAATTTAAGCACAGCTCATCTTTAAGAAACTCAAATAGCCTAGATGCATGCTTAGCATTTTGTGATCAGGCTACGTCTCGCTTTCATAAACTCTTAGTCAGTCATTCCTCTGATTTACCAATATCTAGGGCGATATGTGTAACATTTATTTTGTATTTGGCCCGTTATGAAATCATGTGGAACAATTTAAACACATTGTAAAACTTAAAGCCCAAATTTGGAGACATCAATGCATGTCGAAATTTACTGCAAATTCAAAACTGGATTACTCTGGAACGGCTAACTGTACGGGGACTGCTTTACACCTTTATGTCCGGTAAGGTCTGCTGTTTATTCTGATATATGGTTTGTCATGTGTTAAAAAAGGGTTCGTGAAGTATTCCACGAGATGAATGGGTAGGGAGATCATGGACGCAAAACCTTCAGTAGAATGTATGATTAAATTGAATTATTTTATTTACTTTTCTGCGAACCGTTCAACACAGCAGTTATCGGCTAACATCGTTGAAAAGCTGAGAAAAAGCTCTTTCATGTGACATCACTTGTGATGTCTGTGTGATGAATAGGCTACTTGGCGAGTAGTTCAACTGAGAAGAATGGGTGAATTTGGACGACTTTCTTGCGATGTCACTTTCTCCACTCGCGTAAAAGACTAAATTAATTTGGCGCTGTGAATGCTAAGATTATTTTGACAGGGCCAGGCTAAATAAAATCGCTATTAGTAGGACACAAAGCAGAATATTGAAAGAAGGGGGCACCAAGGCCACCGTGGCCTGTAAACCTATGATTTTCAAAGGGGCTTCACGGCCAGCGCAAGAGGCTACCCACGCCGTCGCCGCCGTGAAATTCCTACCCTGCCAGTGACAGAATAATTATTAAGCATAATATTAAACTCATCGTTCTGTATCCGTCGTCTTCTTCTGTCCCCACAATAACTTTTCATTTGAGACTTTTTCGTCTGACTCTGTTTTTTCTGACAGCGTTTTTTCTGAGACCTGATTTTCTGAGACCTGACTCCACTTTTTCTGACAGCGTTTTTTCTGAGACCTGACTCCACTTTTTCTGAGGCAGTTTGGTTTGAAGCAGTTTTATCTGAGGAGGTTTTTCTTACGCTGAGGCAGTTTTGTCTGAAGATGACAGAAGTTTTTCTGACGCTGATGCAGTTTTGTCTGAAGATGACAGAGGTTTTTCTGACGCTGAGGCTGTTTTGTCTGAAGATGACCGATGTTTTTCTGAGTCTGACACCTGAGTCTGAGGATGTCCTAAAATGAACACCGTACTCTGGGACACCTTGATGTCGTTGGACAGGAGCAGTTTGAGGTGTGAGCTATAAGTCAAGCCTGACACCAACACCCCCTCTCTGTGCAGCCCTGTGTTGCCAAGCAGCACACCCCTGTGAAAGTCAAGGCTATTTCGGTGACCTGGCCTGACCTCTCCTTTCCCATGTCCACGCAAGCCCTGGAGACAGCCCTGAGCGATGCCCCTTCAGAGCCCATGTTAATACAGCCCAGCACACAGGCAGACTGGTGCCAGATACCTCATCTGCCCTGGGATGAGAGAGAAGGAGAGAGAGAGAGATAGTGTAGTTTTGTCTTTGTTTCAACTCCAGTGGTGTTTCTCATATTGGGAAGCTGACTGCACTTGTCAAGAGTGACAAAATTGCTCAATGATTTCACATGAAATAGAAAATCACTCAATTCAATGTTCTTACTCTATGTGTGTGTGTGCGTGTGTGTGTGCATGGTTGCATGGTGTGTTACTGCTCTACCCTGCCCAGTGTCCTCCGCTGGGGCTGCAGTTTGACACTAATGTGGTTTGTCAGTGTGCAGAGGCGGCTGTGCGTGCGTAGCACTGGCCCGGAGTAGTTCTGCACTGTCTGTCCCTGTCTCTCTGTCTCTCTCTCTCTATCTATCTCTCTCTCCCTGTCCCTCTCTCTCTCTCTCTCCTCTTTTCTCTCTCTCTCTCTCCCTGTCCCCCTCTCTCTCTCTCCCTGTCCCTCTATCTCTCTCGTGCGCGCACATCCAAAGGGATGGCACTGGCACCAGCGACATGAACAGGAATGTCAGGCCTGTTACGCAACACCAGAAAGAGTCCACATGGCAATACACAGACACGTTTGCTCATCATACAGATGTGCACACACACACACACATATGAGGACAGCTCGCGGCAGACTAATACCCAGCCGGTTATTTGGCAGACACCTCCACTACTACATGAGGTCGTGCTTGGTAGCGCTGGTGTTTTGGGAGATTTTTCCTCCCTCACTCTCTCTCTCTCTCTCTCCCCTCTTCCCTTAATCTGTTTTGCCGCCATGTGTTGACGCTGCCACGCAAATCGCATCATGTTTAAATCACAGCACTGTTAAAATCGGGTAAAAACGGGTAAAATCTCTGGCCCATTTCTTTACCGACCCAAGCCCCCCACACACACACACACACACACACACACACACACACACACACACACACACACACACACACAAACATACACTACCTCCTGTAGAGAGAGAGGAAGAGAATGAAGGGACGGATCGCTTACTCCCTCTGATGAAGCTGGAATCTGACAGGGGGCACACAGCCTGCAGAGTTACAGTAACAAACACCGTGACTGACTTCAGTATGGAGTCATAGTCTAACCCCCCCCTGATGTCAACACTCTGGAGCTGATCCCAGACCTGCCCTTGCAGTAAGAAAAGATCCTGCTCCTTAATCAGAGAGCAGTGCCGTGGTTGCGTCCAGCTGAAATAGAATCAGGTTCGTGTTTTTTAACGGCCTTTGCTTTGATGGGTACTTTGAAAACACAGATGTGCTGATGTCATCAAAATACAGAGGGACTAAGAGCAACTATAAGCTCTGCCAGTGCTACCACAACCACACACACACACAAAAAAAAAATATCCCAGACACTCGTGGGCGCGTCACTTTAAAGGCGATTGTAGGCCACAGGAAGTAATCCGTTTAAACTCGGCACAAATCCGTGAGCAGAGGAATTGGAGGAATCTACTCTGGAGAGCTTGTCATTTCTTCTGAGGTCTCAGAAATGACAAGAACGGCAGATTGAAAGGCAGTTGCATTGTGGGAAGTCCTCTCACGCACACACACTTGCAAGGGGGGTATTGGAGAGCCTGTCTGACTGACTCTAGTGTGTCAGTTTACTGGGTGTCTGTCTGTCTGTCTGTCTATCTGGCCCTTGTCTCTTTCTCACATGCGAATACAAGGACAAGACTACGACCAGCTACGCTATCCGAAATGTCATCCAAAAGGAGATGGACGTTGGACTGAGTGCACCCCTTCACAAGCACGGATGCGCTGCTGTCACACGTTGGCACTAAACCGCTCCTCATCCCCCTCATCCAAAATGGCATCTGAGCTCTGCCTGTGCCACAAGCACCCCCACTCCGAACGTTGAGTGCTGGAAGGCTTTTCTCTATTCACCCATCTGGGTGGGGTGGGGTGGGGTGGGGAGGTTAAGTACACCTCATTATACCCTTGCATGGTGTCACGCTTCTTTTATTTCCGCCGTTGCCATGACGCCTCCATGGCTGCCGATGCCTCGTCCCCTCGGCGTCTCAGCGCGCTGACGTGGCGCTCGAGTGCTCAGGTCTCCCACCTGCTGTGAGCCCACCCCGCCCAGGCGAAGGAGGGGAGGAGGAGACAAAAAATCTCCCTCAGATTTTAGGCACACTGTGGTCGTAATCACGATGGCTTTGTGACTTTTTAATGCTGCCAGTGATTACAGTGGCTCTCGTATGGAGATGTAATTTCAGCAGATACAGACTTCCTACAGATTGGGGTGCAGAGGTGCGCAGTCATGCTGGAAATTTGCCTGTCTAGTCTGTTAGTCTGATGCTTCTTGTGTGGGTTTTAGTGGGTTAGTTGGTATGCTATGCTATCTACTAACAGAAGCGGCATACTGTTTTCAATCTTTGTGATGGCTCTCAACATTTTGTATTTTATGCAGCCTTTATCTTGTTGGATAAATCAGTAGGTACATAAACCAAATATCAAATACAGCCTGATATAACCTGAGAATTCATGTCATGAGACCTAATAATATGATTCAATAATAAACCAAGAAAGCCTGTAAAACTCTAAACTATTATTTCATGACCAATGACTGTCTTCCAGTTTAAATAGTCACCATTTGAATTCTGTTCAATTCCAGTATTTAAGAAATGAATTGCTTCCTAATTGGTTTTGCCCATAGACCCTCCAGCTGTGAGCACAATCAGATAGCAATCACAGTCTCTGAAGGAGCGCTACTGAGCAGCTCCAGAACTGTCATGGGGAAAAAATGCCTTCCCATGGGTTCAGCTGTGCTTACAGGGACTGAGATATTACCCACATGGTGCTTCAGATTTCAGTGTGATTTTTTGTACAGACATTCTTGTTATTGAGTTTGAATAGAGGGGAGGTGTACCTGTCCTTCCTTGATAAGGCGTGTCTGAATGTTTTGTTTGACATCAAAGAGGCTGATTGCATCAATGAGAGTGGTCTCCCCCAGATGATGGGATTATTCTCTTTTGTTGATACTCACTGCTGTCTTCCATCCTGCTTTCTCGTTTCTTTGGGTCTGCTGAAGTCTCCAACCAAATGGTATTGGAAACTGGTTCCTGTAAGTCTACTGAGCAACCTCTTTTTTAGACTTTGTCTTTCATCTCTCCTCATGTGTGCCCATCTTCCATTTCCATGACCACTCATTGTCTCTGATTTTGTCCTATTTCATCGTAAAGCTGTGGTTGACCGTATTTCTCTGCTTATTGCGCTCTCTGTCCATTTCATTATGTGGTTCGTTTCCCAGAGCACGGAGTCTCTGTCATGGTAGATTTAGATTTCACGGTGCACTGTGGCATTTTGTGATATTTTCATTTTGTAGCCTGTAGATGTAGACCCTTCACATTCTAGCCTATAATTAGAGCTTGAGTCAACCTTTCCTGTTTTCTTCCTTGTTTTTCTTTCTTTTGCTTTCTATTTGCCTGTTTGTACGTCAATGTAAGAGAGCATCTGTGAGTGTCAGTGTTCAATTTAATGTATGAGTGTTCCATTAAATCTTTGTTTTGAGCTGGTGTGTGTGTGTGTGTGTGTGTGTGTGTGTGTCTGTGTGTGTGTGTTTAAAGATGACTCTGCTGGAGTGCTAAATGCCAATTTTTGCAACCCCAGGCGAGGTACAGGAAGGAGCAGGTCTTGCCCAAGACAGTGCCGTGGATCCCCCCAGTGGACAACCTGCTGAAGGACAGCACAGACGGCTGCGCCCTGGCCGCACTGCTGCACTTCTACTGTCCAGACATCGTCAAACTGGAAGGTATCAGCCCACCCGATCCCTCCTCTCTGATCATATGATATATGAGCCTTGGGGTTTTTTGAGCAACATAACAACTGTACCACATGTCACTAACATTGACAACTATCCAACATTGTCCAATAATAAATCCTAATATAGAAATGTTATCATGGACAGGCTGTTAGACACACTTAACCTGAACGGTGTTTGTATCAATCAGACTGACTCTGGTCGCGGGTCATCTGTGAGTTTTCCAGTTTGCTGGGCATTGAGTGGATGGGTTCATTACTCTCACCCACACCATCTTCGGATGATTGTCTCCTCTCATGTCAACACCCCCCACACACACACACACACACACACACACACACACACACACTTTCTTTAGACCCCAGCCTGCCCTCTTGCCCTCTTGCCCTCTGTAATGTGCACACCCCAAATCACATTAGTCGCAATGATGAAGGGCTGCTAGATGGACTGATAAGTGTGGCACACATGCTTCTCTATTTAAAGCCCCCATAAAGTAAACAAATGAGATAATTGTGTTAAAACGACAGAGTTTCGTTGTTCCTCATTCAAACCTCTCTAAGTGGTATTTAAATAACGATATTAAGCCATCAGTGTTGTGATTGGCTCTTGGCCGGCCCAAGGCAGGGTTGAAATAGGGCCGTCCACGTTCAAAGGTAAACAGTCAGCACGAGTTTGGGGCCAGTGATTTGACAGGGCGCTGTTCTTCTTCTGTCCTCCCCCTGTCTGTAAATACTGCGTCTCGTGTCTCTTTGTCACGTGCAACCTGTCGTCGTCGTCCGCAGACATCTGCCTGAAGGAAAGCATGTCGCTGGCGGACAGTCTCGCCAACCTCCAGCTCGTCCAGGAGTTCTGCAAGGAGAATCTGAACCGTTGCTGCCACTTCAGCCTGGAGGACATGCTCTACGCCTCCTCCTCCATCAAAGTAAGTTCCCCTGGCTGTCTTCTCACATGAGAGCTGTTTCACATTTGGTGTTTGAGCACGTGTACTTCCTGTTTCTCACAGTACCGGTGTTCACTGTAAGCACTCCAGCGTATTATGTGTCCTTGGAGAGGAAAAAGCAGCAAGTGAACAGCTTTCCATGTTTTCTGATGGTAGCTAAGCAAAGGAAAAGTCAGTACTGATGGATTTTTAATTGAAGTATACATTTTAATGAGAATGAATGAATTCTGTAGTATGTAGTAAAGAACAGAAAGCTACTAACACTGCTAGTGCGTAGTCAAATGCAGATACCACAAGCAGAGTAAAGCTTTCAGTATTAAAATCCAACACAGTTATTTTCAGACACGCTTCTTTACACATACTGTAGATCTGTCACCGTTTATGGCCTGTTGCCGCCTGCTGTCTGAATAGACATGGATTTGACTGGAAATTTCACAAGGGCTGGTTTGTGGGAGCGAAGACATCTGGCGACAGCGACTGATTTGTGCTTGTTTTACTGCGCACACAGTGGAATGATCAGTGGTCATTCAGTAGAGTGATGCCTTTCTGAGTACCTCCTTGTACCACACGCTGATGTATAAAATGCTAGTCTGTTGCCTTCCTCAGATTTTTGTGTTGTCCTGCAGTGAAAAGTGAGCCCCCAATGAGGTTGTGGTCTCGGTGATAGGTTCAGTTTGACTTTACCCACATCACAGGAACCACGCTCCTTGGCTACAATCGCCATTTTATGGGTTTGGACCGAGTAGAGGTGGAATATTTTTCGGTGCCGGCTGGTGGCCGTACTGCACACCAACAAGACCTGTCAGGTCAGGTTGCGGTTCTGATTCTGTGCCAGATTGGTTGGGTAATGTGGTTGGCTAGAACTATTGGTGGAAAAATCATTGCTGTGGCATACACTCTGAAAATACTGTTTGGGACATGGTGTTTTTTAAGGATTTTTGAGTGAGTGTATCTCTCTCACTCTCTCTCTCTCTCTCTCTCTCCTCTCTGTCTGTTGTTCACATTTACATCCCTCCAAATGGACTGAAATGCTGCCAGTATCCATGTGTTTAATTTCTATTTCACATCTCACTTTTTCTCATGTTCTGTAATAAAAGCTTTCATTTAGAAGGTGTTGACGTGTTGTTGTTGTTGCTGGAGGCAGAGGGAAGGAATGGACAGTTTGTTTCTCTCGACCTTGAGAGGTGAAAAGTAGGTGTTGGTGGTATTAAGTATGTGTTCAACGTCATCAATGTTCCACATTATTTAGTCATAGAGGCATACATAAAGAACTTTTTCCTCCAAAGTCTTTCCAAAGTCTTCTTAATCCCTCTTGGACTTTGCGCTGGGACTTTCAGAGATGTCTTTTCTGCAAAGCACTCCATAGTTCCGTGTCAGCTCAGCTTTGCCTGAGAAAAACACTGTGACTGCTTAGCTGCGGTACATGACCACTGCTACCACAGCTAATGTCATTGCTCTCCCCTGGAGCCCTATTCACCGCGCCTAGCCGCAACCGTATACTCCCCCCCCACCCCCCACCCGCGGCAAGCTGACTCCCCGATGAGGTCTCGACCTCCAGGAGGGAAGTTATCCCTCTTACCCACAATCCCTCAGCATGCTGACAGGTCAGCTTCTCTGCATGCACTGCAGACAGCATGATGTTTTGCTCAGCTAGGTGCCCTGATGCAAATTGGACCTGGCTTCGGCTGTCGGTTCGGCTGGTTGTCTGCGGTTGTCGGCCCACTGTGTGTGTGTGTGTGTGTGTGGGGAGCGCATGGTTCAGGACAAGGTCAGTGCAGACCGGTGCTGGTATCGGCCTCGGCAGATGGGTCCAATCGCCCTGCCTGATGCGCTTTAGCCTGAAATCAGTCACAACTCAGAGGAGTGTGGTGATGTCTGTAGTTGAAGCCCGTTACGGGGATACTGCCCTGAAGCAGCTCGGTCTCGCTGCAGTGTTGCCTCGACTCTCTCCTCTGGCTCAGTGCTGGTTGTTCATACCGGACAGCATGGAGGTCAGAGGGACAGATCAGACAGGATCTGCAGAGTACTTGTATAAGTATAAGTATATATACTTTTTTGATCCCGTGAGGGAAATTTGGTCTCTGCATTTAACCCAATCGGTGAATTAGTGAAACACAAACAGCACACAGTGAACACACAGTGAGGTGAAGCACACACTAATCCCGGCGCAGTGAGCTGCCTGCTTCAACTTGGCTTCGGGGAGCAGTGAGGGGTTAGGTGCCTTGCTCAAGGGCACTTCAGCCGCGGCCCACTGGTCAGGGCTCGAACCGGCAACCCTCCGGTTACCCGTCCAGGTAACGCTTTAGAATAACATGTGCTTATTAGGTATTAAAAGTGCATAATAAGCAGTTAACAATTCATTACTAACAGTTAGTTAACTGTTGTTATCCTTTAATAACATTAACTAACTGTTAACATGCAGCTTGTAAGTGTTAATAAGCAGCCTTTTAAGTTACTTACAAGCATATTTGTTAACAGTTGTAAGTGTTAACAAGCAGCTTGTTAATGCTTGTTAATGGTGTATAAGACAAAGAGGTGGATAACTAATACGCTTATAAGACCTTTCTTACCTATTTGTAGTAAATTTTGCAGCCCCCCAATCTAAAGCGAGGACCATGTAGCCTATAGTTCCAACAAGCCCAACCTTCTATCTCTCTATATACTGTATCTCTCCATCTAGCTTGGTTTAGCTGTGAGAAATACACCTTCAAAATTGTTGCTATGAGCAGGAAGTTGGCCTGCATCAGAGAGTGCATCGCTACTTATTGAGCTACACTACTTTTCTTATACAGCTGATGAAATTGTTTATCTTGATTCTATATTCCGAAGTGCTATATCACACTAGCTATGCTTTTTACAAATATGTTTCTATCTCTCTATACAAATAGGTAAGAAAGGTCTTATAAAGTATTATTAGTTATCCACCTCTTTGTCTTATACACCATTAACAAGCATTAACAAGCTGCTTGTTAACACTTACAACTGTTAACAAATATGCTTGTAACTTAAAAAGGCTGCTTATTAACACTTACAAGCTGCATGTTAACAGTTAGTTAATGTTATTAAAGGATAACAACAGTTAACTAACTGTTAGTAATGAATTGTTAACTGCTTATTACGCACTGTTAATACCTAATAAGCACATGTTATTCTAAAGCGTTACCCAAGTCCAGAGTGCTAACCAGTGGGCCACGGCTGCCCCCAGTGAGGCAGCTTTAATTGTTGGCTCTCCATTGCTCCCATGCAGTTTGTTTTTGTCTGGGCCCTCTGAGGCCTCTAATTCCACTAATAACAGCATAAGCGCCTAAGCGGCAAAAATGTGTTTAGTCTTATAATCGTTTCAATACCAGTATTGTTTCAATGCTAGAAGCCCCATTTTGGTTCACTTGTAAGATAACTCAAAATGAATGAGGTGTGTGTGTGTGTGTGTGTGTGTGTGTGTGTGTGTGTGTTTGTGTGTGTGTGTGTGTGTGTGTGTGAGACATTCAATGACAAAAATTCAAAGCTGAAACCTTGACCCAGTTTCCTTGAATCTGGTACCCCAGTCTTCATCACTCTAATGGCTTTCATTGTGGAGATGTGTCTGAGTGGCGGGCACTCAAGGGAACTATGTCCTGAGGATCTCTACATACATGCATACAGTTTATGCTCATTATGTATACACCATATCTGATACATACAATGTGTCTGAGGGTGCAAACATTGCCATATTCACACACTCGGTCAGATATCTCTCTTTCTTTGTTATTTATTTGTTTGTCTTTCTATGTGCTCTATATCTCTCTTTCACACACACACTTTCTATCCACATGCATAGAGATTCAGACATGCCCACACGTTTTTTGTAAATTGTTTTTGTAAAATATCTGTTTTTATTTTTATTTATTTATTTATTTATTTATTTATTTATTTTCAATTATTAATATTTATAGGAATTATTTAAAATAAGCATGCTGGGTTACAGGTCCGCTGGCGAGACATGCCGCTCCGTCCAGCACCTTGTTTTTGTTAGACTTTGTTTGTAAACTCAGGGCATTGCTGTAAAATAGCTTAATGCTCAGTCAATTCCCCCTGAATAAATAATGGTTGATAACGTTTGCTACGCCACACCTGGATATGAATGGACACAATGGGTTTCAGAGTTGTAAAGCATGGCATTCCAGGCAGTTGAGCAGTGGATGGTAGGAGGATGATTTCTGTGTGTCGTATATCTCCATCTCCCCCTGCCCCCACCCCTAGTCTGTGGGGGAGTGGAGTGGACGTAGCAGTGTGTGTTGCAGTGCTGGGGAGAGATATGGCTCACCACAGCTCATTTTTATAGGCCGTCGCCTCTCTCTCCCACCTAATCATTCTGTCTGGCACCTCTTCCACCGGGTGCACATTTAATCAGGCGCTGTTTAGGGCCATATTTGTGGAAAGCAGGGTCATTTAATGTGGGGGATTACTTGGTGTGTCTTGATTTGTGTGAAAAATGTCTTCTTTTTGCCTCCTTCACTGGACTCACCAGTGGGGCGGCTTCTCTCTTAACTGGCTTAGCGTTCGATGGCCACAATCTTAAAGCCAGTCCTAGTGTTTGGTCTTAAATCCACCCCTCCCTTGATGGCTGTCTAACCTAAGAGCATCAGGCCCTAATCAGCCAGCCGGCCCCAGTGATTAACGACATCAGTCGCCGTGTGAGTAACTGAGAGAGGGTGTGGAAGAGCTTGTTTGAATGGGTGGTGCGGCTACTGCCGTCCATAAAAAGGATTAGCTAATGGCTTGCTTTGTGTGAATGTCAGTAGTCAGCCTGACCTCCAGAGGAAGGAGGGTCCAGTTAAATTCCGTTTCCCCCCACCCCCTCAAATTACCCCATGAGGTGCCCATGTGGTGGTGTGAAAGCCGCGTGCGGGCGCATCAATAATAGCTTTTGCACCTAGCGTTGCAAGTCAGTGGACAGACAGATGGAGGGGAGAGCGGGTTTTGCGCCGCGCCATCTGGGCAAGTGCCCATTCTGGCTCGCCCTCGCCACGGAGAGCCACTCGGGGTAAGCGGAGCTGTCATTTTGATGTCCATTGTTGTCACGGGAACGTGCCACCGTAGAAATTAGCTTATTGATCTGTTTGTCTAATTTTGGAGACATGCTTGTCAGCAGCACCCTGTGAAGTAATTGAACAGAGTTGGTATGTGCATTGTACATTGAGTCTGGTGATTGGTCGATGATGTGTTTTAATTTGAGGTTTCTGATTCAGTTATGTTAATGAACTGGTTCAGTGATCGTAGTGTTGGCTAGTATGCCAACCCCAGCAGCTTACTGTACAGAGGAGAGAGTGACTTTGTGCAGTGGAGGGGGCAGTCTGTGAAGGGCATGGACCAGCCTGCTGTAAATCTTGGGGGCTACCTAACAAAGGAGGCTCGCTGTGTCAGATGAAAACTGCAGCGACTGCTCTTTCTGTGAATCCTTCCCCAAGACTGCTGCTATTCCTCAGCGTTTCCATTCAACCTGGTGAACATAGACAGTGCTGACATGAGGCTTTTCCCCTCGTTTTTCTTTGTGTCTGCATGTGTGGTTTATGTGTGTTTGTAGTGTATGCATTTGTGCCATTTCCTCTGTCAGTTTTTCATTCTGATTTAGCCTATATGATGAACTGACTAGCTTGTTAGAGGAGATGAGTCGATGTCTAAAATGTATGATTAATCTCCCCAGTGCATGCTTAAGAAATGCTTTCCTTGGCTCATTCCATTTAGAGCTAGATTAGGTTCAGATTATGCCACATTGTCTAAATCACTAAATCACTTTAATAGTGCTTGTGGCCAGACCACAAACCAACTTGCTTATTTAAAATCCTGAGAATTTTTCTTGGCCTCAATACGATACGATTTTCTAAATGTATCCAATTTCCTCTAAAAGAGTGGTGCCAAATGCAGTATATTTTGCATTCATGGTGTAAGTAAACATATTTTATCCTTGTACAGACCTACTAACAACATTTAGAAATGAAGCATACAACTTCTACATTCTACATACAATAAACAACTTATTCAGGAGTATGCGTGTAGAAAATGTATTTGTACAAGCTTCACCACACTTTGCTTTTGTAAAACAAGAAATCCATCAGATCAAGTAAATGATTAAAAGTATGGCGTCTCTTCATGCACATGTCTTGCTGGTTGGAGAGACATCTTGTGGAAATAGACAGGCATTGCAGGTCCCATCTGAAGCGTATACCTGTGTATGGATGTGAGTGTGTGTGTGTGTGAGGCACTGACCTCCAGCAAGATGTCTTTATGTGTTTCTTAATCAATGATATCTGTTTTTATTACAGAATAACTACTTAGTGTTTATGGCAGAGCTCTACTGGTGGTTTGAAGTGATGAAGCCATCTTTTGTACAGCCACGCGTTATGGATGCTGAAGGTAACAATGCAAAATATGAAAGAAATACAGGTTCATATGTCTGCTTTGGATGTGAAGCCTCATGTTTTTTTTTTTCTCTCTTTGCTGCCCCAGAGCCGGCTCCATCGCTGAAGAAGTTGCCCTCAGTGCCCATCTCAAATGTTACCAAGAGAAGCTTCATGGAGAGACCTCCAAGTCCAGACAGACCCAGGTAGATTTGTCTCCCTTCACGTATCCATTAATAGCTGTCACTAAATGCATTTAATCTATTCTCAAAACATTGAGTTGAAATGGGAATTTAGTAGTTCTGCAGGACCATTTCTGTTTCTAATATGTGTTTTTATTATTTCCATATTAAAATCTTCTTACGAAAAATCCTACTTTTTACTGCTTCTCTTCTTTTGCTCTTGTTCCCTGATTTGCTATTAAATTAATTGTCATTTCTTTACTCCTAGTCTGCCCCTCAGGCCTCAGCCAAAAACGTCAAATTCAGGTAAGCCTATTTCTGCTCTGGGAGGCTTCAGGTTCTCATATTTCTCAGCTGAATGCCAAGTAGACTCTCTGGGGTATATCTGACCATTGTTTGCATTGTCACACAGGTGAGATAAAGCGATCCACCTCCATGTCCTTTGTGGATGGGTGCCTGGGGACCTGGCCAAAAGAGAAAAGGTGAACACAGCAATCTGTCTATTGATGCTCCTATTCTTAAATGACCTGCCCAGGGATGCAAATTTTTTTTTAGCACAAACTGACAAATAAAGTTTATTATAGTGTATCGTATCGTATCAATCTGAAATTAGCCCGAAACATTCTATACATACAGCAGTTTGATGTCAAATGGCATTCAAAATCAAATGATCACAGTGTTGATGGCAAATTTGTGTAATTAAATTATTTCTGTTTGTGCTGTTGTTCTTTATTCAGGGCTGCTACACATGGGGTTTCTTTTGACATCCCCTTCGATAAAGACGAGCCAGGTGAGGTCCCCTCAGTGCCCAGCAAAGGCATGACCAGGTCAGCCAGCACTGAGGGCCTGGGCTTCAAGGTCCACCACATGCCCCGAGGCCTGAAGAGGAACCTCTCCTTCCAGCCCGTCAACGGTACAAGCATGGGCATCGAGGAGGAAGGCTGCCCGGACAGCCTAGCCGGTATGGAGCCGGACAGGAGACAGAGAACGCCACATCCCAGAATGCATCTTTCCTCCTCTAATGGGCTGCCATTGGACGGACATGGGAACGGCACGGCCACTCCAAGCATAGAGGAAGCGCTGGAGATTATCCACAACTCCCAGAAACAGCAGCAGCAGCAGCAGCGCAGCCCCCAAGCCGAAGGCACCAATCAGGGCTTCTTCCTCCACCTCCAGAGCCGGCTCGACATGGACGCTAAGGCCGTGGCTGAGGAGGGTGACCTGAACTCGGTTTCGTCCAAGGGTGCAGCGAGCACCGACACCACAGAGGTGGACACAGGCATACACGTGCGGACGGAGGACATCCAGGAGACCCTGGACGAGGACTCCTCTCTGAAGGACTGCACCGTCAGCATGGACCTGGACATGGACCAGGACTACGAGATGCGGGCCAGCCGGAGCCAAGGCTCCGTCAGCCCGTGTCCCAGCAACCTCAGCGGCAAGTCCCCGTGCAGCAGTGGCGGCTCGCTCACCCCCGGCGGGGTGAAGATGACCAGCTTCGCCGAGCAGAAATTCCTTAAGATCACTCAGCCCGAGACCAAGGTCGGGGCAAGCTCGGGATCTCCAAAGAACGCCCTCGATAGATCGGAGGCTGCCCAAATCCCCCATTCGGTGTCCTGGGCCCCCACGCCCGAAGAGAGCACTGTCCATAAGCTGGCCCCGCGGGACCCGGCCCAAGCCATGGCGGCCGAGATGGTGCAGCTGCGCATGCGTCTGGAGGAGAAGAGGCGTGCCATCGAGGCCCAGAAGAAGAAGGTGGAGGCCGCCTTCACACGCCACCGCCAGAAGATGGGCCGCAGCGCCTTCCTCGACGTGGTGAGGCGGAAGGGCGACGAGACGCCCTCGCCAACGAAGGAGGAAGCTGGGGACGGCAAAGCAGCCGCCGAGGGCGGCGTCCTCCGGCCGGACAAGGCTCCGCAGCAGCCTGCCAAGTCTCCCGGAGGCGAGGAGGGGGTGACTGAGGCGGACTTGCTGGAGTACACGCGCTCCATTGAGAAGCTCAACGCCTCGCTCAACTTCCTGCAGACGGAGATGCAGCGGCTGGCCCAGCAGCAGGAGGTCATCATGCAGATGCGCGAGCAGCAGTCCTGGATCATCTCCCACTCCCCGCAAAAGGGGCGCACGGCCACGACCGCCCGGTCGTCTGGGTCCCCGTCGCCCGCCGACTCCCCGCGCTCGGCGCACCGCTCGCCCACCAGCATCAAGCGCAAGTCGGCCTCCTTCCACGTCAAGACCACGCGGGCACCTAGGCCCAACGAGCTTAAGATCGCCCCCTTCAGCCGTGTCCTGATGGCACCGCAGTCCGTGGACAGCATCCCGCGCCTGCGGCGGTTCTCCCCGAGCCAGCCCGAGCCCAGCTGCTTCATCTACATGGGCGAGAACAGGAAGAAGCAGCGTGGGGCTAAAGCCGCCGACGACAAAGAGGCCGCCTCTGACTCTGAGCTCCTGTCCCCTGATGGACTGGCTGAATTCAGCGGCATCGATTCTCTGGAGCTCCTGGGGTCTCCCACCAAAGACACGACCGACAGTGAAACAACCATTGGAGACGGAGAGCAGGGCTTGATGGAGCAAACTGAATCAGGGGAGAAGCTTGGCATGAAGGTCAAGCCTGCAGTTGGGTCAAAGGTGTCCGAGGTACTGACTCAGGCCGTCACGGAGAAGGTGATTGTCACTCCCACAGAGGCTCCGGCGGACTTCCTGAACCAGACCAACAAGAACCTGATCGAGGTGCCACTGTCCGTGCTGAAGCCACTCGACGGGGCAGTGCTCGAGGAGAGCGGCGAGAAGGGAGCCACAGGATTTTTCTTCAAGGTAACATTGTGTTCAATGGGGACTCTACGTTATTCACTCAGGGCTGACCTGATTCTCTCACTGGTCAAACAACGACAGAAACAAATCAGTTTATACCTCAAAAGTTAAAGGTTGAATAAGAGTTGTTGCCTATTTCTGCAACCCCCTTCACCTAGGGCAGTGGTTCTCAAAATGTGGGACGGGGCCCACTAGTGGGGAATAGAGACATGTGGTGGGGTGGAAGACAGGTGGGGCGCGAGGAACAGGAGAAAAATTGTTCTTTTGTGCCTTAATATCTTTAATAATGCCTTTCTTTTTGACAAGGAAGATCATAGATTCAAAACAAAATAGCCACACTCAAACATAAGAGTCATAAACAGACCGACATATAAATTAAAATAAAATCTGATCCAGTGGACTGAGATGGGAAATGTAATGTGGAACCCAGATGTGAAAAAAGTATTTTAACGTTTCCATTTTGCCGGGTTGATGGGGTCAGGTGGGGCTTGAAAATTCCCCACCTTCAAAGTGGGGAATGACAGAAAAAGATTGAGAACCACTGAGCTAGGGAAAGATCCTGTATTTAACACGAACAAATGAAGAATTGACCAGAAATGGAGCCCATAACAGGACAGATTGTTGCTGTTTCTAGATGTTCTGTGCGTGTGAGAGAGAGACTTTGTCAGTGAGCGTGAACCGTGTGTTTACATGATCTAATGTAGGTCAGGAAAGTGGGGCAAATCAATAATTCAGATATATGCACATGTGGCTTTAGAGCGATGGAATGTTCATCAATGAATAATGTCAAAGTGATATTGTTAGCATGCCACAGTAGATAGCGTTCACAAGATAGCTTTTTGCTTGTGTGCCTTGTGCACTGCAAGCTTCACCATCCGAGGCATTTGTTTGTCACAGAGAATCCAGTCTGGTACCTAAAGTAATAGGATAGATAGATAGATAGATAGATAGATAGATACATACATACATACATACATACATACATACATACATACTGACATACATACATACTGACTGACTGACTCACTGACTTACTTACTTACTTCTTACTTACTTACTGACTGACTGACTGACTGACTGACTGACTGACTGACTGACTGACTGACTGACTTACTTACTTTATTGATCCCCAAGGGGAAATTCAAGATGGTGCAGGGGTGAATTTTGGGTAAAGTGGGTAGAAGCTCACATGTGTCCCTACCTCCTCAGGATGACCTGAAAGGGGAGACGGACATGGCCCAGAAGAGAGCGGCGCTGCTGGAGAAGAGGCAGAAGAGGGAGCGGGAGAGCCAGCAGAGGAAGCAGCAGCTGGAGTCCGAGCTGGAGCAGAAGAAGGAGGAGGCCAGGTACAGCTGGGCCATGAACACACACACACACACACATACACACACATACACACACACACACACACACACACACATACACACACACATACACACACACACACACACACACACACACACACACACACACACACACACATACACACACACACACACACACACACACACACACACACACACACACACACACACAAACACACACATACACACACACACACACACACACACACACACACACACACATACACACACACACACACACACACACACACACACACACACACACACACACACACACACACACATACACATACACACACACATACACACATACACATACACATACACATACACATACACATACACACACATACACACACACACACACACACACACACACACACATGGGGGCTCGGAACAGCTATTCACTGGTGTTGAAGCCTGAGGAGAAGCCTTGGGTTAGCCCTGTCCTTAATTGAAATGAGCCATAGGTGTTGTGTCCTCTTATGGCTACACTCTTGAGTGTTGTCACAACAGTAACCTGTGGACAGTAATCTGACATTGCCATTCCAGTTTCTATGTGGTTGTCAAGCAAGCTAGCCGTTCCATTCACTTGTGGTAGTTTGAAGAATATCAGTGTGCACATGAGCAGTATTGGCAAATTACTGCCCACAAAGCAGGGCATGTTATCAGCGAAATTGAAAGAAATGTAGAAAGAATTTTCTTATTCTCCTTCTCTAATTCTCTCTGTTGCTGTTGCTGTCTCTTTTTTTTTTTTTTTTTTTTCTTGCTCCTGTCATCTTCATAGGATGAAGGCTGAGGAGGACCGCATGAAGAAGGAGGAGGAGAAGGCTCGCCGGGAGTTCATCAAACAGGAGTACATGCGACGGAAGCAACTGAAGCTGATGGAGGACATGGACACCGTCATCAAGCCACGCCCAGCCAGCACCAAACAGCGGAGGCCACGGCCCAAGTCCATCCACAGGGACGTCCTGGACTCCCCCCGCACCCCCATCAGGGCCACAGCAGGTAGACGTCCCCTCCACAGCAGCCTGTGGAGGCGGCCCCCAGCGAGCCTGTCCTCTGCCTCTCCCCTCTGGTGCTGGCTAACCTTTGTTTCCACCTGCTAACTAGTGCTCTGCAGCTCCCCGGCTTCTTCCTACTATCCCTCTAGTTTTCATTGGCTGCCCACCCGAATGGGACTAACCATGGGCTAGTACTAACTGCTTCTTACACCTGTTTTTCTTACCCCCTAGAATCTTTCCCTATCGTATTCCTGGTCCCGACTGACATTACTTATCCTTTCGCTTAATACCATCATTCCAAATTTCAATTACCTGCTTTGATTTTTAACCTGTGACTTAATGGTTATGTGTTTTTGGGGTTTACGACACGGCCATGTTGGTGCTGAAGGTCTCGTATGGTCTTATGGACACATACAGTATGCATAAGAGCAGTTTCACAGGAGCGGAAGGAAGCATTAGAGCATTTGTAATGCCACTGGGAGCTGTGAGAAGGTGTAAACAAACAGTGTTGGACAGGCTCGTGTCTGTGTGTCTTGTGTAACGTTGGTCTCCTTTCGTGCTGGTTTTGTATCCCATCCCCCAGGTTCACGACCTCGTGTTTTTTCAGTCTCCAGCCTGTCTCTGGCCTCTCTTAATCTGGGCGATGACAACGTGGCGTCGGACAAACGCACTGGCAGGTGAGACTCTCATATTCAGACTCAAAATCTGAAAGTGTTCAGTTATCTTTGAGTGCTTACCGTTTTATTGTTCTTAAAAATGCTACTCTAGAATAAAACTTTTCATCCTTGACTGTGCTACAATTATTCCTTGTGACTCAATTTCCACTCTGTTTGTGCTAAGCTTTCATACTATCAGTAGATTTGTGTCGATTTGTAACACTATCCTTAGAATACCCATTTGTATACTCCCTGTTCCTGTCAAATGCTGACTGTGTTGCCTTTGCATATTACTTCTCTGTCCCATTTTCTCTCTGGAGTGTCTCTCCTTTCTTCTTCTCTTTCTTTCCTTTTCTGTGTCTTTTTATGTCCATCTCTCTTTCTTCTCTCTTCCTTCTCTAAAAATAACAGAAGTTATAGTTTAGCATCGGGAAGTCTGTACTTCTTTTTGAGCTCTCCCAAAATGAGAAAATCAAGGTTGGTCTTTGTACAACAGGTTCTTTTGCCAAAAGGTTTTCCCAGACTTCCCCATCAAAGGCTATTTTTTTAATTTCGTTATGCCACAGGCCCAACACTTCCTAAAATTTCTTTTGAAATTTCAACCCATTTAAATGATTTAAAATATCAACACAATGCGATTACATTCCTCTTCATATTTTTCAAGATTCCAAAAGACATCCTTCCAGGCGGTTAGCATGGCAAGCTACATAAAATAAGCATTTGGTCATGTCACTTTGTTACTGCTCTGAGCACAACCTTTTCTTTTTCTGCCTCTGCTGATTCTACAGAAATGTTGCTACCCTGTTGAGTTGCTGTCAGCTCTACAGGGTCATCTTCGCTGCACATATTTGTTTATGTACCTTTTTTGCATGCAACATTGAACCAGTGCAAGGGTAGAATCACTTTCCTGCATGAGAGTAAATCAGCTGATGTTTCTATATGGTCCTGGAAAAAAAAGAATATGTGAATTTTTGATGGAATATTTGATGGCAAGTGGATCTCACCTTCTCTTTTTTTTTTAATGGCACAGGCCTGACTCAGCAGATAGCTGTCTGTCTCCCACCCGATCCAGCAGTCGCAATGGAGAGAAGGACTGGGAGAATGGCTCGACCACCTCCTCCGTGACCTCCAACGCCGAGTACACTGGTGAGTGTGCATGACTCTGGGATCAAAGGCCCCCTTTATACTGGCCCACAGCCCGTGCTCTGTTTATAGCTTTGGACTGAGTGACAGCCAGAGCTAGGTCATCACAGTACAATTCACAAAGTTCGATCTTGAATAATTTGGACCTACGGTAATCAGGGTTGTGCACAATTCGAATTGCAATTCTGCTTCCTGTTTGCTACCTCAATTGAAATGCAAGTGAAATTCAAGAATTGAATTGGAATTTAAGAGCCAGTTTTAATTCAATTCTGGAATTTTGCACAAGCCTGATGGTAATTTGATTTTGAATTGGGTAAATGCATTGTGTTTCCTTCCTCTGAAGCACTATTTATCATGCCCCCAAATATCACAAAGCAGAGGCTAAGGACTGGAACAAAATGTCCAAAAAACTACTAAGTTCATGTTCAAGTTCAAGCTCATTTCTCTTCTCATAGGTCCAAAACTGTACAAAGAGCCCAGTGCCAAGTCAAACAAACATATTATCCAGAATGCCCTGGCTCACTGTTGTCTGGCTGGGAAAGTCAATGAGGGTCCGAAGAACAAGATTCTGGAGGTAAGAGTTCATAACGGAACTAAACTTGTCATTGTTGACATTATTCACCTGCCCTGTATGTTCTCATGCTTATATTTCTTTTTTTTTTTTTACTTGTAGGAAATGGAGAAATCAGAGGCCAACAACTTCCTAATTCTCTTCCGAGATTCTGGCTGCCAGTTCCGGTCTGTGTATACGTACTGCCCAGAAGCCGAGGAGATCACCAAGCTTACTGGCATTGGCCCAAAGAGCATCTCCCCCAAAATGATCGAGTCCTTGTACAAGTACAACTCTGACAGGAAACAGTTCAGCCAAATACCCGCAAAGACTATGTCCGCCAGCGTGGACGCCATCACCATCCACGGCCATCTGTGGCAAACCAAGAAGCCTGGAACGCCCAAAAAAGCTGTACCCGCCAAGTCCTAGTACAGTATATTTCCGCTCACATCCTTTCTCACTTCTTCTACTCTTCCTTCTCTTTTCATTGAATGTTTGTCGTCTATTTTGCACTTCAATGTACAATACCACACAGCTCATGGTGGCACTTACTATACCTATACCATTTCTGTTAAGATTTGTTTCTTCCTTCCAATGCTGTTTAAGCTTTCTATTCTAATTCTGCAAAGTTCCAGCAGAACATAGAAAATCAGTTCTAATATGCACAACTGGAATGTAAAACACCTTAGTTGTAAAGGAATCACTAACGATTGTTTGACTTTTGAGTAATTTTATTACAGCACGTGTGTGTACTGTATATATGTTTTCTTTTTCATATGTGCCAAAAAACAAACAAAAAACAACAGAAAGGTGGATACTGAGTTGTTTTTATGTGGAACACTGAAGCACTGAATGTCATCTGTGTAAACTGTTCGCATATCTGTAAACATGTGTGGCCTTATGCTTGTTTTAGTTATGTTTTGTTGCTGTTTTTTTTATTATGTGAGTGTACTGAAATGATTGTAAAGATTCGTTGAGAGGATTTTTGGACACTGGTGAGGATTCGTATTATTTTATTTTGTTTGCCATTTCAGTGGTTCTGTTATGACTTAAAAATGAACCAGATGTGGGACATCAGAAAGCCATCAGATGGGCATAGAGAAATGGGCATCGTCTTTATTGCAAATCGACACACTATGACAAGATGATGATTTCCAATATTTAATGTATATTTTAATAAAGGTTTCGATTTTTTTTTTTTGTTACTCTGGCACTTGTTCACAGCAGGTATGTGATTGGACAAACTGCAGTTAAATGTGTATTTGTTCTTATTTTCCTCTTACTAGAAATAGTCAGAATGAAGGTGTCAACCATGGTATAGCCATGCAGTTCAAAAATGTTATCATGTGTTACACATAAATTATGAAATTGAGAGCAGGAATGATTTAATGCTTTAATGAGAAACAACAGTGAACATCATTTTTAAACTAGAAAACAGTGGGATGTAATAATCTAACTTAAACGTAATACTATTGTGTAATTTATTTACATTTTTTTTCATGTGTAATATGTGACTGCTATCTCTGATTACCAGTTCATTTATTTATGGTTGTTTGTAGCCTACCAGAACTATTTGCTCCTGAAAGACTCCTACAGTTAGGACCGTGTTTTTTTTCCATATATTATGATTGGTTGAAATGAACAACCCCAGTCCTCAAGTATCTTGCCTGTAGACCTTTACTCACATCAGTGATATATGTGAAACTAAAAGGCTTTTTTAATCTTCCAATCGACTATAACTTATTTGTGTTTATGTCATAGCCCACCCTGTGAGCTGGGCAAATCCCTTGAAATTCTTGAAACATTCTTCCATCAGCCAACCTATATTTTTAAACTATTGTTTATTTATCATCTATTCACAAAAATGTAAGACCTAGTAGCACCCTCTGTATCAGTTGACTGAGGGCTGAATTTGGATTACTTATACGGGTAGAGGCTTGTTCTTGTGTCATGTTTGCCTTCCTCTTCTCTTCATACACCTTGTGTTTTCAACAGGTTCCTTGAGGTCATCATATGCACATGGTAGATTTCGACAATTTACTTTGTAAACAGACACACACACAAACACACACACACACACACTCACGTGACACATACACTGGTGCTCTCATGCTCAAGTATGTTTATGGAATTGCCAAAAGCAATGTTGTATGTGTTTTGGGAAAATGTATACAGTATTGAAACAAACAACTGAAAAATAATAAAGGTGTTTTTTTAATGTTACAGAAGGGTATTCTTGTTGACCAGCTGTTGCATTTGTGGTATTTGGCTGTTTAAGGCCGAAGTGAACGGCTGTTTCATAGCTTGGGCACTGTGGAATGTTGTACAGTTTACTGTGTGGTAATTTTTGCCCTTCAGGACACAATATGGCATCTAATTTTAAGGATGCCACTGATCAGACATTGCTGAAGTAACATGTTTTCTTTTTTTTTGCATTCAATAAAAGTATGCATGGCCTCAGACACTCCCTGCTTTTGTCTTCTTTAACAGCACTAGGTATCTTCAAACATTATCCTTATTAAAACTTCTAGGCTGACCAGATAGACTGCTAGGGCCTCTCGGCCATTTGAATTCCTACCTAGTCAAATATTACACAAAGCACTACTCTAGTCCTGACTGCAGGACACACCCTAACCTGGTCTTAAAAGTCACTCTGAATTAATCCTTATAGATAATAACCCACTGACAATTTGATGTCAAAACAAACAATTCCATCTTTAGCCTCCCCTGTCTACACAGACCACAGAATTAGCTCTGTAGGCTGAACTGCCGTCAGGCACCTGGCGAATAAAGCTGCTGTTTGATTGGTGGATCCCGTTGATCCACTTGGCAACCGAGCTGTGTACCGGAGATAGCGGTGGGTGGAGACGGCCGGCGTTGTCAAGAGACGCACAGATTCTCACAGATTCCATGCGGATGCGCTGAATTTGCCAATTTGTTCGTAGGAATTCTCCCAATCAACAACACTGCGATTTATGCATTTGTAGAAGCCACACAGGTAAGACTCTGCTCTTGTGCTGTCAGTATCGCAGTGGCTAATGCCTTCTGGCTGACCAAGATTTTCGGGTTGACAGGCATTTACGCCACATCGGCATCCGAGTTGAGCCGCAAACGCCGACACAAACGTGATGTTGCCCATACTTTGCGTACTCGCCAGATTCACTTGTTAAACAGATAGATTGTTGAAGTGTTGATGGTGGAACGTCACGTTGTGCTCATATGCGATAGTCAACAATATGGTGTGTACTGTACTGCAGCGTGGTCAATGAGCTATAGCTAGCAGCATTATTTCGCCTGGAACTATTGAATGCGGTTTGTCATAGGAAGCTAGGTAGTCGCATTAGTCATCATATCTAGCTTTATTCCACAAAAAGAGAGACGAGAATTGCTGCAGGCTACCATGTTTGGCAATAGCTGCTGTCCTTGACAACCTGTTATTTTGCAGGCGTGTGATTTTATTGCTGCAGTTGTAACTTGAGTAGGCCAGGTAGGCAGGCTAC
Organism: Alosa alosa; assembly: GCF_017589495.1. Classification (NCBI taxonomy): domain Eukaryota; kingdom Metazoa; phylum Chordata; class Actinopteri; order Clupeiformes; family Clupeidae; genus Alosa; species Alosa alosa. The sequence continues at coordinate 26,479,244 of NC_063197.1, read as the reverse complement.
CTTTAATGATGACCATAAACTATTTTGTCAGATCAGTTTGTTTGCCCAGAAGGACCTACTTGAAATAATTAATCTAGGCCATAAATAGGAGAATAACCTTAAGAAATACACGCTATAAACTTGTACCTGACCCCTAAGGCAAAAACCTGACATGCATAGAGAAGTCATCACAACACAAATTGACAGTGTCAACATGATGCCTTGGCCTTTGCATATGTCACTCACCCGGTTTTCAACCCATCCAGAAAGCTGACACAATGACAGCAGAGGAGACGATCAACATCAAAGAAGTGGAGATCATCAAGCTGATTTTGGACTTCCTCAATTCCAAAAAGCTCCACATCAGCATGCTGGCCCTAGAAAGGGAGAGTGGGGTCATCAATGGTCTGTACTCTGATGACATGCTTTTCCTGAGGTATGGGCCTGTGTTCTGTTATTTGGCTTGTACAGCCCTCGAGTTGTCAGCCATTAGAATGCTCTCAGAGCTCGTCAGCCTGTGTGTATTTAGAGTCTAAGCTTTCTAAAGCCTGGAGAATGAGGTCTCCATTCAGAGTAGTGAGTGACAAAGAGGGTGAATAATTCACTGGTTGAGGCTGTTTCTCTTGGCAGTTTGGAATAAGGAAACAAGCAGCATGAATGTTTATATACCCCTATTTTAGGTTACAGTGTGTTTCGTGGGTTTTTTGTGGGTTTTAATGCAAGCTTCTCAGAGGGTATAGGCACTAATCCATGTGAGAATTCACTAGTGAACGTCTTTGAAGCATTGCAGCTTGTTATGGACTGGATGGATTAAAACTTTCACTGACTGTAATCCTTTTCCGTTCCTATAAAGACAACTTATACTGGATGGCCAATGGGATGAGGTCCTACAGTTCATTCAGCCACTTGAAAGCATGGATAAGTTTGACAGAAAAAAGTGAGTGGTGTGTACGTATTTGGATATCTGTGTAGTTCCAAATCTTTGTAAAAATGGTGAATTTGACTCGAAATACAAATCAAACCCTTAGTGGAGAATATCTGTTTCAGTCAACAATTAAAAAGCCGATGTCCTCATTGCTGAGGTACTGGTTGTGTCAATCTATCCTTTTATATGTGTTATTTAAACAGGTTCCGATATATTATCCTGAAGCAGAAGTTTCTAGAAGCCCTGTGTGTGAACAATGCCATTGCAGCTGCCGATGATCCTCAGACTGTGAGCATTTAGCCTTTGTCTCTCCTCAGATTAGAAGGATGTGCCGTAGAGTAGTCTGCTAGGCAGATGACCTACATGATTTGGCTGCTTGTTAACCAGTGTCAGTTCAGTGTGCACTCAGAGTACTACACTACGTCTGAAAGGCTACAGCATAACCTGTAAAAAAAAAAAATGAAAGCACATTTGTAAATGATTACACAAAACAAGTGTCCTTCAGAGGAACTAGGTACAGCAGAATATTTGTTCCCTCTTTCATTTCCTCTCCTTTCCACTTATCTCACTGTCTTCACCCCTGTTTTGTCCTCTGTTCCTTTTCTTCAACAAACCATCATGCTCTCTTTGCCTACCATCATCCCACATCTGTGTCAACTCTATTTGTTTTCACTTTGCCATCTTTTGATCCCTTTATCCTCCTTCTCCCTCTCTTTTTCTCTCTCCTTCTCTTTGCCCACGCCTCACCCACCCACTCCCTCCCGTCCCTTCCTCTCTCCACAGCTAGAGTTCACCATGCAGGAGGCGGTGAAGTGCCTGCACTCCCTGGAGGAGTTCAGCCCCAGCAAGGAGGACTACAGCAAGCTGTGCCTGCTCCTGACGCTGCCACGCCTCACGCACCACGCCGAGTTCAAGGACTGGAACCCCAGCACAGCGCGTGTGCACTGCTTCGAGGAGGCCTGCGTCATGGTGGCCGACTTCATCCCGGCCGACCGCAAGCTGAGCGAGGCGGGCTTCCGCGCCTCGGCCAACCGCCTCTTCCAGCTGCTCATCAAGGGCGTGCTGTACGAGTGCTGCGTGGAGTTCTGCCAGAGCAAGGCCACGGGCGAGGAGATCAGCGAGGGCGAGGTGCTGCTCGGCGTGGACGTGCTCTGCGGAAACGGCTGCGACGACCTGGACCTGAGCCTGCTGTCGTGGCTGCAGAACCTGGCGCCGGGCGTGTTCGCGTGCGCCTTCGAGCAGAAGACGCTCAGCATCCACGTGGACCGGCTGGTGAAGCCGTTGCGCGCCGGCCACGTCGACCTGCTCACACCGCTCATCAGCAAGCTGTCGCCGTGCCCGGCCTCACCGCTGCGACGCCCGCTGTCGGCCGACACCTACATGTCGCGCTCGCTCGCGCCCGCCCTGGACGGCCTGTCTCACGGCCTGGCGGGGAAGGACAAGAAGAAGGAGTCAGACGCCAGTGGGAAGGGGGAGGCCATGTCCCGCTCATTTGCCAGCTATGGGAGTCAAGGAGGGGGACCCAACGTCACCAAAAACCTGGATAACACTGTCTTTCAAGATTCTTCTGATAGGTACTGACGCAGTGCTGCTGGAGAGCTTTGCATAATATTTACATAATGTACAATCTGGCAAACCTTTTCAAGAAGGGGTTGAAGTAGGTACTACTGATTATAGGAACCCTGTATACTGTATGTCTGAACAAAGAGCTTGTTTTATGAAGTGATTCAACATAACCATTAGTAATGTTTTTTTCTTCACCTTGGCATGCATCACAAAGTTAGGCTTAGTGTTGAGACAAATGCCTGAAATGATGAGCAATAACTACAGTGGTACAGTACAGCTCTCTGATTGGTGTTGTGCCAGTGGATGTTGTCTCAAAGCAAGGGCTGCTATCCAGTCAGTGAATTTCACCAAATGGCAGAGCTTAACCCCACTAATCCTGTTTGTGCATACTTAGATAAAGCCCTGTCACTCCGTTAGTTAACCCAGGGATATGGTCAATCTGCACTCATGTCTATAGAGACAACCAAAGTGAAAAGGACCTGATGACATGCTTTATCTTAAAATGTTTCTGTGCTCATTTATGGGCTCCTGAATGTGATACTGTTGCCATCGAGATCTCTCTGGCCATGGGGATTGTAACATGTTGCTAGAGGCATGCTGTATACCGTGTGTTTTTATTGTGCGAGAGCCATAAGCTGGATGGCTGTCGAGGCCACTGAAGCTTATCCGAGGAAATAGTGGCATCTCATTGAAAGGGTTAGTTTGTCTGTGGCAAGGTTTCACTTTTGGCCATGTGTGTGACAACAGTAGTGTTTCTTCTCATTCAAATGGTTCAATGGCACATATGGAAAGGATTTATCGTACCTTGATTGACCAATGTAAACAGAGATGATTCAAGCCTCAATTGTAAATCATAAAATTGTAAATCAGGTTTCTCGGCCAAGTATACATGCGTATACAAGGAATTTGGTCTCTGCATTTATCCCATCCGTGAATTAGTGAACACACAGAGCACACTGTGTGTTCTGTGTGTTCACCGTGAACACACAGTGAGGTGAAGCACACACTAACCCGGAGCAGTGAGCTGCCTTGCTACAACGGCACTCGAGGAGCAGTGATGGGTTAGGTGCCTTGCTCAAGGGCACTTCAGCCGTTCCTACTGGTTGGGGATCGAACCAGCAACCCTCCAGTTACAAGTCCGAAGCTCTAACCAGTAGGCCACGACTGCCCAATGTTTAACTATGATAGATATCAGATGCACAGTGCAAACACCTCTCTTCTTACCTCTTCCAGTTGTAGGACGCAAGCATCAGCACCTTCGGGTCCCAGTAGTACACGTCCACCTCTAGCACCAGGCAGAGATGGAGGACCAGCCAACTCTGCTGATGGGACTGAGGTACTTGCAATCACCCCTTACTCTGTGAATGGACTTGTATGTTTATTAAGATGACATATTGACACAGTGGTTGTTGTGGTATCTCAGGCATGCATAGTGCCAATTGGAATGGATATGGAGTGGACCATTAGAGCGGATATAAAAATTCATGGGGCTCTTTGCTGCTTGGGTAGATTAGTAGACCTCCTCAGTCTATGTGATGAATGACTAGCCCTTGAAATAGTGAAAAGGAAATTAATAGAAATGAAAATATAAATGAAAAATGAAGTGTATTCAGCCATTCAATTCAGAACCAGGTCAGAATGACCATCATCAGGAACCAAAGTTTACATGTGCTTTGTGCTTACATGTATATTGAAGAGATCATCTGACGCTGGTTTTTCCATGACAGTTTTCCAGTTCCCTTAAGATTCTAGTTTAGAGTCAGAACAGAACCTCACTTTTTTCAGAACCCCTTTTCTCCTCATACCTCCTATCACCCGCAGAGAGACAGTAAATCCCTCCGTGTGTGTTTTGTGTATGTGTGTGTGTGTGTGTGTGTGTGTGTGTGTGTGTGCATGTGCATAAGTGAGTATATGCTCTCACTGTCTGGGTAGGAAGGCGCTCTCCCCCGCAGTGTGTCTGTTACCCCCAGGGTGAGCGTGTGAGCTATTGCTGCCAGCAGCAGCTCATCCCTCGTGTCCTCCAAAGGACAGGACAGAATGGGGCGAAGGGAAGGCTGGGGTTAGGATGAGGTTGGGGGGTGGAGGTGGTGGGGGGGGGTGCGGCTCTGGGCTCTGGGCTCTGGGCTCTGGGCTCGTTGGTGGGGTGGGGGGTGTCCATAAGAAGCTTGTGGGCCCAGCCCGGAGCGTCCTTCCCTCATGAATCACCTCAGTCAAGTCAGCCAGCTTGTCAGAGATGCTCATCTCTCATTTTTATGTGTCCGAGAGCCGGGGCCTGTTCAGATTGCATTTGCCAGCTGCTTGTGTTGGGGCCAAGGGCAAGGCTGAGAGGGCATGGAGAGTGTTGGCGGAGACTAGGGAGGTAGCACATTGATAAGGAAGCTAAAGAGAGATGCTGCTGGTCACAGATATGATGTGTCTGACTTCTGACAGTCTGACTGATGATTAAACAATGTTGTTTGTTTTCCTTTTTTTTTCTGGGCTCATGAAAATTTGTATCTGTAGCTTTTTAAAAATTTGCATGAGCTGTATGTCATCGTGTTGTGATAATTCAAATGGTGCGCCTAATCTGTTGTTTTGCTTGTCATATTGCATTATTGCGAAAGATTAGACTGTCATTTCTACATCACTAATAGCCTGCTTGTAACATCCCCTGTTAACAACATTCGGGCAAAATCTTTCACAGGACCATTTCTCATCAGTGACTAACTGCACAAATGCAGTTGTAATCGTTTATTGTGTTTGTGTATAACAACTCCCGTGTTGCCGTGGGCAGCCGCACGACTCTGTGGAGCAGCTGCAGGAGTACCAGCGGCAGCGTCTGCGGGTGCAGCAGCACTTGGAGCAGAAGCAGCAGCAGCGGCAGCTCTACCAGCAGATGCTGCTGGAGGGGGGCGTGCACCCGCCGCAGGGGCCACACCAGGACCAGCACAACCTCACCGAGAAGTTTCTCAACAGGTTGGGGAAGGGCTGTTTCCTGTTGGTTGTTGTTGTTGTTTTTTAAAGCACTTTTTTTAATGAATGACAGACAATCTTTGTCCTGCTAAACCTGCTTACATGTATATTGAAGAGGTTCCTTAGACCTACTGATATACTATTTACACTGTTTCTCTGTAAAGGCCAATAAGGTAAATTGTGTTGTACCTGACAAGTGTAGGCTACCTTGCCTCTGTAGCCTTCATCAGAGGTGTCACGTGATGTTGGTGGGATGGAAAACGCCAGATAACACATCTCAGACGACGTCACACCAACATCACGTGACACCTCTGATGAAGGCTACAGAGGCAAGGTAGCCGAAACTTGTCAGGTACAACACAATTTACCTTATTGGCCTTTACAGAGAAACAGTGTAAACGCTTACATGTACATTCTGCAGGAAGCTGAACACTGTAGCATTATCAAATTTTGACCAAGCACTCTGCACTCTGCCAGCTGGTTTTGCTGAAGGGTCCCTTTGAGTGACTCACCTTTCCCATCTTCAGGTCCATCCAGAAGCTGGAGGAGATGAACATGGGGATGGACAACCTGGCGGAGGACGTGCAGTCTTTGGCCCAGCAGTGTAATGGCACCGCAACCAAGACGGGCACCCCGGCGCCGCCTGTCCCGCCCACCCCGGCTGGCACCACCCGAACCCCTGATATTGGAGATCCGGGACAGGGCAAGGCAGGTGTGGTGAGCAGCACCCCGCAGAGAGGAGATGGAAGGGGCATGCCATCACTGGATGAGTCCCCGGTCCTGCTGACCCAAAGGTTAGGCAAATTCTCAGTCTTTGATTACACAGTGTAGACATTGCAGCATGTTTCTGGTACTGTATGTGTCCTTGCCTGTCTTCTCTGTTTAAAATTTGGGGAAAGTTTGTAAAATAGAATGAATTGCAAGTCCTGTCACTCACTGGACAGGCAACTTTCGCCTGCACTAGCCTCTGCTGCAAGTTGCTATAAGTGTCAGATTAATAAAATAAATGCAAATGTGCTTAAAAACGGAAAACTCCTTGTGATGTTACATCAGTTGACATAAATAAATTATGGCTGTGCTTGTTTGCAGTGGTCAGAAGGATGGGGTGAAGAGGCCAGCTACCCAAGACCAGACCTCTCTAGTGAAGAAAGGCGGCCATGAGGTAGGGCTTTCATTCCGAATTTGATGTCCGCCCTGACGTGACCTGAATTTCTAAAGAGGCCGAGTCATCCTTAGGTATGTCTCTGTTTTAGGACGGCCAGCCCACGTCCCAGTTTGTTGCTGTGAGGACGCTGGAAGACACACAGGCTGTGCGGGCGGTGGCATTCCATCCCTCCGGGGGTCTCTTCGCTGTGGGCTCAAACTCCAAAACTCTGCGGGTGTGTGTCTGCCCAGACACCTCAAAGGGAAGGTGCGTTTCTACCACAGGTTAGGTCCAGTTTTGACCCATAGAGTAGATTTTTAATTTAATTTTTTCCTTCAGGTTAGTGCCTGCTACGTCAGATTAGGCTTTACCGTGTTTTTTGTGTTGTATTATGTTGACATTTTTGCACATTGTGTTAGATTAGATTAGATGTTCCATAGATCAGGTTGTGTCTTCCCTCAATTAGCTATTTGTTCAGTTAAGATTTTGTAGTCTAATTTCATAGTCTATTGTACGTTCTAATTTCAAAGTGGCAAATCAGCATTCACTTCCCTTAAAAATAAATGATACATCGGATTTTAGGGCAAGTGCCGAGACCTAGCTGGATGTAAGAAATTCAGCCAGCACTCTTTTATTATTATTATTATTATTACATTACATTTAGCAGACACTTCTTGACCAAAGTGACTTACATACTGTATGTCAGCTATATTACAAGGGATCACATTGTCCCCGGAGCAACTTGGGGTTAAGTGCCTTGCTCAAGGGCACAGCGGTGGAAGCCGGGAATTGAACCGACAACTTTCAGGCTACTGCACGCTAGCCCAGCTCCTTAACCACTACACTACCACCGCCCCCTCTTTTATTTAATGTTTGTCCGTTCCCCCATTTCTCAGGGGGACTAGCCCAAACAAAGAGCCTGAGGTTTGCTTCAAGAGGATAAAGCATCACAAGGGCTCCATCTACTGTGTGGCATGGAGTCACTGCGGACAGCTGCTGGCCACTGGCTCCAATGACAAGTATGTGAAGGTGCTGCCTTTCAACGCTGACACCTTCAATGCCTCAGGTAATGTCCATGCTACAAGAAGATCCTGGTCATCACAACCGTGATGTGTATTGAGATTTTAGAACAATCTGGGAGTGTTTTGTCCTCAAATCACTGCACACATGAATATTTTAACCATGGATGTGAAAAGACACTTCACAGCCTTCTGTTTTGCAAACCATCCTATGAGGGATGTACAAAGGGGCCACAAAATGCCTGAAAAAAAAAAGATGTTCTCTTGAATATCACAAAACAGAATTGTTTTAAATATTTTAATACGCTAGCTTGGGTAAACCCAGACTAATCTGTGAGCGCATCTCAGCAGATCCGTCTGGCTATCTTCCCATTCAAGCCCATTTCCAAATCACCCAGCAACCGCTGATACGAGATGGGACAAGTTTTATATAAGACAGCCAGAAGAATACAGTTAGCACTGTAGTGTTGTTGAACACCACCAATGGCTGAGCTTACAGCGGCAGTGTTAAATGACACAAATGTGTATTCTCTTTGGAATTGAGTAAACAATTGAATTTAAAACCTTTGTTTACAAGAAAGATGTGTTTGCCGTACTTTGGTTAGATTTGGTAAGACTTTAGAGAACCAATTTAAGTTTAATTTCACTGCTGGTTACGCCCCTTGGAAAGTGTCCCCAGACAAATTTTCCGTTGAGATGAGAATCAGTCTGGTGTAAGCGAGGCTTGTAAGATGCGCTAACGCTGCATCCTCTAGATAAAAACCACTTCATGCTCTGGCATTTCTTGAAATTCTTTTCTTATGCTGTCTGGGGTGTTCAGGCTCTCTGGCTCACAGCATGTTGTCCCTTCCCCACACACAGGACCTGACCTGGAGTTCAGCATGCACGACGGCACCATCAGAGACCTGGCCTTCATGGAGGGCCCCGAGAGTGGGGGCACCATCCTGATCAGTGCGGGCGCTGGAGACTGCAACATCTACACCACCGACTGCCAGAGGGGCCAGGGTCTGCACGCGCTCAGTGGCCATACTGGTTAGGACTTTAGTCTCGGGCTGGTTGCCCTATTTTGATAAAGACAATGCAATGTTCCCAATGGGTCACTTAAGATAATATTACTGTACAATATCCCCCCTTCCCCATTATTCTTGTTTTGGGAATTCTTTGTTTAAAATGGATTGTTAGGGACATCTGTATTCACTGTAGAATGTACCAGAAGCATTTTGGAGAAACAATCTCTTGAATGAATGTTTACATTAAATATAGCATTATGCATAACACATGAAATAAATGGACAACGTGCTGATGATGTGCTAATAGCTGTGGAGTGTGTATGTGGTTGTAATATGTTTGATGTGTTGCCTTCTCAGGGCACATCCTATCTCTGTACACATGGGGAGGCTGGCTTATCGCCTCCGGCTCGCAGGATAAAACGGTCCGATTCTGGGACCTGCGTGTTCCCAGCTGTGTGCGTGTGGTGGGTACAGCACTGCACGGCTCAGGTGTGTGTGTCTGCTTGTATGTGTGTCTGCATACATACTTTTTTATGTGGTTGTGTATTTTTTTAAATCTTAGTGCCGTTTCTGAAAAACCAAAACATAAAACTTCATCAGGCCTTTCTGAACATTTTCTGCAAAATAAATTGAACTGCACTTCACTGTTATGGCCACTTGTTGTCACTGTTTAGTTTAAGAGCAAGTAAATCCAAATGACGCTGGTCATAATATAAGGTATGTTATTACCTTATTGTTGTTTCTTAAACACTTCTGATCCCACACACTCCCTCCCTCTCTGTTGTCATCCCTCAGGTAGTGCCGTGGCATCAGTGGCTGTGGACCCCAGTGGTCGTCTCTTAGCCACCGGTCAGGAGGACAGCAGCTGCATGCTGTACGACATCCGAGGGGGCCGGACAGTGCAGACCTACCGGCCGCACAGCAGCGATGTGCGGTCAGTCCGTTTCTCCCCAGGGGCACACTACCTGCTCACCGGATCCTACGACGGCAAAGTGATGATCACAGACCTGCAAGGCGAGGCCACTTCCTTATCTACACAGGCTTGATGGTCGATGACCTTATATTGTGTGCTGAAATGACAATTGTTCTGATATTAAGACTGCTGCTTGTGGTTTTCCCTTCCAAGGTGACCTGACCAAGCCTCTCCCAGTGACGGTGGCAGGAGAACACGGGGACAAGGTGATCCAGTGCAGGTGGCACCCGCAAGACCTCGCCTTCCTCTCTTCTTCGGCCGACAGGACTGTCACGCTTTGGGCGCAAAACTCATGAGCCACTGAGAGCACAGTGACCGTGTGGGCTGGGAGGGAGACTGAGAAAGTGAAAACGGTGAAAGAGGAAGGACGAGGAAAAGAGGATGAGTCAAAGGATGGGAACAGAGAGAGCTGAATGGAAAAGCACAAAGACTGGAATCCTCCAAAACGCCTCCCCTGCCCCCCCCCATCCCATGTGCTGGGGACCACGTGTAAGCTTGTACATTAACAGATAGAGAAAAGGCCTGCTTCAAGGACTGTGCCCATGTCCACCAAAAAACCATGTGTGAGTGTATATGGGAGTGAGTGAGACTAGTGTGCATTGAAGAGAAAAGTATGACCAGAACATCTAAACTGACATTTGTAAAGACTTAACCAACTATTAAGTACATACATACATACATACATACATACATACATACATACATACATACATACATACATACATACATACATAAATAGGGGTGGGTGAAATACTGAGGGTTTTTTCCTATTGATGATGATGGAGCAACAATGGAATCTCTGTATTGCACTGTATATCTATGCTCTACGTGCTTCTTCTGCATGTGCTTCGGGTTGGGTAACTTTAATCTAATGCAGCATTGCAGCCCAGAGTTTGTCCTATGTTATACAGCTCGCTAACTGTAGGCTACAATCAGACAACATTCTGTTTCACTGGAGTTGCATGTCTGTGGATTCAATAGAAGTCGCACAAATATTGGCATCAAGCGCACATTGGTCAAAGTACAGCTTCTATATCGAGCTGTTACAAAGTGGTTTAGTGTAGGGCAGGTAAAATGTTAATTCTTTGTGAAAAAACATGGTGCCTTGAGTAAGAAGTTCCACTGTTAAATCAATATGAATAAAATGTGTTAACTCTCAACTGATGTCTGCAATGCTCTTTTTTTTTTTGCATGCTTGTAATTGTAAGTAAGGTTGCAGTGTCACATGGAGCCCCTCAAATAGACCATAGTAAAGTTAGTTTAATAGTTAACATTCATTTAACATTCAAAAAACACTAAAACCACTGTACAGCATGTAGACTAACCTCCCTCATATGGTAGCCTTCAAGGCCTGATTTTTAACATTTTAAAATGTGCAACATAGACTATAATGTTCCACACATGCCACAAGGCCTTACGCTGCATGTTGCGGTTGAGGAAGCTGGAGCACCAACAGTGGAAAACACTTTACAGATTGTCATTATAACATATCTCTGTCTTATAAAGGACACCAGTAACATGCATGTGTGTGTGGTTTCTGTAAACATGAAAATGTACAAAATATAAAGAATGTACTTAAAATTGCTTGGCTTAACAATCAGTTAAATATGCAGCTTCATGCAGTTACACAGTATGTGTCCACTACGTAGCACCCACACAGCTTACAATGGCTAGTGTATTGTTAAAGGTACACTATGCAAAATGTTTACCTTAATAAAACTCCAAATCAGAAAAACTTGGGACGTTGTGTAAAAGGCAATTGAAAACAGAATGTGAAAATCTGATATGAATCCACCCCTAAACTTATCTAAATATATACACTCCATAATATTTTTTCATGCTGTGTACTTTATTGATGTATTTGAGGATTATAGAGAAGAAATCAAATTAAACATAAAGCAAAATAAAATAAATGATTAAAATAAAATGAATCTTTCTTAGTCCATCACTCGAGATGTATTGCAGCTTGTGAAACTGTGTCTAACCCCCTTGAAAATACGGAGAAAGATGCGGCCAATCTGTCTCTTCCTCTTGGGCATCTTCTCCTTGTCTGATGATACAATGATATGCAATTACATGCAATTTTTGGACAGTTTGTTATCAAATAATAACATTCCATGCAACACAAATACAAGATATTCAGCCATACAGTCATTCTGCAAAGTTTTGGCAGGGGAAACCAATGCAATAGGACCTCTCATCCCATGCAAGTTCTTTTCTGCCAATTCATCAATATAATCCCATATAATTTCTGATCACTCACCCATAGCAGATTGCAAAACATTATCTACTGTGTTTGATGCTGCTGCGGAGTATTCAATGGTGTCAACCTTTCTAGCCTGTAAATAATAATAATAAAAATAATAATAAAATCAATGACCTACACATATTGTCCACCAAAAGATACTGTGCTAGCAAATTGGTCAAATTATATTACTTTGTTGGAAAATGCAGACATAAAGGAAAACACTGGAAAAATATACCTCTGCTGGACTGGTAGATGTGACTGTGGCCACCGTCTTGGTCAAGAGTGTTTCTGTTTGACCCTGTTCTGACCTGAGATTATATGCGCAGGCACTTGAAGAGCACACTGCTATGGTTTCCTTGATGAGTTCATCTCTGATGACATTCAGTGCTGATGAACTTCCTTGTTGTAATGCCATGTGCACAGTCTTCACAGTGATGCCCTTATCGACCAAAGCGCTGTGGACGTTGGAGACAATTTTCTCCTTGAGGAATTTGTTGAAATTCTCCTCTTTGTCTACGAGCACCAATCCTGGAATCACTTGAAGTTGTTTGAGAGTCATATCCATGATGTTTATGGTAAGATAGCTGAACAGAGCTCGGGAGAACTGAGCATCCTCTGCTTTGACAAGATAAAATTCCTGCATTTTATTCAACAGAAGAGACAACAAGTCATCGATGGAATGGATACTGATTCTCCACTCTGGTGTGGCAAGATGTGGTGTCCCCTGAGTGGTTTCATCAGAGTAGGGGTTGGCATTTATTTCAGTGGGCTTTCTTGTGGGTGACTTCAAAATGCCTTTCACAATAAGTTTTGCAATACCTCCAAAAAATGTTGGGCAATTGTTGAAAACCTTGTTCTGAAAATGCTCCAGAGGACCATAAAGCTTGACCAAATCCCTTTGCACACTGAGGACAACCTGAGAGACTTCAACGGAATCTAGACAGACAGTGGCCTTCTGTCTCTTCCTAGTCAGTCTTACAAATAAACTGGAGGAAAGTTCAGAGAAGATGACATCAAAGAGGCTGCAGTCTGCCAGGTTAAAATCTTTGAATCCTTTTGGTAAAAGTTGCACCAGAAGCCGGCTGACAATATCTCTGACTGTATCAAAGTTGACCACCATCACCACAGGCTTTCTTTCCATGGAAGATGAAGACCGATGATTGGGAAGAAGTCCACTGTCAGGATGGATGTTGGGTATGACAGCAGCAGTCAGAGGTCGCACTGCGGGTGCAGAGGTCGTATCCGGTAAGCTCAACAGTGAAGCAGAACTGGAGGTGGAGGCTAAATGGCAAGCTACTGACTCTGAGAGGAGTACAGAGACTTCCCTAGCAACAGCAGTAGAGATGGCCTTGGTGACATCTTCACTCCCGCAGTTAAGTGCATGCTTGAGGGCATCAGTGGAGCCAATCTGGTCCTCTAGCTCCTTACGGACAGTGCTAACAATTCTAGAGCTGGCAGGTCTTGAGTATTCCAAGTTGTCAGGAGATGATGCAGTGGACACCTCTGACAGATTATCCAGCACAGACATCACCATATCTACTACCACATTTGTCAGAGGTGAAGTTGGGGAATTAGTGCCAGACTCAATATCAGAGACCAGCTTAGTGATGATGTCTACAACAACCTCTGTCCTGGCAGGAAGGTTAGAGCAAACCTGCTTTTTGGAATAAGTCATTGCCGACTCAATATCAGTCATTGCAAGTTTTAGAAAGTCTATTATAGACTCTTCGGATGGTCCCTCATTGGTTGTACTGTTGCCCTCTTGGAAACAAGCAAACTCTTCAGCACAATCATTTGGGCTGTCAGCTCTTGATTTTCCATCCGATTTTTCATCCTCAGTGAACAGCAGAGGTGATTGGGAAGCTGATTCACCTACATTTGATAAAAAATTACATTCAGTTCAAATCAATGTTGACATTCAGATTACCGGTACATTAATAAAAACTACAAGAATGTGACTAGAAACATTTGCATAATTGTTGTTAACATACTATAGCTATGAAAAAGCTAACTAACAAAGTTAATAGGTAATTGTCTCCCACTTTCAATTGTCTTCAGTTCACACTTCAATTAAAAGATATATGATTGGAATAAAGGCAATTAAGTCTTACCGACAGGAGGACTGACAATTTCACTGGAAAGGGATTCCATTATGTCAGTCACAAGGACTGGGCAGAGCCTAGAAATCACTCCATGGTGAAACTCTGAAAGAGGGCCATCCAGAGAATGGCATGGTTTCTCTAGCTGTTTACAGGCAGCATCATTAAACTCCTCTGGGATGCTCATTAAGCGAACCACCATTTTAGCCACCAGTTTTTCCACAACGCCCTGTAGGAGTTGTATTGTTGGACTTGATTGCCTAAAGTGTCTTGCACTTGCAGGAGTGTTGAGCCTAGAGGAGAAGGGGGTGTTCAACCTCTTTAAATGGTCTGGAGGGATAGTATTTTGTATCACATCCACCGCAGGCAGCTCCTCAATGGCAACTTTGTGCACAACTGTGTCATTACTGTTGACGTGGGACACAAAGAATAGTTTCTCTGATGTTGGGACTGTAATGCATTGGAATTCACTCTTCTCTGTTTTAAGGCTCTGGGCCCGCTCCCCAAATGTGCCTTTGAGAAGATCTAAGGCAGATTCAGACAAAGGCTCTGAAAATTCTCTCAGTGCACCACTCCCTGTCAGCTCCTGCCAACTATCAATACAAGTGACCTGAGAGCTGGAGTAGGGTGGGGGCTTTTTTGAGGTTTCTGTCTCACTTATGTTGTGGTATAAGACTGCAGCAACAGAATTAGCCAGGTTTGGACTGTGATGTCTAGGTGATAGTGCTCTGGTTGTATTGACACAATTCAACGTGTTATCCTGAAAAATATGCTCCACTGACATCTGGTGTGCTGAATTTGGGCTTTTTGCTGAAGTAACCATACAGCCTGATGATTCTCCCTCCTTTGCTGTTTCACACACAGAAGATGTCTCACTTAATTGCTGTGTGATGGCGTGAATAAATTGCGGTGTGTGCACTTCCACCTCAGTGTCTTCCACATCAGGTATTTCTTTGACGTCCGTTGGCATGCCTCCCAAAAGTTTCACACCTTTCTTTTGATAAGAAGGTATGGTTAATGGTTGGACAGACATACAGCGAAATTTTGACTGTTCAGGAGTTGTGGCACGTAGTCCTGCCCTTAACATCGCGTTGTCCACTGTACTGGCCGCTATGTTGCTGGGCACAATCAGGCATCCAGCAGGAGCACGAAAGTTGTCATAGCAAAGCCTCTCTGAAATAGGTACTTCCGTATAGAAAGTAGTCCCGATATATGACTCAGTAGTGTTGTCCCCAGTAGAAGGAGAAGTAACACCATCAGATAACACGCTGGCACTGGATTTAGGACGGACCATCGCAGTGTTCAAACTCCTGTAGCTCTGGTCAGAGCAGTCACTGGTGTGGCGGATGCTTTCAGAGGAAGACTGGCGCCTCATCAACACTGGAAGGAGATTTCTCCGAAGTTCATCCATCACAATGTCTTTAACAGTTTCACAAATGACTTTCTCAGCCCCTGCCGAAAGCTTAAAAACAACAACAAAAATATACAATGTTTTAAAAAATTACAATAATAATCACCAGCATAGCACAAAGATCAATAATAGCCATCATGCATGACATGTATCATCTTCAATACAAGCATGATTAACTGTACAAAATGATATGTAGAGTCACTTCGTGGGATAGTACAGGTGAACAATCAACTTGTTTTTGTAAATTGCAGGTAAAAAAAAAACTCACCACTGTAGATCGTTCCACACTTGTCCCTGGTGTGATGGAGTCAAATGAATTCAGATAAGTGACTGAATCTGTCCTTGGAAATTCCTCTATAGACACAGATGAGGAGACCAAATCCACTGACGCTTCAGACAGAGATGAGAGACACCTTGGACCAGCTCCAGAAGATCCAGGACATGGGATACACTCCACTGATGCTTTCTGCAATGTGAAGGATATGAAGCAAATACAAGGAGCCTCACATTTCATTACCTGGCCACCCTGTTGATTTGCAGGGCTTTGCTCAGAACTTTTCAAAGTCTTACCTTGACCCTCTGGGAGAACGGAAGTTTGCGTTCCAGGCAGTATTCCCGGCATGCCTCCTTCTGTATCGCTTCCAGTTTCAGGCGCCGATTCACTTCCCATTTCTGTGAGGATATGTTGTGAAAGATGATTTTATCCATTTACAATTGAAGTTTGTTGTACATGATTGTAAATATAATCATCTTACCAGCAAAGCCTGTGTGTTCCCTGACTGTTTCTGAAACCTATGACATTAAAAAAAAAAAAAAAATCAAACCCTTCTAATCTAGTAGATGATTTACACATGTTGTTCTACTGATTGCAAATGTACTTTTAAATAAAATTATCAGTTCACCGATAACATATTCAGCAACTTTGCTCAGAGGCAATTTTAACAAACAATTAAGACTTACATCTTCTTAGAAATATCTGTCCCTTTGCGGACAAGCCAGTCTATCATATCTGAGATGTGGATATGAGGTGGAATAAGACCCTTCTCTTTCATAATCAGAAATTCTTTCATCAGCTTTCTCTGAAAAACACAGATTATTGTTACATTAATACGTCCAGTATTAGAATAATGATACTGAATAATAGTGACTATGTCTTAACTATTAAGATAATTACCTGCTGCTCAAAGTAGAGCTTCTGCCATGAGAGCTGAACACTTTCAGTGTATTTGCTGTAATTGTTGTACTCTTTAATCGTACATAACACCTGAAATAGTGCCACAATTGTTCATGTGAATCTCACCAAACTGTTCACAAATCACATAGAAACCAACAGTCTATGTCATCCATAGTAGAATTACTCATTAGATTGATTAAATTTTGATTATATATCAACACCTTAGGAACCACCTTGACTTTAATAGCTTAGTAAACCCGCAAGACTACAATGCCAATCAGTGCCTTAGCAACCCTAAGTTACCTTAATAAGTGTCACGGTAATATTTTAGTAACCACAGCAACACCATGTTGACAACCAAGCCAAGCTACACCATAGCGCCACCCAGGTAGCAGCCATCATCAGAGTGATAGCAACAATCCATATTGTATAAATCACTTCAATAACTACCATTATGAAAACTCTTTTGTCACCTAATCTTAAACTACCATAGCAACACCCTATGACACCACCACCCAAGCAACCAGCCTAATGACAGTCAATGCCTGAGCAACCACCATGCCAGTTGATTATATGAGTTACTATGGTAACTCATTACAATGGAACCCTTAGTCATAATAAGTGCCATGGTAACATTCTAGGAGCCATAGTTATCACTTTGGTTACCAAGTAACAAATCTATTTATATCTTAACCAATTTTCTCAAAAAAATGAACCATCATTGACTCATCATTACGTTTCAAATAACTAATTTTTTAGAATAACCTACCTTCTGATCAGCTGTGATGAATCCATTATGAATGAGTCTTTTTTTCCTCTCTGGCTTTTGAAAGTATGTCCTTAAATGGGGATCATGGAGGCAGTTGTAGGTGCCATTCGCCAAGTGCATATTGGGATCAGTGAGGTCAAATCCAGGAGTCTCCTGGTAAAGCTAAATACACACCAGTTTTATTGCTCATTTAAATCATTGTATAAGTAAGTATAAGTATATATACTCTTTTGATCCCGTGAGGGAAATTTATCCCAATCCGTGAATTAGTGAAACACTCAGCACACAGTGAACACACAGGGAGGTGAACAGCGGCGCTCGGGGAGCAGTGAGGGGTTAGGTGCCTTGCTCAAGGGCACTTCAGCCGTTCCTACTAGTCGGGGTTCGAACTGGTAACCCTCCGGTTACAAGTCCGAAGGGTTAACCAGTACGCCACGGCAACACGGCTTGTTGGACAATATCAGGTCACATGGTACTGACAAATTCAAAATACAGCATGAACAGGTAAATATAAATAAATATAAAATAAAATATACAACAATGTCAAATAACTGGTTAACCATACCCTCTCTCCCAAATGTGCTCTGGAGTAGCAGGCCAGGTCACCCTCGGAAACAGTAGGCCTACATTTTGCTCCTTTAGGCTTCCTGACACTACTGGAGCCATCATCTGACTCCTGAAAATTAAATATGGAAAAATAATTTCGATCATCTCTATTCATGATATGAAAATGGTGTAACAATTCTGAAAGCTGAAATGGAAATTCCCAGAGCAAATAAATTAGAGCAATATTTGCACGTTTTTAGTTTTCAGTATTTACTACACCATCTAGCCCACAAACATTAGACTATTTTTAATTCTTAGAATTAAATTATTTAATTCTTAGAATATGTGGTTCTTTTCATTCGTCTTCACATGAAACAATACGCAATCATTTTCTAAAAGTGCATTCTTACCTCCTCTGTTTGGCGAACCATATATGGTTCTGAAAGTGGTTTCCTTCTTTCCTAACACATAATGCTGTGGTCCTCCGAAAAGTACCAAAAGGTGAAATGAGAAGTTCACTGGGGACTGGTTGGTACACCTGTACACTTGCATTGTGACGTGCTTGCAGAGAGCACGTCACATTGACTGCCTCTGCACGTCAGAGCCAGTGAGCTACAGAGGGTTGAAGGAAAGTAATGAAAGATATTTGACTGAGCTGACTGCTGCCAGCCAGTCTAAAAACTTTAGAATAGTTGTTTGCAAAGATTAGCCTACTCACTTTCTAGAATCTTTCATTTGCAGCTGGCTGAGACATATCTGACAATCAAAGATTCTAGGACACAAACAGCCTCAACCCGCTCTGATTAATCGTCGCAACCGATGTATTCTCCCATATAGAGTCTCACGCATTTTTAATCACTTTAATGAATTAAATGAACTTCAAATCCCTTAACCTACTCTGGCCACTTACTGGATCTGCACCTTGGTATTTTAATGATTACCTTGCCATAATAGCCTAATAATCCAGCTGAACGTCCCCTCTCACTCATTGCGGTCCTCTGATGAGCGTGTGCTGTGTCTAGACCTAAAAATTGTTAAATATTTAGCAAGCAGCTAGGTTTAGTGTTAAAGGTGTTACGCCTTATCGTGCGCTGTAAAGTAGCTATATCTAATAAATTCATCGACAACGCTTAAGTCGCGCTGTCTATGGTTCTGAAATAACAGCGCGGTTCAAAACCATTGAATGCTGTTCACTTTAGGCCTACAGCGGGGAACGAGAATCGAAAATGTTGGTTAGTAGCCATAGACTAAATAAATAATTTATGTGGGATCGGGAAAGTTTATCCAGGCTACGTCCTTAATGCACCAGGGCCCGGTTTCCAGCAACGGGTGCACTTATCTTCCGAACGTTCGTTTGGTTTTCCCGTGGCTATAGGGTGAAGGTGCGTGC
This sequence comes from Alosa alosa, assembly GCF_017589495.1. Lineage (NCBI taxonomy): Eukaryota > Metazoa > Chordata > Actinopteri > Clupeiformes > Clupeidae > Alosa > Alosa alosa. The sequence continues at coordinate 26,460,039 of NC_063197.1, read as the reverse complement.
ACTACGCTAGGCTACTCTCAAGTTCTTCAGCGGAGTTGTAGGGAGTCCACCGTAACGGTGCTGAAACCTCCACTAATTTGGTTATATCAGGTGACTCTACGTCACAGCTGCGATGTTAATTGACTTAAAGACGAAAAAGGGATGTCTATAACACAGAGACATAAACAATGATTGGAAATTAGATTGTTACACCGTTTTTTTTTCATATTTGTTTATTACATACGGAGCCCGGGAGTACGGAGCCCTAGAGGGGTCATCGCAAAATGTTTTGCATGTTGAGAGAATGTGCGCTCGTTTTACTACATTGTGCGCTCGTTTTACTAAATTGTGCTCTTGTTTAACTAAATTGTGCCCTCGTTTAACTATATTGTGCACTTTCGTTTTACTAAATCGTACGCTTTCGTTTTACTAAATTCAGCGCCAGTTTACTAAATCGTGTGCACAATTTACTATATTGTGCTCTCGTTTTACTATAGTGTGAGCTCATTTTACTAAATTGAGCTCTCATTTTAAGCATAGTAAAACGAGGGCACAATTTATTAAACGAGTGCACTATTTACTAAAACGAGCGCACGATTTACTAAAACGAGGGCACGATTTATTAAAAACGAGAGCACAATTTGTGAACATGGTTATAGAACATTGTGAGCACGATCTACTTAAACGTGGCCACAATTTGTAAAACGTGCACTCAATATTGTCTTGACACATGTAAACATGAGCACGTTATAGTATATTCGAGATCTCGATCTACTAAAACGCACCCACGAATAATTAAAACGTGGGCTCGAAGAAATTCAATTGTGTGCACAAAAACATAGTGTGGTGTCAAGGGGTATCCCGGGAATGACGTCGGGAGGTGTGTCGCTTGTAGTGACGTAGAGGGAATCTCATTGATTGCAGTGCACCTGGTTATAGCCCCGTTAGGTAGGCTGTAGGTGGGAGAGCAGATGATTGTGTGTGTTTGTACAGGCCCCTTGCCAACATCGTCCAGCTGAATGTTTGGCGAAGTTTTGAGTGTTTGTTGAGGTCCAAGTGTATGCAGAGCTGTGGTGTTTATCGCGAACGGTGTGAGCTGGGCTACATAGCCTGAGAAGCTGAGCATCGTGAACGACACTGTTTATGTCTCCCGTTTCATAGTCCGTATCAAAGCTTACCTCGTTGTGTGCATCATTGGTGTGCGCGTGGGTTATATGGTGAGGCCCATCGGGCGCTAGAGGGAACCTTATTGTATTGGGTGGGTATTAGGCGATACTACTAATACGCAGTAGCCTATATGTACCAACAGTAGGTCTACGTGTTGTAATTGTTTGGGAGCTTGTCGCTGTGATGTGCTTCGATAAACTTCTAGACCTCACAGTTAAGTCAACAATCCAGGAGATAGTGGAAACCGGTCATTAGGCTACAACAGAGCCCGCGAGTAGCCTTTGTAGTAGAATTTCCCCATTATGGGTCTCCATAGCTGGCGGTTGACACCACAGTGCCCCTGCTACAAAGAGTAGAAGTCCGCTATAAAACATGACCACCTAAAGTCTTTAATTAGCTGCTTACGGTTATCATCACATTACCAATATGAACTGTTACAGACAGCTGTAGGCCTAATCCATGTCAAGGTAACATGAAGTTGCCACCACAGTACGGAGCCCAGGAGAGCTCACTTTAAGTGATATTTTTTCTGGTCGTGATAATTTGTGAGCACGTTTTCCTTTAATTAAGCCCTCGAATTAATAAAACGTGAGCACGTTGTAGGCCTAAATTGAGCTCTCGAAATATGTATTTAGTAATTCCCGACATTTTCTCACCGCTCGCTGTGCTGTGGTGGCAACTTCGTGTTACCTTGACATGGATTAGGCCTACAGCTGTCTGTAACAGTTCATATTGGTAATGTGATGATAACCGTAAGCAGCTAATTAAAGACTTTAGGTGGTCATGTTTTATAGCGGACTTCTACTCTTTGTAGCAGGGGCACTGTGGTGTCAACCGCCAGCTATGGAGACCCTATAATGGGGAAATTCTACTAGGCTACAAAGGCTACTCGCGGGCTCTATTGTAGCCTAATGACCGGTTTCCACTATCTCCTGGATTGTTGACTTAACTGTGAGGTCTAGAAGTCAATCGAAGCACATCACAGCGACAAGCTCCCAAACAATTACAACACGTAGACCTACTGTTAGTACAAATAGGCTACTGCGTATTAGTAGTATCGCCTAATACCCACCCAATACAATAAGGTTCCCTCTAGCGCCCGATGGGCCTCACCATATATAACCCACGCGCACACCAATGATGCACACAACGAGGTAAGCTTTGATACGGACTATGAAACGGGAGACATAAACAGTGTCGTTCACGATGCTCAGCTTCTCAGGCTATGTAGCCCAGCTCACCGTTCGCGATAAACACCACAGCTCTGCATACACTTGGACCTCAACAAACACTCAAAACTTCGCCAAACATTCAGCTGGACGATGTTGGCAAGGGGCCTGTACAAACACACACAATCATCTGCTCTCCCACCTACAGCCTACCTAACGGGGCTATAACCAGGTGCACTGCAATCAATGAGATTCCCTCTACGTCACTACAAGCGACACACCTCCCGACGTCATTCCCGGGGATACCCCTTGACACCACACTATGTTTTTGTGCACACAATTTAATTTCTTCGAGCCCACGTTTTAATTATTCGTGGGTGCGTTTTAGTAGATCGAGATCTCGAATATACTATAACGTGCTCATGTTTACATGTGTCAAGACAATATTGAGTGCACGTTTTACAAATTGTGGCCACGTTTAAGTAGATCGTGCACACAATGTTCTATAACCATGTTCACAAATTGTGCTCTCGTTTTAATAAATCGTGCCCTCGTTTTAGTAAATAGTGCACTCGTTTAATAAATTGTGCCCTCGTTTTACTATGCTTAAAATGAGAGCTCAATTTAGTAAAATGAGCTCACACTATAGTAAAACGAGAGCACAATATAGTAAATTGTGCACACGATTTAGTAAACCGAAGCACAATTTAGTAAAACGAAGCGCACGATTTAGAAAACGAAAGTGCACAATATAGTTAAACGAGAGCACAAATTACTTAAACAAGAGCACAATTTAATAAAACGAAAGACAATGTAGTAAAACGAAGCACACATTCTCTCAACATGCAAAACATTTTGCGATGACCCCTCTAGGGCTCCGTAATTACATGATGTGTGAACATAATATTAGTCTTAGCTTAGGCTACTCAATATGTCCGAATTGTTTCACTTGAGAGTGTCCCACACAGTGTAGCCTATGCTTTGTGCAAGAATGTTTTGGGGTGTCAATGAAGAGGAAATTTGAAGATGAGGAAGAGGTTGAGGATGAGTAAGGAAATGTGTAAATAATACCAGCTTTTGCCAGATTTTGACACAGCAGGTTGTGTAGGCAAAGCCTCATGATCTCTGCTCTCACATAATTTATTTAGGCTAATAAAAGATACACTTGGACAAATGGAATCAGAAACCATTTTTACATCAAGCATATTAGAGTACATATTACATAGCCTATACAATTTCAAAATAATTCACCAAACAGGGATAAGTATGGGAGGAAAAGGCTTTTGTCTTTTCCACTGAGCAAATGGCACTGTCCATATTGAAAATAGGGTAACCCTGAGACTGTAGACCCTGGCCCCTCTGGCAGTCGGTGGTGTTGCAGTCTCCGGCTTCCGCAATGATCAGAATTTGTCTAAGCACTTGCCCTAATATCTGATGTATAATTTATACTTCATGATTCACATTCCAAATAATTTGCAAAAAAGACAAGCAAACAAAAAGTGTGTTTGGCAAGATCTCTAGCCAGGATCATGGAGTCCTTTCCAGGGATCGTGCAGGAGTCCACTGCGAATGCAGGAGTCAAGCAGGATCCATGCGTACACCTCTATGCTATTTCTAACCTAAGAAGATGGGAGGTGTGATAAAAGCGAAAAACAATGGTTATGTGTCATCCTTGTGGGGCTACATGCCAACCAAGTTTCGTGCACCCCGGTCTTTCAGTGTCCAGGGAATCGTTGACACAAAATTACTGAAGAAAAAAAATCCAGAAGGAAAAAAAACTCTGACTAAACCGCTTTGCTTTCGCGGTGGTCAAACACACAGAAAACAGAAGAAATTGTGTTTGGGTCACCACCTGACTCCCACAGAATCTCTAGTTTAATCCACAATGAAAAAAATCTTGCAGGCTTCTTATAAGTATTTGGGAGTATGGACAGATCACCTGAAAGATCATAGATTTTGTCTGCAAAAAAACAAAACAAAGGATATATGTTTTTTCACATTAAAAAACAAAACATACCCATGCATTTCAACAATGTGGCTGACCAGGATATGATGCCGTCTTGTGCAGTGTGTCAAGGTGCTCAATCTCTTTATACTCCTCCATTGTTTCCTCTCCCCTGAACTCTTCTCCAGAACCTCCTGGACCATCTATGGGTAAAACAGAAACAATAACTTGGGATATTAATTTGTAAAGAGAAAAACTACCTGCACCCTCTAAAACACAGGAAATGTATTAAAGTGTAACTCAAGAGCACAAACAACCTAGGGTATATTTATGGTAGTGTGGTAGCAAAATTGTATTAGTGGTGGAGTTTTGAGCAAGACTGCAACACAGACAGCAGCATAGGCTACAGTGAAAGTTAAGGGGCAGCAAGCATGTTGAAAAACAAACACTATTTTAAACCACTGGCAGTGCTCAAAATATGATTACACTTGGTAGTGTGGTGAGGGTCTCTACAGACAAACTAAAGTGTTATAAACTTTTGAAAGTGTACAGGGAGATTATAACAAGACCTGTATCTGAAGGAAGAAAATTGCCTAAATTCGTGTTCCGTTAACACCAAATGAGCGGGCGTGTTCGATCTTGCAGCACTGGATCTGCAAGCAGATCTGGCTGAATCTAAAAAACATGCCTTACGTTCAGCCAGATCTGTGTAGTGCTGCAAGATTGAACGTGCCCGTTGATTTGACACTACCGGAACACGAAGCCAGGCTTCCGCATTTGGAGGACAGACAAGGATTTTTCCTAGTGAGATTTTAATTTTAAATGCTCACCCATTTGGCCTTTTCTTCTGCATCCCCTATGGCAGAGGTGTTCTCTCCTGCACCAGGAGATTGATGCCCCTTGTTCTTCAGAAAAGTGAAGAATTTAGAGTAGAAGAACCTGCTGGCACAAATTCTGCAAAAACACAAAATTGGAATCTTTAAAGGGTTGCTTTAAGAATTTAAGAAATTCAGTTTCCAATTTTAGTTAATTTAATTCAACTAAAGGGTAACAAAATCTTTTTTTTTACCTTACCCACTGGCCAAGTGATCTGATATCAGATGCATGCAAACATGGATTTTAAATTTATTGGCTAAGCTCACATAAAACCTTACCTTCTTCAATGAAACTTTCATAAGAAAAACCAGGCTGCAGTTTGAGGTACTTTTTTAGTCCACGGTACTGGACCTTGATGAGCATTTTGCCAACCCTGTTAAAAACAAACAAAATCCATAATTATATAAACACAAGAACCACAATTGACTATCAGCAGTATATCAACTAACTTAACTAGCAAAGGACTTCCAAAATTCATCCTGACATCATTTACCATGTAGGCTACCAAATGTTTTAACCTTGAGACAAACAGAAGTGTTTGTGTTCAAATATGTTAACATAATCGCTAAATAACCCAAATAAAACCAACAGACACTTAACTAATATCAATACTATTACTGAGAATGGACAATGCACCTAACCTTAACCAACAACACTAACAGTTACCTTACACCACGTGTATGCTACAAATGCCTAAAAGAATGCCCTGGTGGTCTCAGCTAACGTTATTAGTCAGTCAACAGATCCCTTAGTGCCAGACAAGCATTTGACACCACACTAGATCGCTTTAGAACAGTGGAGTCCTGGCTAACTAATGTTAACCAGCTACGTTAGCATGTTAGCTATTCCCTCAGTGGCTATTAAAATTCCAACCAACCATTTTCAAATTAGTTACAAAGGATTAAGACATCGCCGAGCTCAATAATATATTAATGTCAGTTTAGAGTGTCCCAAGTATTACAAATGATTATAAACTTGGCCATTTTGAAATTGATAAGGTTATAATATAACCTACCGGTTAAGGTTAGCTTGCTGGTTAGTTTACCAACCATCTGAGTAGCAGCTAGCTTCTACAGCTAACGTTAGCGACCTTGCTACTGTTAAGCTAACTTCACCAATATTTCCTAGTAGGTCAAAACCGTTGGTATGAAAATATATATATGATTTTTTGGGCCTGGCACCAGGATTCTTTCTACGCCACCTCAGATTCACTGGGGCGAGCACTCCTGTTTTTCACCTCAATAAGCATTTTACAATACTGCAACATTGTAAGCCAAACTGTCACAGCAAAAAAAAACATGTTAGGTTGGCGATCATCATCATCTGTATTCATAACCATGTCTTGAATTTGAACTACTACCATCAAAGTGTAGATTCAGAATATCCTAGTTTAATAAGATCAAGCTGAAACACTTCACAATGCTTCATCCCGGTATAGTCCCGAGTCAGTATCTGCCTAGGAAATCACCTCGTCTTAATCCACATTGCCATTTGTACTTGTTGTGAACATGCAGGCCACAAGAAGTAATTAGGGACACTTCTGCTTGCTAAATAGGTTTTCCTGCTGTAGACTTGCTCACAGTCCTTGGCCCTGTCAGTGATTTGTAAAATGTTGCAGTAAGACCACAAAAAGTCTACACGAAATTAATGTGAACATCTGAGGTAATGTTCATTCTCAAACACCCAACAAACTACTCCCTATAGTTTCAGTCTTCAATTTCTTGCATTTCAACAAGATGTTTCAAGTAAGATCATGGTTTAGGATACAAAGGCTAAAAGTAAAGAAAAGTAACTGATCATACTTGTAAAATGTTTTGCTTGCATAAAGGGATAGAGTCATTCAGTAGGCTATAAACTGCTCACAATGTAGATTGTGGCAATGTGGTTATCACAGAACAAAGGCCTATTTTATTCGTACTATTCTTTCTATTTTATACACTCTTTTATTTCTTAATAAAAAATAGATTACTGTATATGACGAGGCTTTCATTAGGAAACTAGATAGGTAAATTCAAATACATATGCACCACCTTGATTAGAATTTTGTTATGGGAGAACATTTTTACATTGGGTTTATCGAAAATAGGTATCAGCCTTCAATATTCCATATCGGTCAGGCTTTATAGATGGACACAAATTGACATACACACACACACGCATGCACACACATCCACACGTACAGACACAGACACACACAGGCACGCACGCACGCACTCACGCTAATTATGTCAAAATGACTTTCATTGTGCTGGCAGTCAGACATGTTATTAATTCTCTGGAAAGGTTATTTTTTATTTCAAACAAGCAAGGGTTAGCCCTTTGCACAAGAATAGCCTACCCTCACTTCGGCTGATGTGAAAAAGCAAGGCCCCCAGTAGTGTCAGGATCTGCTCATCTTTTTTTTTTTTTTTAGGATCTGCTCATCTGCATGTAGCCTATTTTGTACTTCAGCCTAGCCTACTCCATCCCTTTCGATGGCGGTAGTGAGACGTCGTCGTTGTTTTGCCGACAGAAGTAAAAGGAAAAGTAAGAATTTCAGGAAGAACAACAATGATTGTGTCTGTGATGTGGAGATTTCATGATTAGCTTTTATATTTTTGTTGAAGTCCCCTAAGAGATATAATCTCAGTTGTATTCTTGATTTTACTTTTCAAATATCAAATGCGTCGTGAATATACAAGTCGCATACAATCAGTAGACACGGTGTCTTGTCTTGTACGCTAATAAAAGCTGTTGGCTACGTTAGCTCTCTATCGATGACCTAGTAGTAGCCGTCGCAGACAAGCTAGCTGTTTAGGTGCTACTGTATCTCCTTCGTGATTCATCACAATCCTGTGTTCCCAGTGTCTTTTCCCTAATGGCGTGACACATAACCTTAGTCAATTTTCCCTCAAACTGAATTTTGTTAATATTTACGCGCTAGCCTCTGCTATCCTTCCTTTACATACATAAGGCTAACACCATTGTTTGTTAGGTGAGCTAGGTTGGGTACGTCCACCCTTGTTCCTCTAGTCGTAAGTTACAAACGTTTTTTTTTTTTTTTTTACCGAATGTTTTCGGCGAACAATGCTCTCTACCAGTCTATTTACTGAAGGAAAATGGTGGGTAATTTTTGGTCTGTCCAGTCTCTTGCTGTTGACGCAAGGACAAGATGATGATTGGGTCGATCCATTTGACATGTTGAACTACGATGCAACCTCAAAGTCTATGAGGAAACCCCCTGAGGTAAGTAGTTACTTTCCATTTAACCCTCACTGTATTTCAGCCCATATGTGATATAGTTAGGCTGATAAGCAAAACAATTGTGCATTGTATGACTAAAGCATGAAAGTTTCACCATATAATCTTCACCCCCTAAGGTTTAATTTCAGACGTGGAGCCACTTCAGATCTGACCTCGGGCTAGATATTTGCTGTATAATATACACATCTTTGAGGAGTAAAATATTTTTACAAGTCATTCCAGAATTCTACTGTGAAGTTCTAGAACTTACATTAACTGCCATTCAAACTGGTTGCTTGAGTTCATTATGACCGTATCAAATGGAACCTTTAACTGGCAACATACTCAATACATTAACACTATGATAAAGTGTGATTGTAAAGTTGTATGGTTCACTGTGTTCAAAGTCGATCTTAATAACCCTCTACATCTCGACCAACTGATGGTTGTTATGGGAAACTAGTTAGCTGTCGTCTAGCGGAAAGTTGTAGTCCACAAAGTGCTCTCACACACGTTTAACCGCATCAAACTTCTACCCGCTCAATTGTAGCAATCTTTACACGAAAATTTATATTAAAAATTCAGAGACAACATATGTTCACATTCATGGCAAAATTCAAACGGGACCAGAAAATAATTATTTTCTCACATTCACTTGCATTAACGATTTTTCAATCTAGAGGTCATAGCGGGAAGGGCCCGCCTTGCCAGCCCTATACTGCTATGCCTTTAGATAGATAGATACATAGTGGAATGGTATAGTAAATAATATGATAAAGAGCCCCTATTCAAAAGGAACCCCTTTCAAAAAAATACACAAGTATTTGTCTCAACTATGTTTTTCTTTTTTAATGTCATGTCTCTATTGGCTGTGTATGTCCAGGCTCTTGAGCAAGAGCAAAGATCAGTGCACTTGAGGGCAGCCTTTTTGCACTTGCAACGCATAGTACACCCTTTTTTGCAGCCACAATGGATCAGTTCATAACAGCCATCAGAGGCCTCTGGAAGAGTGGTCTAGAATGGCTGCCATCCTGTCTCATCCTTCACCCATATTTTGGCCTTTAGGACACTGACTGGATCTGCTCCCTGCTATCTTAATTCAATGATCAAGATATTATATCCATAAACGCACACTGCACTGTAAAAAATGATAACCCTTGGTGTTATCTTAACTTCTATTCTTTTGTCAAGTTGAATATGATTCACCACTATAGAAATCAGTGTTATTGTCCCTTAAACTATTGGCACAACAAATAATTACACGAGAACATGACAACAGCAGTATAGCCTTTAGTGTCACTGTCTCTTATTGTCACTGTCTCTGTATTTTATTTTAAGATTAAATTTAAGTAAGCATTGATATTTCCTTATTTGTATTAGGCTATTGATTGAATTGACATTGTTGTTTATTATTGTTATTCTCTTTAATGTAGTAGTCCCGCTTAATATGTTGCTCAAGGGCAGCCTTTGTGGGTGGGATGTTCTCTAAAGCTCTACAGAACAGGTTTTCTGGCCTCATTCACCTCCATGATATCACTTGTCCTATCATACATTAGTACTACAAAGTGCTCCTGCAGTGACCTGGATAGTTCACTCTGATCATTCTTAAATTGCATGAGCTCATTGAAAGCTTCAGTTACTTCTGTGAAAGATTTCCATGTCTCCCATGCAGTTTGATGTCTTTGGGATCAAGCACTAGCAGATCTTGGCTCTTCAAGCACTCTTGGTATCAAGCACTAGCAGATCTCTTAGCTCTGTTATCAGGGACCTGCTTCCTGTGCTGCTTATGGTGATGGTTTTCAGGTTGTGGTGACCTTCCATTTTCCTTGCATCCAGCCACCATCCAGTATCGCAGTGCCCCAGGATTCTCTGTTAGTCCAACTGCTCCACCAGATCCTTTGATGAGTGCATTGTTCTGTTCATGACACTGGTCTATTGCCATGGCTGAGAACTTGTGGCATGTCTTATGCACAACGAACCTCCCAGCATGGAATTCTTTCAGGATTTCTGGGTGTTTCTCTGAAATGTTTGCAGTAGGGCTGTCAAAATAACTGATTCATTTCGATTAATTAATTTGAGAAAAAATAACTGATTAAAAAAATTAGTGCAGATTAATCGATTCCGTATGACCTTTGACCCCGAGCCGTTCTAGTCAGTAAAAATTAGACTGTAAAATGAAGGAGAGAGAAAAAAACGTGCTGCCTGGATCATTGATTGGAACATTTACTTTTAAAAAACGGCCTGATGGTGTTGATAAAAAATAAAGTGTTGAAAATAAAGTCCTCTGCAATGTCTCCAGCAAGGAATTTGCATATCACCGGAGTTCATCAACTCTATAGTCGCACATCAATGCAAAGAAATAAGTGTTGACATTGAGTGTTAATTAATTTTAACTTTCTTGAATTTCCCCTTGAGGATCAATAAAGTATCTATCTATCTATCTATCTATCTATCTATCAATTTTCATTGTGTCCCCTAGGTTATATCTGAGGCCTGAAATGTCTTGTATGTGAAAAAAAAACTTCTTCCCGAAGCACATTTGAATTTATTTCCTCAGCATATTAGGTCATATCATAGATTATTATGGCAATTATTTGAACAGTGAAAATAATAATAAAAGAGTTTTTGAACTTTAATGTCACTAATGCTGATTATTCCAAGATTCATTTGAATTTAAATATTTAAAATACCTTCACAGCAAAAATTATATATGCGATTAATTTAGATTAATGAATCACAGAGTATGTAATTAATTAGATAAAAAAATTTAATCGGTTGACAGCCCTAGTTTGCAGTCATGGTGGTCTGTGTTGAGCTTGGTGTTTGATGTTTGCTCCATCGAAGATCATAGACATCAATGCAAAAAGTTATGATGGTGGGACAGAATCGTTCTGACTACTGGGATGGAATGAGCCGTCAAAGTAAAACTTAGAATCAAAAATCTCTTTGCGCACCACTTGTGCTGCTCTCACAGCATCACTGTTATGATCGTGGTCACAGGCCTTCATGAGAGCATCTCCGATATCCTCTGAATGTTAGAAATGTGTCTCTCACCTGTGCATGAGCCCTTAAGTCATCTTGCCTAGATCTATACATCTGTTATAACTTTATAAATTAGGCAAATTTTCAATATTAATGAAGGAACAGTGCTTAATACTTAATAAAAATGTGCAATAGTACTGCCTCATGTGCTACTACTACTACGTCTGACTGTAGACAACCTTGTGTTTTTTTATTTATTTATTATTATTTGCCATTCTAACTTACAAATAGTTTTTTATAGCCTGACGAGCCAGACCCACATTAAAATGTAGGGCACTGCACACTGCGAACGGTGAGTGCCCAGACCCACATTAGGGTCTGGGCACTCACCGTTCCCAGTGCTCAGTCTGGGACAATCAGTTGTCTTTCAAATTCCCTCTGCACGCAATAGGACAGCGCTATGAGTCCCATGCGTTTCCCACCAGCGGAGCTAGTTGGCTAGTTCAAACTTTTGCCAAATTAATAAAAGCTTAAAGGGACACCAGGCAATGTTTTCGTGTTAATTAATCATCTTCGTAAGTCGGTATATGGTTAAATGACTCATTACGGGCTTAATGAAGGCTCTCGCCCTCCTCTACTGCCTGTAGGAAGAATATCCCACTTGCAAGTTGATTGTATCCTACCCGCCCGACCCGAAGCAGGATCAGTTTACAGCACAGAGGCAGGCTAACGAAACGCTAGAGATTGTTGCAAAGCGCGGTGTGTATAATGGCAGAGCGGGCGAAGAAGCAGCGAAAACCCCTTGACGGAAGCCGCAAAGAAAAGGAAAAGAGCTTCAGACCGAGCGAGGGGGAGTTTCGTAGAGAAAAAGCATCAGGCTTGCCTGGTGTCCCTTTAACTCGTGTCACACTGTTCGCCAACAGCAACATTATCTTATTTGTTTTCAAGTAGCAGGGAATTCAAGCCAAACCGTTGCAACTCTGCCATCAACCATTATGTTAAGCCCGCCTAACGACTCTATACACGATTTGATTGGCCTGATAGAAGTTTTTGTGTACCCCCTTAATCACAACAAATAGCCTAAAGGGAACCCCTGACTTGACACCTTAAATGTAGATTAAGGGGTCACACCCAAAAATGGCATAAAGGTAAAATTAAGGGCCTACCAATTAAGGGCCACTTTATATAAATTGAAGGGGTTTTCATAATGTTTTCAGGGGTAATTTAAGGTCAATTTGAGTACATCACGTTGCGTAGTGCTACGAAATAAGATGTTTTAATATATTTAATTTTATCTCATTTATATGTGTTCTCAGGCGGCAAGTTACGACAATGTACCCACCAAACGAAGAGAATATGTACAGGAGCCATGTCCCCCGTGCCAGTGCCCTGATGTCTCTCAGTGCAATAAGAACGTGGAGATGCTACAGAGGGAAGTAAGATCGGTGTCTTAGTTTTGTATAAATACATTTCTGATAAGATTTAAGGTATTTGTATAAAATGTACGCTAGCTGCAGTTTGAACAGCAACTTGGAATTCGGAATCAAATGCCTTTGTTGCTTTTAATAAAAAAAAAATTCAGTTACATGAGCACAAACGGAAGACGACCTCTTTACTTCAACCTGCAACGTGTAATCCCATCTTCAAGCGATTCATCTCCAAACTATTGAAGGAAATTTCGAGACTTGGCTTGGTGCGTTTTTACTTTTCCCCCTCCTTAAACACTTAATTAAACACAAATTCATTCAATTTTCCCAGCACTAAGATGACCCCAAATAATCTTTTTCTCCTCCTTTTATCCGTTAGTCAAATGAAAGTCCAAATGGCATGTACTATGATGCCAAGGTACATTTGTCTTCAAGAACTATGGCTGAGCTCCAGAAGGTGGTGGTAGGGGAGACCTGGACAACGGGTTCTCTAGATGATGCTCTCAGTAAGATACTGGTGGACTTCAAACCACATGACTATGAGGCCTGGAAATGGCGGTTTGAGGACACATTTGGAGTTGAGCTGGACACAGTCGTGAAGGTGAAAATGTTTTAGTGAACTTGACTATAACAAGTTTTACCAGTTTTAACAGCTATGCAGTTTAATCAAAGCTATGAAAATACACATCCACATCCTACATCTACATTTAGTTTGGGGAATTCTTCTGAGAAGGGCAAAATTATCTAAAGAGCCACAAAGACCAAGAGTGGTTCAGTTTTAACTTCAGAATGCCCTTTCTGTCCTGCAGACTTCCATGTTTATTTTGGTCATAGTGGTGATCATCTGCAGTGAGCTTTGGTCTACGGTTTCATGGTTTGTCCAGTTCAAGAGGATGTTTGCCATCTGCTTCTTCATCAGTATTGTCTGGAATTGGTTTTATCTTTACAAGGTACAAAATAGAAAATAGCATTTACTTGTCGTCTGGAAATGTGTGTATAGTTACTGCTACAGGACCTTGGAACTTGCAGTCATCCCATTTTGGATGGTTTCCTTTTTATTAGATTGCGTTTGCTGAGCACCAAACCAACATTGTGAAGATGGAGAGTGTCAATGATAAATGTACTGGTGTGAAGAAGATAGACTGGAAGGACAACTTAAAAGGTACGATTACTTTACCAATATTTGCCCTAACTAATTGTTCTAACTGCAAATGTATGATTCATTCCCATATTTATATTCTTTTTCAGAGTGGTTTAGGAGCACCTGGACTCTTCAAGATGATCCTTGCAAGAAATACTATGAAGTACTCATGGTTAATCCCATATTACTGGTCCCTCCAACTAAGGTATGGAAATATTCTTGTATAAGTATAAGTATATATACTCTTTTGATCCCGTGTGGGAAATTTGGTCTCTGCATTTATCCCAATCTGTGAATTAGTGAAACACACTCAGTCAGCACACAGTGAGGTGCAGTGAGCTGCCTGCTACAACAGCGGCGCTCGGGGAGCAGTGATGGGTTAGGTGCCTTGCTCAAGGACACTTCAGCCGTTCCCACTGGTCGGGGCTCGAACCGGCAACCCTCCGGTTACAGGTCCAGAGTGCTAACCAGTGGGCACGGCTGCAGTTGTATACTGAAGTGGTCATTGTAGATACCTTCATAATTTATGCCCGCTCCTGTCGTTATATCTATCAATTACACTACACTATCCCACCCATAGTGTTCTATTTACCCTATTTATTTACACATGTACATACTGTAATTATACTTATACATAGGCATATTCTACTGCTCTTCATACTGCACATACATTTATCCTTACTACTCTTACAATGTTACTGGTAGGTAAAATAATGTTACCGTTAGCATTGGTTGAGTGATGGAGGCCAATTTGATTATTGATGTATTTGTAGAAAACCATAAATGCGGTTATAGGCTACCAAGAAAATTGATAACAGCACTAATTGCATCTTTCGACTGTCATCTCATTTGCTTATGACCATAACCTAGGCTACTAACAGGAGCTAAGTGAGTTAGCCACAACACGTTAAGCTCACGGATGGTTTTCTAATGGAAAATATAGGCTACTTGAAAGAACCTGTCTATGATGCATCCTAAACACCGGGCTGGGACATTTAGCTCAAAGTCTCAAAAAGCATCTGAGTCAACGTTCATTCCCAAACACCCATATAGGCTACTTCAATCCTCTATTTTCAAAGGTGATTCAAGTAGGGAAGAGCATGGCTCAAAGTAAAGTAACTAGGACTGAAACTACATAAATTCGGCCAAAGTGAATAATTTGTGTCAACTCGCCGCGAATGTAGATTTATTAACGCACCCGTGATAATGAAAGTGATCTACATTTCCATTTAAACCAAATGTTTTAGAGGGCACGTTGAGCAATGTATCCAGGGCAGGGCTGTACCTACACATATTTGTTGCACGTGCTACAAAAATAATTTTTGGCGATGGATGATTTAGTACCAACGTTACACCGTCCAATACAGTTTTGCCTATGGCTATACCGTGAGACTGAGACGTTTTGTTTGTTCGGCGCGTGTTTAGGGTGTGAGAGGGGAGTCGATGTGCTTTGATTCCAGCTTGGTAGTAGTAGTCTATGCGATTAAAAAACACGTATTATTGTGAAGTATCCAAACAATGATAACGCTTTCATTATGGCTGCTTTAGCCACAGACCTTGAGCTACTGTACAGTGGGTTGGGTTCCATTTAGAAGTGTCGCTTTCGCGGATTCACACAGCCATTGAAATATATTACTACTGATATGCAAAACTATTAACTTTTCGCCAAGAGGTGGCAGCTTAAGTCCGCTTGATACTGTAAGCCATTGGTTCCCAAAGGAGATTTTATTTGGGTCGCCAGCATAGCCTAGTGACAATTTATGTTGTGTAATAGGTGTAACAGGTGTGATCTTGCGTTGTGTAGTTAAGCACCATACACAAGGATTCCCAGTCAAGTATTTTTATTCTCTTGCGCAGGCAAGATAAACTGGGAAGAGCAAAAAGCGCGTCATTCCCATTATAAGAACAAGCTTGGTCACTTAAAGTGACAGAACACAATTTCCCCATACACATATATATTTCTGGTGCAATGGCAAGTGGAAGCATTATTAACCATGTTACATAGGCCTAGCATAGGGCCTACCTTATATAGCTTATAGTTTGTTAACAGTCACGGTTTTGTCATAACTCCCTATGCATTTTTGCATTTAGAATAGCTCTGAACTGGGGGCGAACATGTCGCAGGGGGGCGCCAGTGCGTGGATATCTCAATCGCAAAATTAAACAATATTTCTATCGGGCACCTACCATGGACTAGGCTGGGTGAACTCAGCCTGATCTGCCGGCGATTCCTTTTCGATTTCTTAAAAGATTGAGCTTGGTCTGGCGAAAGCCAGACTAACCATGCACCGCATAGTTGCAAAATGCAAGGGAACATGAATCAGCATATTCTTTGCACAACCAATAACGGACAGTAGCTCTTCAACTTGGCCCGTTAAAATGTGTATGAACAGTCTAGCAACGCATTTCATGAAGGCCCTTTTGGACATTTATTTGGTCAGTTATTTGCACCACTGGGGAAAACGGCATTTTGTTTTAGACTACTGGTATTTCATTTGTGCATTGACAATAAAGCTGAATATCATATGAACTAGATGACTAAACTTATTCATATGTAGAAGAAGAAACATTCACAAAAATCCATGACATGACCTCTCTTCCTGATAGCTGTTGAAAACTGCATGGAACTGACAGGGATTGTTTTGTTTAATAATAAATAAATAAATACATTATGCTGCTACCTTCTGCTTTTCCCAAATACAATGTAGCCTACAGGTGTACCTTTCATCAGTCCAGATGCAATGGATGGACTGTGATGAACTGCCCTACTTGTGATTGTTTAGATATTTTAAAGGTTTTATAACAATGCTACAAATTTTTTGGCAAGCGACACCGAACCTCAGGCAACAGCCGGTACCAATATCGGGTCAAATGTGATAGGTACCCAACCCTACTGGCCAATAAAGCTGATTCTGATGATCAATTGTAAATAGTGAACTCTCTTGGATGTTTCCTTTAAGAGATATTACTAAAACGTTTGTGGAAGAGTCCCTTTCATTACACTACCATGGTACATCTCATTTCCACCTCAGTAAAGCCAACCATAAAGAAAGTGAGTCTGAGTAAATGTTGTTAAATGTTAACTCTCTTGTTACAGGCAATCTCCGTCACCATTACAACCTTCATCACAGAACCCCTGAAGCACTTGGGCCAGGGGATCAGTGAGTTCCTCAGGGCCCTTCTGAAGGATCTGCCAGTTACTCTTCAAATACCTGTCCTCCTCACCATTGTGCTGTCCATTGTGGTAATGACTTTATGCACACCAGTGTCTTCACACCTTTTCCTGCATAGAGTAGGATGTTCTTATTTTGTCCCTGATCTGTATTACCGATCATAGCTGTCAAAGGATGGTAGAATTATTATAAGTTGGTGGCATACAGGATTTATGTTCCTTTTATGTGTCAAATAAGGGATGTTGGTCGCACACCTCAAAGGCCATCATCCCGCTCATCACCTGGTTGCCACTTTAGGCAAATTTATAGCACGCAAAGGAAACAAGCGGTTCCGTTTAAAAAGAATCCGTTTTTTTATGCATCTTTCTTTGGCCCTAACAGCGATAGCATGGACAGCTTGTTTATAGTTGATTCCATTGTTGCAAAGCCTTCCAGTCTCAACTGTCATCCTACTATGGTTGTTATAGTTACCATTCAGAAGCACTGCTATGGAACGGTGATTAAACTTTTTTACAGATCTACTTCAAAGGTGTCCTGTTATTCAGAATTAATAGCCACCCACCAGCCTATCAGAAAAGAGTATTTCTTCTCTCTGGGTGATAAGTGTTTATAAATGTGTATTTTCCTCATATGTGGAAGACTACCATAGTTTAAGATCTATCTCTAGACCTCTTGCATTTAGTTAGACTCTGGTATTAAACATGAGACTCTTCAGGTCTGTTGGAGCTGTTGGGAGTTAACATTCTGTGCTCATTTCTCTTCAGTTCTGCACATATGGCAGTGCCCAGACTGCCATCCAGCATGTCCTTACCGGCCCGCTGAGAAGAGGTCGCAGAGATCCCCCGCCACCACCCAACAGACTCCAGGACCGTGGCCAACACCCCCAGCTAGAACAGGGAGACTCCAACGAAGAGGATGAGGACGACCAGCACCACCTGGGGGCCGGGGATGCGCCGCTCCCCAAACGGGGTCTGGATCAGAGGGGTAGGGCGAGGGGAGGAGGCGCAAGAGGAGAAGGATGGAGACAAGAGGTCCGCCGGAGACCCGTCCGGCCCAAGGAGAACCAGCGGCGGGTTTTTGTGGAGACCCTGCGGAATGCAGATCACCATTTCAGCGGAGACGAGACTGACCAATCCAGGCTACCTGAGGAAGGGATAGAGAGAGAGGGGGAGGAAAGGGAGGATGTTGCTGAGGGGGACCAGGCGGCTGCTGCAGAAGAGGTTGTTAAAGATGAGAAGCTAAAAGAGAAGCCCGCTGACAAGAAAGAGCAGCCCGTCAACAAGAAAGAGCAGCCCGTCAACAAGAAAGAGCAGCCCGTCAACAAGAAAGAGCAGCCCGTCAACAAAAAGAGCAGCCCAGTGACAAAAAAGAGCAGGGGGCCGACAGGAATGTTGATGGCATCGACTCCCCGCATACTGAGCCAGGCTCAGAGGGAGAGAGGACTATGAGACCATCAGATCAGCAGAGCACAGCGTCAACACGGAGTCAAGGAGCTGCAGCACCAGAGCAGATAACATCATTACAAGGACTCAACGTAAGTATCCAGAGACTCGCAGAATAGACGGTCTGATGAGAGGGTTCTGTAAAGCACTTTGAGACAAGTGTAATTATTATATTGATGTTAATGTATGTAATGTTATTATTCCTGTCTAGAATGAAGACATTGATAAAATAGATGAATAGAATTAAATTAAATTGATATTCAGCCATCTTTTGTTCCCCTATTTCGACATTTCAGATCTTATTGCTTATTGAAAGGATGATAACTGAGAAACTGGTAAAGTGACGTTCATATTTGTTGGCATATCTCATCACGCACAGTAACACCCCCCACCCAGCCTGCCTGTGGAATGTTGTTATCAAAGTCCAACAAACCTTTCTTTGTGAAATTTTAGTGTTTCCCCCTCCCTGCATTTTAGTCATAGCCCCATGCCATGTAGTGTAACTCTTGTGAAATGTGGACATTTTATTTATTTGTATGTTTATGTGCACTTTGTCTATTGAAATGTTGTATATTTGCTTGTATGGTTAACTCGCCTCACATACAGATGCTGGACATGAGCTAACATTGCTCCATGGGAACATTAAGCAAATTTTGTGACTAGCTGATGAGGCCTTACACTGTGATACACAGATCCATTTACTTTCAGTTTCCATTTCATGGCTAGAGTGTAGGCAAATCAGCAGCAGTAGTCAAATCCACGCTCTGAACATATAATTTTGCTATTTTACAAAGCAGTTTTAGGAGCAGATGAAAATGTCACTGGTTTGTGGATTGTCTGCTTTAAAAAGCTTTTCACAAGGAGCAATAGCAGTATGTTCATAATGGTTGTACGTGATACAGATTTTGAAAGACTTTTCTTATCTTTTATCCCCCTTAAAAATGAAGCTAACAATTAAGCAACAAAACAATGAAGCTGCCGTACTGTGCCAGTCGAA
Source organism: Alosa alosa (assembly GCF_017589495.1). NCBI lineage: Eukaryota > Metazoa > Chordata > Actinopteri > Clupeiformes > Clupeidae > Alosa > Alosa alosa. The sequence goes on along the minus strand of NC_063197.1, from coordinate 26,440,519 downwards.
TGGGCTGACACTCACCTGATCTCACCTGGGGTTCGTTTCCCAAAAGCATAGTTGCTAGTTGCTGTGATAGCAACTACCTTGGTAGTGTCACTGCCAAATGTGAGTCCCTAGATTTAAGTTACGCATGCACAATCACTTAAGCTTCATATTGTTGCATATCACATTTTTTTATTCCTACCTGAACACAGAAAGTTGCTAGGTCTGTAAGATTACAGAATTTCTCCTATTGAGGGCCGCTCAGAATGACAGAAGTGATTATGTGCCAACAAAATGATGTTGGACATGTTATGTTAAGGTACAAAAAAAAAACTGTTAAGGGTGCCTTTAGAACAGCCAGCAGCTGCATCACACGTATGGCAAAATAATATTATTTCACTTTATAACATAGCTTAGCAACTGAAATAGGCACTGGGCAAAGCCGCAAGTGTGACAGAAATGTGTCGCAGTAGAAATGGCATGTTGTAATGGTCTGGACCAGCACCTGTTGCTGAGGTCCCAGAATGGGATTTAAAATTATGTGTATGCAGTGTGCAGTTTTGAGGTTAGTTTGGAAACCCAGGAATCCATGACCCATTTCAGGAATCCATGATCCGTTTCCGCAGAAGATTGTAGATCTAAAGAATAGGAAAATGCTGGTCTTGTGTATAATTGTATGCATGACTAATGTCATGTCCTGTTTTTAGGCAGAAGAAGCTTCTTCGGAGCAGAAGGATGTCTTAATAAAGAGTGGACATGTTGAGGATATTGGAGTACCGGTTCAAGAGTGTGGACTATAAGGGACCGTTAAATCATGTGGCCTTGTAAATTTAAATGGCCTTTGATATTGTGTACATTTTTGCCAATGAGAAGAACTGTCTTTTTGTCAGTGCATTGCACTTATCAGGAATTAGCCTACTAATTTACTAAACTACTCATAGACTACTCATTTTCTTAATCATCTTTTGATTTGTTATTGTTATGTAAAAAATAAAAAATATTTTTACAATTTTCATGTAGTTCTTTCTGGGGGAAGTCATTTCATATATTTTCAAACAGCGCTGATTTAGTTGCCAGCGTCCTCTCCTACGCTGTGGTATGCTGGGGAGGAAGCACTAAGAAGAGGGATACTGGACAGACTGGTTGAGGAAAGCTGGTTCTGTCAGGGTCGCTAAACTGGAGTATCACTTCAATATTAGATAAAAGTACCCTGAACAAACTGATCGACATTTTGGAATGACTATTATCCACTCCACAGCACTATCACAAAGCAGAAGAGCATGATCAGCTGGAGACTACGCTCGCTGCAATGCGCAACTGACAGACCGAGGAAGTCATTTGTCCCCAGGGCTATACAACTCTTCAATGCTTCACTAAAGGGAAGAGGAGAGATAGACTTCTCTGCATAGTCTTTCTGCCTCTCTACCCTCTACCACTTCCACTACCTCCTATGGACCCTTTCAAGAGAGTTCCATTATCAGCATCATAGTTGGCCCCATAAGACTTCCTTTTTAACATTCCATATGTTATCTTAATGCAGAGGAAGTAGATTGGGGCCCAAATAGAACGTTCAAGCATTGTTTTTATTGTTGAAAGGGTCTATAACAGTGTTTGTGTACTGACTACTGGCTCACTGTCCTTTGCTCACACGTAAACTTAACATTAACTGCTTACTGGCTATATTAGCATATATGCACAACCCCTCCCTCCTTCCCCCAGCCTGGACTGAGGCCTAACTTCATTCTTGACCAATGGCTGTTACCCTACTACTTCAAACCCCTGAGCCTACTACTTCAAACCTTATATTGACTTGTGTCTCTCCTTGCTTCTTCTAAACTTTACCATATGTTATCCTTTCACTGCTATAGTTTTTTTATATTATTACTATGTCTACATTATTCTGTCTACATTATGGCTATATTAGCTATTATATTTGCACAATCCCTCCCTCCTTCCCCCAGTCTGAACTGTGGGCTTATTTAGTACTTAATACTTGACCTATGTGTAACCCCATTACTTCAAACCTATCCTTGCACTGCTATAGTTTTTTTTATATTACTATGTCTACATGCTCTTACAGTATATTGTCCATATTTAATGCTGGTCTCTAGACTTTATCCTTGCACTGTTGGACTTTTTGCACCACCATCATGACACACACTCATAGAGCACCTACTGAATCACAGGGTCAGTCCCTGCACTGCCACTGCAAGCGCCTCATGCTTATACATCCGTAAGTACATTCATGGGGATCTTTGATTTAGTGATTGTTTATCTCTTACTGCCCATGTTATTCATACTCTAATTCTAATGTCACTTAATAACAGAAGTGTTATGTCATAAACACTGTTCATGACAGTGTTATGTCACTCTTATGTCAATACTGTCAAGTAAAGTGTTGTACTTTATATGTTGCAGATTCAACAACTCTTCCTCTTTCATATGATGAATATTTGTGATTTTGCCACTGTCAAGAACGGTAAAAAATTATACAGTCATGAAAAATATTAGCCTGGGTGCCAGCCGAACTTAGCCCCACCCACAACATTTGAGGTCGGGAAGTTTGGTCTGGCATTGCTCCGTTGTGGAGCAACTATGCTCGAACCAGAGCTGTTTGGACCAATCAAATTGGGCTTTATGATGATGGACAGGTGAGCAACAGTGCCTCGTCTATCACGTCATCTGAGCACGCTTAGGTTGATTTTGTTTGCAACAAAACCGCTGTGGCTAAAAGGAGACAGATGGCTTTTAAGACCCCATATGGAAAATTTATTTCTGAAAACTTTGGCCAAAAATGATATCTGGGAAAACTCCAGTTTCACTTTCATCAAGGGAAAATAGTTGTTTGCATTGTGACATGTTCTCCCAACGTTTCTTTGAAATCTCTGATTGGCCACCTGTTTGCTCAAGGGGTTTGTGACACCCTTCTCCAACTGTTTATAACATGTTTGTAGCATCGGTGTTCAACGGAATTATTTTTAAAAACGAAGAAAAAACTAAAATCTGTTTATCCGAATAGCCTGCTCCTTATTTCGTTGTCTTAGATTTCACTATCGGGTGTTGTAGGCTAGGATATATTGACCGCACAATTACTTTTACAAAAGACCAGAAAACAATGTTAAGGCATTTGTGGTGGAGAAGAAGGATGATTTGTGTGTTCTTCCTACAGCTCACGGTAAGCTATTTCGTTCCTATTCCTACAGCTCTGATTGGTTAGGTCTATCCAATTGAGTGCAGAGGCATTCTCCCCTGTATCGGTTAAAACATGCCCCATAATTACGTCCCAATGGAGCAATATCAGACTTATATTCTGACTCGAATTTTGAGTATGACAACGTCAGGCTAGAAAAATATACTAGATTGGGGTAAGTTGACAAAATAGGTGTCTGTGACCTGGTGAAAGTAGCCTTTACGGAAATCACACCTTGCACCCCATAGCCTATTTCTTTGGTCATCCTCTTTATTTTGTGACAGGAACACACTGACCTCAGATCAAGGACAGAAGAAATTCGAAGAGGTGACGGTGACCTGAAGTACTACTTCATGTGAAATATACAGACCACATATCAAAAACCATGTTATGATCACTTAATTAAATGCAGGCTATATTTTGTACATTTTTAGCCCATAATTACAGGCCAATTACAGGCCTAGCAAGTGTGAAAGACCCTTGTCATTGCAATCCATTCATGACAATTATGTTTATAGTAAATGTAAGAAAGATCCCAGCTTTATTCATTTTTACAATAGTTTCAACATAAATCTTTTTGTATTGCCAAAGCTTGTCCTGTTTGGTTTTAATCATGTATCTGTTCTTGCAGCAATTTCCCTGGTATCCAAGACAAATATAATAAAGTAACTTTGATCTCGCCACATAACCCCACATAACTGTCTGGAGAACCCAGATCACAGATAGGCTAGGAGCTCAGGCTATGCAAGCTACCTAAGGGCTAAGCCCATAACCCTCAAAGACCTGCTGTTAACAAGAATGGCTGTGACATAGGCCTATATCAGAGATTTTCTGATGCAGAGACACACAGCACTCAAAAAATCCTCCATAGAAATGCATGGGGTTAGTTTGTACAGAAGCGTATTAGGGTCACATGAAGAGAAAATATTTTTGAAAATTCCGTGGTAAAAGTCAAAATTTTCGAGAAACAAAGTCAGAAATAATTTCTGAGATTAAAGTCAGAATTTCTGCGAAAAAAAGTCAAAATTTTCGAGATAAAAAGTCAAAAAGAATAATATTCGAGAATAAAAGTCAACATTTTCGAGAAAGTCAGAAATAATTTCTGAGATTAAAGTCAAAATTTCTGACTTTAAAGGGACACCAGGCAAGCCTGATGCTTTTTTCTCTGAGAAACTCCCCTAGCGTCTAATGATGTCGACACGCAAGGCGAGCCCTCACTTGGTCTGAAGCTCTTTTCCTTTTCTTTGCATCTTCCGTCAAGGGTTTTCGCTGCTTCTTCGCCGGCTCTGCCATTATACACACGTTTGCAACAATCGCTAGTGTTTCGTTAGCCTGCCTCTGTGCTGTGGATGCAGGATGTAAACTGATCCTGCTTCTCGTGATGTCTTCATTCGCCCTGTAATGAGTCATTTAACCATATACCGATTTACAAAGATGATTCATTAATGCGAAAATGTTGCCTGGTGTTCCTTTAAAGTCAAAATTTCTGACTTTAATCTAAGAAATTATTTCTGATTTTGTTTCTCGAAAATTTTTACTTTTATCTCAAAATATTTGACTTGGACTTTTTTTTCTCAGAAATTCTGATTTTAATCTCAGAAATATTTCTGACTTTGTTTCTCAAAAAAATTTACTTTTATCTCGAAAATTTTGACTTTTATATCGGAATTTTCAAAAATATTTTCTCTTCATGTGGCCCTAATACGCTTCCGTAATTTTGTAACACCAATATGGCAGCTGTCTACACATATCCCCGCCCTTCCGTGGCATCATCATGTGAATACACTGAGCCAATCATGTGGTGTGTTGTGAATACATTGAGCTAATCATGTGGTGTGTTGTGAATACATTGAGCGAATCATGTGGTGCGTTGTGAAGACATGGCAATCATGTGTTGTGTACCGATAAGTGGCCAAAAATTATTGCAATATGGCCGCTGAGTGGAGGGACTTGCCTAAAAGGACTTTGCCTATAGTAAAACTGACTGCCAAAAACTGAACTGAACTATTTCTGTGTCTGTTTTATGATAGTCCTTACTCCAGGCTTTCACAACGCTTTGAATTGTTGGTAATTCCCTTAGGTAAAGTCTGCAGAAATGCTAACTTACAGAAAAGGATAACATATCAACCGATGGCTTATAGTGGTCGCAAACTAGCTGTTTAGGTGTGATACAAGGATACAAGGAAGTTTATTGTCACATGCATATAGCTACTGGAAGTAAGAAATGCAGTGAAATTATGTCTGGTGTCAGCCCCTAACATTGCATTGAATACATTGAGCTAATCATGTGGTGTGTTGTGAATACATTGAGCTAATCATGTGGTGTGTTGTGAATACATTGAGCTAATCATGTGGTGTGTTGTGAATACATTGAGCTAATCATGTGGTGTGTTGTGAATACATTGAGCTAATCATGTGGTGTGTTGTGAATACATTGAGCTAATCATGTGGTGTGTTGTGAATACATTGAGCTAATCATGTGGTGTGTTGTGAATACATTGAGCTAATCATGTGGTGTGTTGTGAATACATTGAGCTAATCATGTGGTGTGTTGTGAATACATTGAGCTAATCATGTGGTGTGTTGTGAATACATTGAGCTAATCATGTGGTGTGTTGTGAATACATTGAGCTAATCATGTGGTGTGTTGTGAATACATTGAGCTAATCATGTGGTGTGTTGTGAATACATTGAGCTAATCATGTGGTGTGTTGTGAATACATTGAGCTAATCATGTGGTGTGTTGTGAATACATTGAGCTAATCATGAATCATGTGGTGTGTTGTGAATACATTGAGCTAATCATGTGGTGTGTTGTGAATACATTGAGCCGCAATCATGTGGTGCGCTAGAAGACATGGCAATCATGTGTTGTGTTGTGAATACATTGAGCTAATCATGTGGTGTGTTGTGAATACATTGAGCTAATCATGTGGTGTGTTGTGAATACATTGAGCTAATCATGTGGTGTGTTGTTAATTCCCTTAGGTAAAGTCTGTTGGTAATTGCTAGGTAAAGTCTGCAGAAATATCAACCTTACTTATAGTGAATATATCAACCTAATCATTTGTGGTGTGAATACATTGAGCTATCTGTGGTTTATTGTCACATACATATAGCTACTGTGCGCTAGAATGCATAAATAATGTGCTGTGTATGTAGGGGGGGGGCAGTGTACTGCAAGTATGGTGAAGGGACTTACTATTGCATCATCCATCCAGAGAACCAGCAAGGAGCTTGAGGGCTGGTTGAGATACGGACAGATCTGGCTTGCCAGGGAGATTCAAGGCCTGGATTTACCAGCATTCCATCCTGCCCCGCATCCTGTGGCCTCTGCTAGTATACGCAGTACCCATTACAACTGTAGAGGCCATGGAGAGAAAGCTTGAAGCTTCCATTCAGTGGACTCACTGAAGAGTTCATGGTGACTAGAACTCGAGAAGCCCTGCAGTACAGGGAATCCCCGGGATGAAAAGGTGGCATCGGCTGGCATCCAGGTGCGAACAGGCCGGAAATGGAGGGCAGTCGAGGCTCTGGAAGTGGCAGAGTCGCGACTGAGGCAGAAGGTACTGGTGGGGTCCATAGCCTCAGGACGCGCAGGTATTGGCTATTTCCCATCAACCAGGGTGGACAAGGCCCAGGAAAACAGCGCAACATCTCATCCAGCAGGAAGTGCGGGCAGGCGTGGAGGAAGAACGAGCCAGCAGGATGGTGGGTATGGGACAACAGGGAGCTTGGACTAAATGGGAGAATGTTCTGCAACGGAAGATCACCTGGCCCAACATCTGGAGAGCAGACTCCCTTAACATCAGGTTCCTAGTCCAAGCTGTTTATGATGTCCTGCCCAGTCCATCCAACCTCCATGTCTGGGGCAAAGCAGAGACACCATCCTGTCTCCAGTGTCCAGGAAGGGGATCCCTGGAACACCTCCTCAGTAGCTGCCCTAAAGCCCTTGGAGAGGGGCGCTACCGCTGGTGCCACGACCAGGTGCTGAAGGTGGTTGCTGAGAGTATAGCCAAGGCCATTACTACCACAGCAAGCCTCAGTCAATCAGATTCCACAGAGCTGGAGAGAAGCCCACTATCCAAGCGAGGGCCAGGTCAGGTCTCCTCACTACCGCCACAGACTGGCAGCTAGAAGTATAAGTATAAGTATATATACTTTTTTGATCCTGTGAGGGAAATCGGTGAATTAGTGAAACACAAACAGCACACAGTGTACACACAGTGAGGTGAAGCACACACTAATCCCGGGCGCAGTGAGCTGCCTGCTACAATGTTTCGAGGGGAGCAGTGAGGGGTTAGGTGCCTTGCTCAAGGGCACTTCAGCCGCAGCCCACTGGTCGGGGCTCGAACCGGCAACCCTCCGGTTACAAGTCCAGAGTGCTAACCAGTGGGCCACGGCTGCCCCCAGTGGACCTGGGCAAACAGTTGAAGATCCCAGCAAGAATAACAACAACACGGCTCCGACCGGATATGATCATTGTTTCTGATTGCACCAAACAATTGATCATTCTGGAACTGACAGTGCCCTGGGAAGAACGCATGGAGGAGGCTAATGAGCGGAAGCGTGCCAAGTACCAGGAGCTGGTGGAGGAGTGTAGGAGCCAAGGCTGGAGGACTTACTGTGAAACCCTGGAGGTGGGATGCCGAGGATTTGCAGGGCGGTCCCTCTGCAAAATCCTCACCATGCTGGGCCTCACCGGTGAGGCAAAGAGGAAGGCCATCAGATCTTCAACTGAAGCCGCAGAAAGAGCCACAAGATGGCATTGGATCAAGAGGGGCTGAGGAAGAATGCTGCTGGGACACAGAGTCTGATCAACTGAAGCCTGGGTGAGGGTGTCTGATGTTGAAAGACCCAAACACCCAGTGACCCCAGGTTACATCACTGATGATGTGTCCCAGCGCATCAGCAAGATGTATTTTTCAACTGCAAGCAGAGTACTGTATGTATGATGTATGTGAGTGATGACAGTGAAGATGTGTGTGTGTGGGCGGGAGGCAGAAAGGCTAGGCAATCAAGGACATGGGTAGATAGATGGAGGAGAAATAAAAAATAATAAATAAAAAGTTCTATGGAGATGTGCAAAAGTTAGAGAAAGTCAGATGTGTGTGTGTGTGTGTGTGTGTGTGTTTTGACGTGTAATGAAATAAGAAAATAAATAAAAGGTCTGTAGCATAGGGAGAGGGATGTAAAAGGGCTAAAAGTCATGTAGGTGTGTGTGTGTGTGTGGGGGTGGGGGTCATGAGTGCTGAGGAGTGAATGTGTGCAAAGTCAGTATAGTGTGAGTTCAGAGTTCAGATTGCCCGGGAAATAAAAACTTCTCCTGAGTCTCTCAGTTCTGGCTTTGTGATTACATAGGCGTCTTCTTGATTTCAGCGATTCATGATTCATTGATTTCTTCATGATTCATCACAATCATGTGTTTCAGCACTAGCCTTTGCTATCCTCCATTTTTCATGACTTGTTAGGTGAGTTAGGGGTGTGTTCAGCCTGGTTTCTCTTTTAGACGTGTTACCTGTCGTACAAAAGATTTTTGTCTTTCGGTTAACAATGCCCTGTACAATATCTACTGCAGGAAGATGGTTGGTAATTTTTGGTCTGTCCAGTCTCTTGCTGTTGACACAAGGACAAGATGATGATTGGGTTGATCGATTTGATATGTTAAACTTTGATGTAACCTCAAAGTCTATGGAGAAGCCCCCTGAAGTGAGTATACCTTAGTCACGTCATTTAATCTTCATTTTATGAACAAAAGATGTTTGATCTATTTAATTTGGTCTCGTATATTTCCACGGTTTTGAAGTTTTGCGCTTGATCAGCTGGAAGTCAGTGAGTGAGTGTGTGTGTGTGGGGTGTCACATTTCATTCTCTCGTTATGGACGTTAAAGAAATCGTGCAATGACACCTCGAGGGCTCCATAGATTAGCCATGACGTCTTACATTTACATAACATGCATGTTTTGGATGTTTTCTTGCTTGTGTGTCTGACAGGGACGGGGAAAGGGAATGAGAATTGCAAAGGATATGGATAAATGATCTACAGTATGAATCACCTGCAGAGCATTAATCAGAAACTACTTCAAAAGTTTGAAAAATTTGTCAATTTGTGTTATTTGATTATCTGAATTTATGCCATGTTCACAAAAAGTCATCCTTCCATATGCTGATATTAGTGGAACGGTCCCAGTCAGCACAGAAAGTCTGTAGACGTCTAGAAGACGCGTTCGAAAGGTCTGCTGGACAGCTGGCAGATGTATTCTAGAGATCTTTTGCTCATCTGGGGGACAGCAACAGCAACTTGGGATTCGAATGAAATGCCTTGTTTTCTTTCTGTTACAGGAGCTCAAACAGAAAATAACCTCTTCAATTCAGCCTGCAACTTGTAATCCCATCTTTAAGCGATTCATCTCCAAACTGTTGTTGGAAATCTCGAGACTTGGCTTGGTGTGTTTTTGCTTCTTAATTAAACACATTCATTCAATTTTCCCAGCACTACAACCCCAAATAATCTTTTCCCCTCCTTTGATCTGTTTGTCAAATGAAAGTCCAAATGGCATGTATGATGCCAAGGTACATTTATATAAGTATATACTGTATACTTTTTTGATCCTGTGAGGGAAATTTGGTCTCTGCATTTAACCCAATCGGTGAATTAGTGAAACACATACAGCACACAGTGAACACACAGTGAGGTGAAGCACACACTAATCCCGGCGCAGTGAGCTGCCTGCTCCAACGGCGGCCCTCGGGGAGCAGTGAGGGGTTAGGTGCCTTGCTCAAGGGCACTTTAGCCGCGGCCCACTGGTCGGGGCTCGAACCGGCAACCCTCCAGTTACAAGTCCAGAGTGCTAACCAGTGGGCCACGGCTGCCCCTCTAATTTTGTTATAATTTTAATTTTGTTAATATTTGTCTTCAAGAACTATGGCTGAGCTCCAGAAGTTGGTGGTTGGGGAGACCTGGACAACGGGTTCTCTAGATGATGCTCTCAGTAAGATACTGGTGGACTTCAAACCACATGACTATGAGGCCTGGAAATGGCGCTTTGAGGACACATTTGGAGTTGAGCTGGACACAGTTGTGAAGGTGAAAATGTTTTAGTGAACTTAACTATAACAAAAAAATTGTGAAATGTTGATTGTGAAATATTTGACTAGTAATAGAAAAAGATTTCTGGATTGCCTCTAGTAGGGAAGATGACTAGTTGAGCTGTGTGATAGATTTACTAATTGACTAATTGATGACCTGAGTCAATGGACTATGTGACTAATTGATGTGATGACTTGAGTCATGTGATGTATCAGTGGCCTATCACCTGTTGGGATGGGACCTTATTTTATCTCACTTGCTTAGTTTTGAATTGAGCCTGATGAAGCAACTGGCGAAACGCGTTGCTCAATAAAAATCACTAAAAAAAATATAACAGTGTGCGGTGGCCACCTCTTTTTATATATTAACTATAGCAAGTTTAACAAGTTTTAACAGCTATGCAGTTTAATCAAAGCTATGAAAATACACATCCACATCTACATTTAGTTTGGGGAATTCTTCTGAGAAGGACAAAATAAGAGCCTCAAAGACCAAGAGTGGTTCAGTTTTAACTTCAGAATGCCCACATGTAATGGTGTGAAGAAGGTAGACTGGGTGGACAACTTAAAAGGTATGAGAACTGTGTCAATATTTGCCATAAGTGTTTACATAACATTTAAATGTATGATTCATTCTCGTGTTTATGTTCTCTTTCAGAATGGTTTTTGTCGCACCTGGACTCTTCAAGATGATCCTTGCAAGAAATACTATGAAGTACTCATGGTTACTCCCATATTACTGGTGTCTCCAATTAAGGTAAATGGAAATATTCTTGTGTACCAAAGCGGTCATTGTAGATGCCTACTACCTATTACATGTATCAACTGTTAATAGTGAACTCTCTTTGACATTTTCTTGGTACATCAAATATGATGAAATATTTTTGGAAAAGTCCCTTTCATTACATTCATTACATGGTACATGTCGTTCCACCTCAGTAAAGCTAATATTAAAGAAAGTGAGTCTGAGAAAATGTTGTTAAATGTTAACTCTCTTGTTACAGGCCATCTCCGTTACCATTACAACCTTCATCACAGAACCCCTGAAGCACTTGGGCCAGGGGATCAGTGAGTTCCTCAGGGCCCTTCTGAAGGATCTGCCAGTTACTTTTCAAATACTTGTCTTCTTCGCTGTCTTCATCCCTGTTGTGCTATCCACTGTGGTAATGATTTTGGTAATGTACCCAACTATTCCATACATTTTCATGCATAGAGTACGATGTTCTTATTATGTACTGTGTTTTTTTTCTAGCATAGTTGTTGAGCATACAGGATTTAGGTTCCTTTTATGTGTCATAAGTGTTTATAAATGTGTATTCCCCACATACGTAGTTTAAGATCTATTTTCTGTAGACTTTATGAATTTAGCTACTCTGGTGTTAAAAATGAGACTCTTCAGGTCTTTTGGGAGTTAACATTCTGTGGTTATTTCTCTTTAGTACTGCATTTATGGCAGTGCCCAGACTGCCATCCAGCATGTCCTTACCGGCCCGCTGCGAAGAGGTCGCAGAGATCCCCCGCCACCACCCAACAGACTCCAGGACCGTGGCCAACACCCCCAGCTAGAACAGGGAGACTCCAACGAAGAGGATGAGGACGACCAGCACCACCTGGGGGCCGGGGATGCACCGCTCCCCATACGGGGTCTGGATCAGAGGGGTCGGGCGAGGGGAGGAGGCGCAAGAGGAGAAGGATGGAGACAAGAGGTCCGCCGGAGACCCGTCCGGCCCAAGGAGAACCAGCGGCGGGTTTTTGTGGAGACCCTGCGGAATGCAGATCACCATTTCAGCGGAGACGAGACTGACCAATCCAGGCTACCTGAGGAAGAGATAGAGAGAGAGGGGGAGGAGAGGGAGGATGTTGATGTTGCTGAGGGGGACCAGGCAGCTGCTGTTGCAGTAAAGGAAGTTCTTAAAGATGTGAAGAGAAAAGAGAAAGAGCAGCCTGTCGATAAGAAAGTCCACGGCATCGACTCCCAGCATGTTGAGCAAGGCTCACAGGGGGAGAGGACTATGAGACCATCAGATCAGCAGAGCACAGCGTCAACACGCAGTGAAGGAGCTGCAGCACCAGAGCAGATAACATCATTACAAAGACTCAACGTAAGTATCTAGAGATTCGGGTTCTGTAAAGCACTTTGAGACAAGTGTTGTATGTTAATTTTAATGTTAAAATGAATGTAATGTTATTATTTCTGTCTAGAATCAATACATGAATAGAATAGATTAATAGAATTAAATTGATATTCAGCCATCTTTTGATCCCCTATTTCGACATTTCAGATCTTATTGCTTATTGAAAGGATGATCACTGAGAAACTGGTAAAGTGACGTTCATATTTGTTGGCATATCTCATCACGCACAGTAACACCCCCCACCCAGCCTGCCTGTGGGTGCCTGCTGTTATCAAAGTCCAACAGACCTTCTTTGTGAAATTTGAGTTTTTCCCCCTCCATGCATTGTGTCATAGCCCCATGTAATGTAACTGTTGTGAGATGTGGACATGCTATTGTTGTATATTTGCTTGTATGGTTTAACTCACTTCACATACAGATGCTGGACATGAGCTAACATTTCTCCATGGGAACATGGAAGCCAAATAACATTCAGCACATTTTGTGACTAAGCGGATGAAGCCTGTGATACACAGATCCATTTACCTTCAGTTTTTGTTTCATGGCTAGAGTGTAGGGTTTCAGTCAAATCTACGGTGTACTGCTATTTTGCTATTTTACAAAGCCAGTTTTGAAGCACATGAAAATGTGGAAGGCTTTTCAGAGGGAGTAATAACAGTATGCTAATATCCTCATAATGGTTGTACATGATACAATTTTTTTTTAAAGATTTCTCAGTAACATGTTAGCAAACATGTTATCCATTAATACATAACTAACATGTGTATGTATTAGTGCTCAATAAGGTTTGTATTAGGCTACACATTTATTAGGTCTTTATTTAACAATTTCTTATTAATACTCAATAGGTCAATTATTCCTGGTAAATCCTGAATAAGCAACTAGTTGGTCTTAATGGTAGTGATCTCCCCTTAAAAAAGTGTTCCTAACAATTAAGCAACAAAACAATTAAACTGCTGTACTGTGCCAGTTAAATGGTGTGACACTCACCTGATCTCACCTGGTCTGTTAAAAGCAGCCAGCACATTAGATGCATCACAAGTACACCAAAAGAATGTTATTTCGCTTAATCTTAGCAACTTAAGTAGGCACTGGGCAAAGCCGCAAGCGTGAATGTGTTTTGCTGTAGAAATGGCAAATGAATATCAACTGATTGTTGTAATGCTCTGGATCAGCACCTGTTGCTGAGGTCCCAGAATGGGATTTTTATTTAGTGTGCAGTGTGCCGTTCTGAGGTTAATTTGGGAACCCATGGTTTGAGGAATCCCTGATGCGTTTCCGTAGAAGATTGTAGATCTAGTGGCAAAGAATAGGGAAATGCTGGTCTTGTGTATATTTTTATGTATGACTAATGTCATGTGTTCCTGTTTTTAGGCAGAAGAGGCCTCTTCAGAGCAGAAGGACGCCTTAATAAAGAGTGGACATGTTGAGGATATTAGAGTGCCAGTTCAAGAGTGAGAATTGTGTGAGAGACAAGACTATCTCAGAGACTGTGTGAGTTAGATCACCTGCCAATATTATTGTCTTTAAATGGCCTTTGTTGTTGTGTAGCCTACATGTTTGGGAATTTGGGAAGATGTCTTGCTACTAATCTACTAAAATAATCTATGAATGAAATCAATTAAAATGTGTAAACAATAAATAGCTAGGCTACCTTTTTTCATATTTTGATTTGTTAAATGCTGTTAGGCCTAGGCCTACATGTAAAAAAATAAAACATTACACATTTGATGCAGTTCTTTCTGTGGGGAACATTCATAAAATTCATATCTTGCGCAGATGATTATGCTGGCTTAATATTTTAAACTAGCGCTGAGTTGCCTCTGTAAGGCTTTGAGGTTGGGCCATGGGGATGAGCACACCTACAGTACAGTATGAACTTGGGTTGATTGGTCAGACGGTGCCATCGCAGTTTGACCGCGGAGTCGGACCAAACACTACATGCTTTCATTTCAGTTGTGTAACAGTTGTTATCCATCCGTGATGTAAAATGACTGAAATTGATGAAGATTATTGATTAATTTAAAACAAATTGGCCATTGTCAAATAGTTTCGAAATGGAGTTGTTTGCTACATATACTGAACCCGGGGAGTCGGTACGGTAAGAAACATCTTTAACTTTGGATCAAATAAAACGTCGGTGCTGTGTGTTGTAGGATCTACAATTACACGCATGACATACCTGTTAATTAAAAGGCTACATAACAGGTTATTGTACAGATGTCGACCGCTGGAAGTGCTGTCAGGTCAAGTTGTGACAGCGTGGGCAATTGCTGTGTGAGCAAGCCAAGTGGCCAATGTCGTCAGGACTGGAATTGTATCATTCGGATGTTTGAACAGAGCTGAAAAACACAAACATAACAATACACGATCTTTCGAAATCTGTTTTTTTGTGGAGTTCCAGAGTTCACTCTAAATAAAAATTCGTGTAATTAGATCTGCAAACATGCTACCGGGTTTTGCTTGCTCAGGGTCAACCTTGGACTTTTCCCACATGAATGCAGGTAGTGTTCTTTTCACAGCACGTTCTATAACTTATTTGCACTTTTTCTTCGTTTGGAAACTCAGTTGAAGTTCAGAAAGTATAGCCTAGGCCTGCATTACAAAGCACAACTTCTGCCAAACAACCAGTGCTGTAGCCTATATAACTTGCAGATTCAACAACATTTCTTCCTCTTTCATATGAGGAATATTCATGTGACTTGGCCACTGTCAATGACAATAAAACACTGTAAAACAGCCACGAAAAGTGTAGCCCTAAAAAGGTGTCTGTAACCTGGTGTATAGCCTTGCTCACACCTTGCACCCCATAGCCTATTTCTTTGGTCATCTTCTTTATTTTTTGACAGGAACACACTGACCTCAGATCTCAGGACAGAAGAAATCCTAAGAGATGACCTAAAGTACTACTTCATGAGCCCATGTGAAAAATACAGAGCCCGACGTCAAAAACCATGGAAACTAGGTGTGCAAATCTTGAAAATCATCATGATCACCACTCAGGTGAATTAAATGTATATTTTATCCACTTCTACCTCATAATTACATAACAATCCATTCATGGTATGGTTATAATAAATGTATGAAAGATCTCAGTTTTATTATCTTAACAATAGTTTCAACATATTTTTTCTGTATTTCCAAAGCTTGTCCTGTTTGGTTTGAACAACCAACTTGTAGTTTCATATAAAGAAGAGAATCTGAAGGCTTTCAAGAGCCTGTTTCTAAAAGGCTACAGTGGAACAGATGAAGATGACTACTGTGTGTCAGTGTACTCTCAGGAGAGTGTCTATGACAGCCTATTTTATACAATGGATCAGGTAAGCTTATTGTGTATGTCTGTCTGCTCACGTTTCTTCCTTTTTTCCCCATATGCATACATCTCATTTCTTCCTGTCACTACATAATCCTGTCTGTGGACAACCCAGTTCACAGCTCTCTAATAGGAGTTTATGGACATATACAAGGCACCTTTAACCCTAAGGTTTAGGCCTGGAGCCCTCAAATATCTTCTATTAACAGGAATGGCACCTGTAACATATCATGTTAAACTGATGACACCTAAACATGTTGCAAACTATTTCTGTCACTGTTTTATGATAGTTCTTTACTTCAGCCTTCCCCTGATTTTCACATCACAACACTTTGGATCACTGGTAATTCCCTTAGGTGAACTCTGCAGAAATGTCACCTTACAAAAGGGGCTCAGACAGTGTGCGAGTGAGCCCTCGTGCACTTCACAATTTGACAGTGGGACAGCCCTAAATCCTCAAACTTGACGGGAACACACCTCATATTCTGTGAGTCAATGAGTGTGGACATTGAGATTGGGCCACTGTTGGTCAAGGTTCAATTTGTGGATTTTATTTACCAGAACAGTGTTTCAGCACTGTTAAGCAGTCACTGTGGAGGGAGAGAGTGTCCAAAATGAACTCAGAGACTGTCGTTTTAACTATGAGTCTTGTTCAACGGTGCTTTCAGGAAACGCACCCCAGCTTAAATGAAATCAGCCACTCTCCTGCCATTTCCATATGTGTAACCACAGGCTTGTGGTGTTTGCAGTTTGCCAGGTTACGTGAGCTGACGGTGGGCCCAGTGAGTTACGCAGAGCAGGAGAACGGAACCCTGGTGCCACTGACCATCTGTAAGGAATACTACAAGAAGGGCTACGTGCAGCCCTCGGATGAGTACTATGACATCGATTCCCAAACAGAAACAGGTCAACCATATGATATGTGATGCTTCGTTATACTGGGGCAAACATTCCTCCTTGCAGGATGAACCAGACAATGGCTTAAATCTCTGGCCTGATGTGATATTTTTTCCTTCTTTCCAATTATCTCTTCTGCAGTTTGCTTGAGTCTTGATCCCCAACACATGGACTCATGGAAGAAAGACAATGCATCTTTTTTCAATCTAGATTTTTACAGGTAAAATATATTTGACACTGAAATATACTGTATTTTTACACTGAAAAAAAAGTTACATCATGATGGCATGAGGCTTTTTGTTAAATACAGGCTTATTGACATGGAGATCTCCTTTCAACTAAAAGGAATTAATCTACAAACAGTTCGTTCTCGAGAGCTACCTGACTGCTACACTTTCAGTGGCACTGTAAGTTTAGTTTTCTTCTGTTGTGTTGTGTTTTTGAGCCTTTATCTTCATGCTTAATTTTGCTATTATTAGATCAATTATTAGATTTATTAGATCAATAAAGTATCTATCTATCTATATGGACAAATCCACAAACTGATTAACAATTCATATTTCAGATAACCTTTGACAACAAGTGTCACAGTGGAAAGGTAAAAATATACCTGGATATTGATGCTCAGAGCAATGCATGCAAAAACTGGAGGATCTCAGGAACTGGTATGCACAGTGATTGTTGAATTAATGCAACTGCATTTGTTTTACCATATGTTCAACTTGTTGGTTGTGGTTGACTAAACTGATTAAAAGCAGGGATAGTTATTCACCTGGAAGGTGTGTGTGTGTGCGCGCTTGTGTAGTCACTTTTCAGAACCAATTAGGGAACTGAAAGTGGTCGAAGGAAATCGTGAAGCTTTCTGCGCGCTATTGGAAATATAACAATTGATTATAAACCCCTGTTAAACCTAATAAATCTTACTCCGCTTAATGTAGAAAAGGTACACTTCAATGTAACATTACTATCCATAGTAAGCTGATATACCCACAATATAGATTATTTGTGAGAATGCATAACTTGTTTTCGTTTACTTCTAGGAATATTGTTACACAGGTCTCTTCCACGGCCGGTTTTACACCGGCAGTTCCTAAAAACACAATTAGTAGTAGCCTACTAGTGCTGCTGAAAGCTGGACAGATGCTAAAGTGTTGTCTTGGACTGCGATACTCATCAGCGTGCTAAACAGTCCATCAAACCCTGAGCTACAGAGGGTTCAGGCTGAGCTAGGGTTTGGCCATCTTGATCCAGACCATCGCTGACAAACTGTCCATTGCTATATCACCTAATAGCCTAAAGTAGACAGTTCTGCTGTAGCTTACCACTTCAGTTGATTAGCTTCTACGGCGGCGATAACTTTATCCTAGCCATTCATTGTGGCAACACTGTTACCTAGACTACGACTCTGGTCAATAAGTACATAAAATTCTATGCGGGTGCAGAGTTTAACAATTTATTTGTCAGGTACAAGTTATTCATCCAACACATTATAGAAGTCCATCTAAATGAATAATGTGAAAGTTACAAAGCAGGTTAAAGGAATACTTAGGATATCATACAAAACAATCAGAGAATGAACATACCCAGCTCAGAGGATGATGCTACACACCTGGGGTGTGGGAGTTCTGACTACAGAATGGCTCCTAGAACATTGTGTCAACTTCCATTAAATAGGCTACCCAGTTTGTGATTGGTTGCATTGATAGGAATCACATGGTGAGTTGTTGATTATTAGCCTGGCTAGCGCCACCACTTCTCAATGAGACGTGGTCTGGGAACCAAACGTTAATTTTCTCGTATTTGAAAAAAAATGCCCAGATCCGTTTATTGGGTCCCACGGATGTCTATCAAATGTGTCTGTGCATAGCTCATCATCGTCTTGCTTTCCCCCTTGTTCTGTGATTGGTCCCCTATCTCAGGCGAAAATTTGCTCCATGGTCTCCAGGCTGCCTTAGCAGCATGAATCAAATCGCGCGCCAGGCAGCATGGGAACACCCAGGCTAGTTGATTATACTGAGACCGTTGTTGTAGTGAGACCATTAGAGTGAATCAATCAAGACATGACAATGCATTTGATTACATTTCCTGTTCCTAGTTAAAGCTGCAGTTGGCAAGTCTGATGGATTGAGGGGACTTAGCCAAAATTTTTAATGTTTACAACTCTCATTCCCTTCCCCCACTACCAGGAGCACCCTCTCATCAAGTTTGTGATCGTCAGTGCGCACCAGACTGTGATTGACAGTCAGATCTCACACAGCCCTGCTCTGATAGGACCAGAAGAACCGGGAGCTGTGGATTTTTGCAAAACAAATAACAGGCTCTAGGTGGAGGTAGAAGTGCGTTTTTTTTTTCTAAAACTGGCTGATTTATGTTGTTCTGTCGGAGCATAGTGTCGGTTTCAGTGAATATGATCAACAAAATCTTGCCAACTGCAGCTTTAACTTCTCCTGTGGACATGTGACGAGCATGTGCCAGTAGGCA
Source organism: Alosa alosa (assembly GCF_017589495.1). NCBI lineage: Eukaryota > Metazoa > Chordata > Actinopteri > Clupeiformes > Clupeidae > Alosa > Alosa alosa. The sequence continues at coordinate 26,421,438 of NC_063197.1, read as the reverse complement.
AACTATTTAGACCCACACTTTCATGAAGCAGAATAACTGATCAAAAGTCCACATATGATTGAAAGGATTATCATCAGCCCGGGAGTTAGGACCCTTACACTTGCGGTTGGTGTCACTGTGGAAAAACACACACAATAGTGAATTTGTCCAACTTTATCTTCTGGTCTCTGTGTGTCCTAGCTCAGAAGAACACCCACTACCTTCTGGTGTTTGATGGCTTTGTTATCGCTGTGTGTCTCATGTCGGCTGTGCTCTGCACACGCTCCATTGTCCTCGCAGTCAAGCTACTTCAGGTAAGTGTCAGTTAATCTCAGGCCGTCACAGTGGATAATTATTAACAGTACACACATCTTGACTACCATATCTTGCCACAATCATATCCTCTTTATTTGAACTTCTTTGCATTACACTGGTTTTTAATAAAATAAAATATACTTTTTTTTGGATTATTTAACATTTACCCACAATAACTATAAACTTAAACCCCACACAGAAACTTTAATAATAAAACAGTCTCTTTCACTTTCCAGAGGTTCTCAAATTTCATTCTTGAGAATTATAACCGCTCTGTATGTGACGATGACAAGAAGGAGTTCTTGAATGGCTGGTATGTCTTGGTGATCATCAGTGACATTCTGGCAATAGTGGGCTCAATACTGAAGATGGAAATTCAGTCAAAGGTACTAGTGATTAAAAACAAAACTGGTTGATGAAGTTCTGTGGTTTGAGGTTTTTGGTCTTAGCACATCAAAGTCTTTTGCTTATGTGTTATGTACTTATGTAATTGGCGATGTTTTTAGGATACAGATTGCCAGGTAGTGCAATAAATGACCCTTTGAACCCATTATAGTTCTCAACAGTCTGCAACAGTATTACATGACTGAAGTGGTATTTATTACTTGACTGAAACTGAGTTGTCTTCCTTCTAAACAAACTGGTGTCAAGTTCACCAGGTTCAGATACACCATTAGAGCATGACGACCAGGAAGGAGACAGAAAACATCTGTGTGACTCAGACATTACCGTAGATATTTGGACTTTGGAATGAGATTTCTTACTTCATGGCAATTACACAGTGCATGACAATATCAGAGTCCTTTTAGGCAAGTCCCTCCACTCGGCAGCCATATAGCAACGCTTTCTGGGCACTTATCAGGCATCCTATTCAGCAGTAATGCGCGTGCGCAAGGCTTCACGACACCAATCTTGCTCCAGCGGCGAGTTCACAACATATGATTGGCTCAATGTATTCAAATCAAACCACATGATTGGCTCAATGTATTCACATGTCGAAGTTTTGCCGAGGAAGGGGTGGGATATGTGTAGACAACGGCCATATTGGCGTTACAAACTAACCCCATGCATTTCTATGGAGGATCTTTTGAGTGCTGTTTCTCCTCATTAGAAAAGTCTCTGACAATATTGCGTAGCCACTGTTAGAATAAGACTTTGCCCATGTCAAACAGCTGAAAGCAAATATTTACCTTTCACCCTCCAGAGTCTTACCAGCTATGACGTGTGCAGCATCTTCCTGGGGACGTCAACACTGATGGTTTGGGTCGGCGTAATCAGATACTTGGGGTATTTCCAGAAATACAATGTATGTTAATTAAGTCACGTTTCCCTCAAATACACATGCAAAGCATTTTAACGTGTGTGACCCATAGTGACCGCTTCTGAGTAAAAAGCTTGTGTGCAACAAATTTGTTGTCGTTCACTTTCACGCCTTCCACTTTCTGCCCTCAAGCACATCTGTCTCTGTCCTCAGGTTCTCATCCTCACCATGAGAATGGCCTTTCCCAAGGTGCTGCGCTTCTGCTGCTGTGCAGGGATGATCTACCTGGGCTACACGTTCTGCGGCTGGATCGTGTTGGGGCCTTATCACGAGAAGGTACCATACACTCACACCCAAGGATTGGGCTGTGGACACTAGATACAATGGTTACTGTGCACATCTGGTAACAATGGTACAGTTAGTTAATTGGGTTCTTTGAGTTCACATTCACTGGGTATGTTAAGGTATACTCACTGATGGTACCAACTTACTGCCACTAGATGGCACTAGACTCTTGCTGTCTTATGTAAATGACCCATACCCCTAGTGGTAATGCGATTTGTAAACCAACCATATGCATATGTCTCAGGAATTGAATGACCTCTATATATAGTATTGCTGAGCCCAAACCCTGTAATGTGCTCCAAGACACAAAAAAAGTTTGGGTCTTTGAAACTTATGAAAGAAGTCCCATATGTTTATAAAAAGAAGTCCCATATGTTTGTTGTGTCCCATAATTAAGAAAGTTAAGACATATAACACATTTTATTTATTTTCTTTCTAACCACAGAGTATAGAGTTATTGTTTCTAGATCAGTGTTTCTGCGGACACCTTTTAATGTGATTTTATAAATTGCTTAAGTCTCTGTTACATTTTGGTAAATGAATAATAGTAGAAAAGGCTTAGAATAGTATTTGCACTGAAATTGTGGTCAAACTAGTTAAAAACTGAAAAGAGCTTAAGCTTAGATGGTCTCTAAACACATTTATTTCTGAATGATTATGTGAAAGACCCTCTACTGATTACAAGTGTTAGCCCTCGCAGCTGTATACATTTGAACAGTTCCCTTCTCTGCTCTCTGCTGCCATGCGGCTAGTTTGAGGGCCTGAGCCGGGTGGCAGAGTGTCTCTTCTCGCTGGTCAACGGAGACGACATGTTCACCACCTTCGCCCAGTTTGAGGAGAAGTCGATGCTGGTGTGGGTGTTCAGCCGCGTCTACCTCTACTCCTTCATCTCCCTCTTCATCTACATGGTGCTCAGCCTCTTCATCGCCCTCATCACTGACGCCTACGAGACCATCAAGGTAACTCGGCACAGTGCAGCGAGGGATTATCCTACTCTGCTTCTCACCCCTAAACACGTGACGAGTACGGTGCCAGCACCAGCAAGGCCAAGAGTTCAAGCTTTACACAGCTTTTCAACCTTTTTCGACTGTTCATCATTGTTTTTGCGTCATAGTGTCTGCTAAATACAGTTATAAGACAATTTAAGGATTGACTAGGTTTGCTGTGAACGTGCATCACAAGACATTAAGAAGTCTCTCTCTTAATGGCCTCACTTGATCACTCTGGACTTACTATGGAATGGCCAGTTCCTCAGTTTCAAGTGAAATGGAGAAATGGAAATTTGCAAGTTCTGGCAAATTTATTGTTTTTGAAAGATTCCTGACAAGAAAATTGAGTTGTAACTATTCAGATGTGGGTTTGGTGAGTTGTTTTGGTCATATTTAAACAGATTTGTCTCTCTGTTCTGCCATTTTAACAAGGAATTGAGGCACTGAATAAAGCATTTCACTGGCAGTGACCCAAAATCAGAGTTCTTTAGGAATTACTGTGCGTGTGTGTGTGTGTGTGTGTTTCATATGGTAGCTGCAAGAGGATGAAGTCCCTTGCCCCTCTTGTGCCCCATGCCACTTATTCTGAAGGGAATTTTTCTGCCATTCCACAGAACTACCAGAAAAACGGTTTCCCCATGACCGACCTGCAGAAGTTCCTCAGAGAGCAGAAGGATTTCCCCCATGCTGAGGAGGAGCAGCACGTCGTGAGCCAAACAGCCAGCCTCTCCAGCCTATGCTGCTGTAGAAGGTATATCCAATCTCTGTCATCAGAAGTGGAGGATGGCTTCCTCCTCCTTGAGGTTAGCCCACTGTGGCATGAGAAATAAAATTAGTGGTGGGAGAAATGCGGACACGCCCGACCAATGTGCTGATTACAGAGAAATGCAGGGTTACTCTGGGAAAGGCCTTTCCCTTTGGCTGCAGAGGCTCCGCGATAAACAGACAAGCGCCCGAGACAAACTACAGTGGAGGGAGAGAGTTGTTCCACCACCCCATCTCCTTCCCCTTCCATTCCTCTTCCCCTTCCCCAGCCAACCATCCACCTCCTCCTAAGCCATATTTGTCTGCTGACGTGGTATACAGCTCTCTATTCAGTGCTCCCAATGAGTCTTCAAACAAGTCTGAACCAAAATAGATGTACCGCATAGCAGTACAAAATATGACTGCCGCTCAGTCCTGTACATCCATTCCGCGAAAATAAATCATATAAATTAATTTGTCTCCATCTTCTACTCCATCCCCCACTCTTGAAACTTTTGTGAATGCTTGTTTGGAATGTGTGTTTGCGGGCCGCACACAAAGTAGCCTACTGGCGCTGCAAAGGTGAATAGATTTGTAGCACTTGCCAAAAAATGTGTAGCATTGTTATAAAACCTTCAAAATATCTAAACAATCACAAGTAGGGCAGTTCATCACAGTCCATCCATTGCATCTGGACTGATTGATGAAAGGTACACCTGTAGGCTACATTGTATTTGGGAAAAGCAGAAGGTAGCAGCATAATGTATTTATTTATTTATTATTAAACAAAACAATCCCTGTCAGTTCCATGCAGTTTTCAACAGCTATCAAGAAGAGAGGTCATGTCATGGATTTTTGTGAATGTTTCTTCTTCTACATATGAATAAGTTTAGTCATCTAGTTCATATGATATTCAGCTTTATTGTCAATGCACAAATTAAATACCAGTAGTCTAAAACAAAATGCCGTTTTACCCAGTGGTGCAAATAACTGACATGTCCAAAAGGGCCTTCATGAAATGCTAGACTGTTCATACACATTTTAACGGGCCAAGTTGAAGAGCTACTGTCCGTTATTGTTTGTGCAAATAATATGCTGATTCATGTTCCTTGGATTTTGCAACTATGAGGTCCATGGTTAACCCAAGCTCAATCTTTTAAGAAATCGAAAAGGAATCGCCGGCAGATCAGGCTGAGTTCACCCAGCCTAGTCCATGGTAGGCGCCCGATAGAAATATTGTTTAATTTTGCCATTGAGATATCCACGCGACGTGTTCGCCCCCGGTTTCAGAGCTATTCTAAATGCAAAAATGCATAGAGGGAGTTATGACCGTGACTGTTAACAAATTATAAGCTATATAAGGTAGGCCCTATGCTAGGCCTCTTACACAACATAAATTGTCACTAGGCTATGCTGGCGACCCAAATAAAATCTCCTTTGGGAACCAATGGCTTACAGTATCAAGCGGACTTAAGCTGCCACCTCTTGGCGAAAAGTTAATAGTTTTGCATATCAGTAGTAATATGTCACGCAGCTGTGTGAATCACGGAAAGCGACACTTCTAAATGGAAGCCAACCCACTGTACAGTAGCTCAAGGTCTATGGCAAAAGCAGCCATAATGAAAGCGTAATCATTGTTTGGATACTTCACACACACACACACGTTTTTTAATCGCATAGACTACTACTACCAAGCTGGAATCAAAGCACATGGACTTCCCTCTCACACACCCTAAACACGCACTTCGAACAAACAAAACGTCTCAGTCTCACGGTATAGCCATAGGCAAAACTGTATTGGACCGGTGTAACGTTGGTACTAAATCATCCATCGCAAAGAATGATTTTTGTAGCACGTGCAACAAATTTGTGTAGTACAGCCCTGCCCTGGATACATAAGCTCAGCGTCGGCTCTAAAACATTTGGTTTAAATGGAGATGTAGATCACGGGTGCGTTAATAAATCTACATTGCGGCGAGTTGACACAAATTATTCACTTTGACGAATTGATGTAGTATCAGTCCTAGTTACTTTACTTTGAGCCATGCTCTTCCTTACTTGAATCACCTTTGAAAATAGAGGATTGAAGTAGCCTATATGGGTGTTTGGGAATGAACGTTGACTCAGATGCTTTTTGAGACTTTGAGCTAAATGTCCCAGCCCGGTGGATGCATCATCAGGTTATCTTTCAGGTAGCCTATATTTTCCATTAGAAAACCATCACGTAGCGAACGTGTTGTGGCTAACTCATTTAGCTCCTGTTAGTAGCCTAGGTTATGGTTATAAGCAAATGAGATGACAGTCGAAAGATGCAATTAGTGCTGTTATCAATTCTTGGTAGCCTATAACCGCATTTATGGTTTTCTACAAATACATCAATAATCAAATTGGCCTCTATCACTCAACCAATGCTAACGGTAACATTATTTTACCTACTCTAGGCTATTGATATAATTTAAGATTAACGTGGCCTACCTGCAGTAAAAACCAAGCATGTCCGATAAACATTCGCAGATTTATTTCGGCTTCAAGAAGAAATGGGAATTACATGTCGTGCAGAAATCATCCTACCCTTATTAGACGTTCTCTGCGGTAAACTACAGTCTTGTCTTTGTAGGAAGCTAGTGTCTTTCCAACCCACTTTAGATTAACTTCCAACAAAATTACGTCTCACTGCAACGATGCGCCATCAGGTGGACAAACGACTACCTGACGCCAATACTGGAAATGCAGCCAAATTATTATGATGAATATTTGGTTTTCCTTTAATCCTACTGAATTTGTAATTATGTATCAGCTGTTGTAATTGCCGATACTGATGGTATGTGCGTACCTGTGTGTGTGTGTGCGTGTGTATATGTGTGCACCACCATCTACAGGCCAATGAGTGTACAGTCACTAAATGTACACATAACTTAATTTTTTTAGACCCCCCCATGGATGAAATTCTACGAAACTTGGCATACCCCCAGAGAATGTCAGATTAATCATACACATAAAATTTGGTGCAGTTCTGAACATCTTAACTGAAGAGAGGGGCGATTAAAGCAGAATGAAATTGCATTTTCATTTTTTACCGGGGGGGGTGCAAATCACAAATGAGTGATTATGGGCTAGGTTGATGTGGGCCCTTGAGACCAACATACCATAAAAATGTCTTCATCCTCGGTGCCACGGTTCAGGTAGTTATTTAGGAAAAACTGCATTTTTTGGGTTTCGGGGGGCCCAGCATGGTGGGGGAGTGGCCCCCGGGGACCAAACGAAATTTTTCCGTAAAAGTCTAGTGGGGCTACATACCCATCAAATTTCATGTGCCTCGGTGGTTCGGTGTCCCGGGTATCGTTGACCAAAAATTCAGGAAGTAGATGACGGGGAAAAAAATCCCTATATGACCGCTTCGCTAGCTTCCTTAAAGGGTAATGAGGTGTAAAAGCCCAATAGTTACACTAGTGGTTATATACAAATAAGCCTATTGTGATTTTGTGCCTTGATTATTGCCTTGATTATATAGTGAAGTGGAGTGCTAGGGTATTTCCATTGGAACACAAGCCTGAGCAAAATGTGTTAACTGTACGGTAATGCTTTCAATAATAACAATTTGTCTTAGGAGCGCTTGCGAGCGTAAATGTTAGTTGCAACTTCAGATATTTGAGAATGTAGTCTTAAGATGCTTTTTGGATGGGTTGAAAACACAGTTTTCGCTCTTCTGATTCGATAAACATATGTGCTTCATGGGCAGCTCTCTGACCTCACTGTTTGTTTGTCTTTGGGTGAGACCATATCTCCTCATAGGAGCTTCAGATGCAAGGATATCCCCCACTGTAAATGCACTCATGGGTAGACCCTGATAAAATCTGGCCCTCAGCTATTTAGCTAGAAGACTGTGTGAGTCCATTTAGGGCAAAATGTTTTGCTTTCAATCTGAGATATTTGCCAATCTGCTGGGAACCCTTTTTTACCTTCACCACCGCAGTTGCCAGAAGGTTCTTGTTTTGTCTGGGATCTTCACTGGAATTTATGTCCATTAGTATTCAACAGATTTCTCAGTTGCAGTCGTAGTTGTAATCTACCTTGTGATATAACTTCTTTTTTTTGCCAAGCCAAATGCAGTTTCCCAGAAAATGATTGCATTTAGGTATATAAGTATGCATAAAGATTCAACTAATGGAAGGAGAATTTTGCTTCAGCAATCTGGGAGCAATACAGTCCTAAAACTATTTATACATAGTTATATGGTACACAACAGTTCTGATTCTGATTCAGTTCTGTAGCTATATAGCTATAACTTTATGTTATGTGTGTCACTTATTTTTACTCTATAAAGCTCAATGCTCTTTTGTTGAGTATACATAATTGTTATGTACTGAATAGTGGATGCATTACACCTCACAGTAAAAACAGATGCAAATTGGTTCACTTAATTTTCAAGTATTCTTTCTTTTGATACATTATAACAATGACAATGACAATGAGCCATCATTATCAACATGTTGGACCATCACTTGAACTTTTCTTAAGCCTGTTATTGAAAAACAAAGACAATAGGGAACTTCTTTCTTCTGATTCAATACCAAAAAGTCTTGCACCTTGAGGGACTTTTAGGTATCTTTGTATAGAGGAAGCAGATCTAACGACTGGCAATTTTTTTGATGAAATAGATGTCTACAGTACACTTCCCTAAAGAATTCACCGCTGCTGTAATTTCTTTCTGACAACATTGTTTTAGTAATTCCATCTTTGCCAGGAGGTCAAGAAACAAACTTGTTCATAGTTAGCTATACCACCCCACCCATACTTCTTCTATCTTTTCTTCTGCATGAATGTGAATTCTCATCTTGCCAGTTAAATAATGGGAGAACCTAAATGTAATATCATATTCCTAATAATTGCAATCGTGTAATTGTGACCATTGGTGTCACCTTTAATTTATTGTAATTCTTTCACAGCGCTCCAAAAGACGACATGGATATTCTCATCAGCTGACGTCCTGAGAAAACATGTGGAGAAGAGAGGGAGGAAGGGAACTAGTGACACTGAACATCATGCTCAGCGTAATGCTGCCTGGCTCGGGAACATTGCGGGTAAAATGAGACAAAACCCAGGTTAATGCATCCAGCGGAGCTCGGCCGACTGAGATCACACCAAATGGGTCACTAATGTTTGGCTCACTAACGTCCATCAGTCCAGTGTGGATGCATGCATGATGAGTGGGTCCAATCATTGCCCCATTTGCACAGAGATGAGGCCAAAGGTTTATATTGTTAATGTAATGAGAACGGCTGAATTACCCAATTGTGCATTTCCTCAATTGCATGAAGAGTAATATTATCCCAGCAGTTTAAGTTGTAATGTGAGCCAGCACAAAGTGCTGTAGTCGGTAATTGCTTCCTGGAATTATTTACCAAGTTTGTATGTAATAAAGTCACGTGACACTTCTAAATTATAACCATTTCCAAATTGTGGGCACACAGTATCACTTCCTCTGCGTCTCTCACTATTGGTATAATACTCTTTTGATACATTTACTATAAAGTTAAGAGTCTTTTAGATTTGGGTTAATTTTGAGATGATTTGTTCCACTGAGCATTCCAAAAACCTACTGATGATCTTTTGGGTCTCCTTTGGTTCTGCTTCCTAGATTCTTAGGACCACACTGCCTGTAACTGTCCGGGATGAGTTGCCTATTAGGCCCACATTTTCTGAAACACTGGTGTTCTCCAGAGATAAGGACAGGTAGTGTTGAGCATTTTCAATGGAGAAATGCTCAGAGAAGTAATCCAGGTGCTTGTAGGATTGGATCCAGTGCAGCTACACCACAGCAAAGGAGAAGCGCACCGAGCATATGTAGCCTACTCAAGAGAACCAGTGGTCGTACAGCAGGCAGTACCCAGGTGTGTGTTTCTGACAGGAGACCATCAGATTGGGGGTCTCAAGAAGCCAACGTCAACATCAAGAATGAGAAAATGTAATGGTTCACCTTGCAAATATGAATACAAGTACAGGTGAGTCAAGCAAAAGAAGGTAGATGTCTCAAAAATAGCTCTTAGAGTGCCACACAGGAGGAAGTAGTCTCATAGTATTTGTTAATCCTCATTTGTGAGTCGCTTTGGATCAAAGTGTCTGCTAATTGCTAAATGAGTAAATGTAACTGTAATGTAAATGTGGAAGTAACCTTGAAGTGGAAGTAACCTCTAACTGATCACAAATGAAAGAGGTGTATAAAGTTTACTTCCCTAAAAGTGTTGAAAATCAAGAAACTTGTTCTTTCATTTCATTTCATGCTATATTTGCTCTTTTGTGTAAGGACAGCGCTAATCCTAGAAATAAATGATTAATTAAACAGTTAACTCTCACTTGGACCATTCATGTTGCCTTGAAAAGTTTTGCAGTTAGTGCTGTCATAGTGATTCTGCAGGAAAGAACAGGAAATGTGCGGCAGAGATTCACAGTTCATAGTTTCCTGTTGCTTTTTGGCATTCGAAATAACACATCATCATTTATTTTGTTACATGCCCATTCAAGACATCCACAGTCTGTGTCTTTGACATAATACAGGCCCAACACCATGCTGAGCATTCTACATGGTTCTACAGTTATTTATTTATTAATACAATGACCAGCAGATGATACTCTGGATATCAGATTCCTGACAGCATTCACCTTCACAGTCCGACAATACATACATGCAGGACATGACCTGATACAGAGTTCTCAAACAGAGTTACCTAAGGTTGGGCATTTAATGTAACTGAGTGGGAAACCACCACTTACTGGGTTCTCTGTCCGGAGAGTTGAAAGTGTCGAGATGAGAGGGTGACTTCACCTGAGCTCCAGATGTGCCCTTGTATTACTTAATCACTGAAGGGCTGCTCCAAGTATTGCACATCCGATACCACAGAGTGTTTGTCTGACTCAGAACTACTTACTAATGACTCAGTAATGCCCACGAAAATATTTGGACCTCTTTGTAAACCAGAGAAGGCGTTTGTTGGCAGAGTTGGCATTTGAATGTTAAAAAATGCCCTGCCTTGACCCACACACAAGATTTTTGAACCAAGATAAATATCTATGAGGCAAAGTTCAAGTAAGTGAAAGAGGTGTGTGAGTGAATGAGTGAGGGATATGCCGAAGACCCTCTCAAGGCATAACACAGTTTGTGGCTCCACTTTGTCAGCAGCACCAATGCTTATCTCCACAAAGCACCCACCCATAAACAGGGATGTTGAGACAAGTCCAGACCTGACCCATGTGGGTACTCATTAGGGGTGGGTCTGAGTCACTGCAGGGCATCACTCTCTTGTGAGTCTGATGGAATTTTCTCACTTAGTTCCACCAACCAAGCTGGTTCTAGCCTGCTGCCTGTTTTGCCATGATGTTTGTGTTTGTGGGTGGGGTTTGGAGGGGTTGGGGGGTTCCACTTATTAGACATACAGTGACATCACCCCAGACAGCGTCATCTCCTAAATGAACCAAAACAGAAATGGAACTACAAACCATGAAATAAAATAAAATCTTGAAATAAAATCCGCTGTTTAATCAGAGGCTGTTTGTGTATGGCTTATTATTATTATTATTATTATTATTATTAATAATAATAATAATAATAATAATTAATTTGCATCAAATGTTCCGTCTTCATGGAAGAGTTGTTTAATTTTAATAGAACAACAAACACCTTGTTAATGAGCGTGGAAGTGGCATTAAATACCAAATAAATAATCTTAAAAGCAAAGGTTGCGTAAGATGAAAGTATTGTTAATGTTTCATCAGGTCTTTATGATCTCCTCGGTAGGAAAATCAGCTGTAGCTTGGCCCAGTCATAAATTGCGCAACATGTAGCCTAATTGCCCCTTGGTCACAGAGGGTAGAATCGTGAAACTTCACCACAACTTACAAGAGCACCTGCCTGCCACAGGCTGCATACCAAGTCAAACAGCCTCGGCATTTTCTTCTGACATTTTCTTCTGAAGATCGTTGAAGAGTAAGAGCGATTTATGTAGGCCTCTAGACAAATGTATCAAACGTCTCCTCTTTATTTACTATAATATATTCAGTCTACTCAGTTAGAGATAGTCTGGATTGGATTGGTAAGACATTCCAACGCAGCCTTTTTTTTTTTTTTCAAAATGAAAGCTGTTATCCACACCCACTGCAGTGTGCATAGACCTCTTTACTCAACTTCGCTCCTTGACTTATTCACTCAGGTGACTGCTCTCGGCTGCTGTCCCCGCCGCTGTTTCGCGGACACTTTGCCATTTTTTGAGGACCGAGAAAAGTCATTTGGAAGTAACTGCAATGCCCGAAATCACATGAATTTGACTCAAGCTTTCGGTCGGTAAGTACACATGTAGTAAGAGAAAAGCCTCCGAAAAACTTTGGATTGTTCTAATTTTCATAGCGAGATTTCCTTGGGAAGCATTTTCCATTAACTTGTTATTTAGGCTACACTACACTATGGTGAACGTTTCATTTTCAATCATTAAAATGTGAGTAGGCTACTTAGAAGTTTATGTTACAATTTAAATGTGTATGCCACCAATTGCCTGTTCTCTTATTTCTTTAAGAAGCTTGCATTTAGGTTTGAATTTTCAATACAATTTACAAGCTGCATTTAGTGAAGGCACATTAAGGTCGAGTGTTGGTAATTCAGGCATAGAAATTACAACGGAAGGTTTTTTTTTTTGACGTTTGTCTTAAATGATCTCTGATGAGTTTTTCATTGCTAGTGTTGTTTAACTTTGTAAGCACCCCAATTTGTATGTTTTTGGCTTAACATTATGATAAAAAATGCATGATTCAAAGTAATCTTCAGGTGGCTTGACTTAAACAAAGTGAATGAACAAGACATGGAAGCTATTGTGACATTAGTGTTCATTTGGATTTATTTTGCCAACCCTCCTATACACACACACACACACACTCATTTGGTCTCTCTGTCTCTCTCTTTATTTAAAGTCAGTGTGCAAGATGGCCAGTCAGAACCAGTGCTACCATGACCAACTCATGGGCTTCTTCTACAACAACAGCAATCAAACCGATGAGTGGGACTCTACCCAACTCATTCTGGTGCAGTGTGTGGGTTCAATATTCTGCTGCTTCATCCTGGTGTCCAATGTCATGGTCATTGCAGCGGTCATCACCAACAAGCGCTTCCACTATCCTTTCTATTATCTCCTTGCCAATTTGGCAGCCTCAGACTTCCTAGCAGGAATTGCGTATGTGTATCTCATGTTTAACACAGGTGAGGCCTCCAGGAAGTTGACTGTCCAAGGGTACTTCATACGGCAAGGGCTGCTGGACACCAGCCTCTCGGCTTCCCTGTCTAACCTCTTGGTGATAGCCCTGGAGCGCTACATCTCCGTCATGAACTGGAAGGTGCACAGCAACCTGACCAAGCGGCGGGTGACCCTGTTGATAGTGCTGGTGTGGGCCATCTCCATCTTCATGGGGACCGTGCCCAGCCTGGGGTGGAACTGCATCTGCAGTCTGGACAAGTGCTCCACTCTGGCGCCTATCTTCAGCCGGAGCTACCTTATCTTTTGGTCGGCGTCCAACCTGGTTGTGTTCCTGATCATGGTGGCGATATACCTGAGGATATACACCTACGTCACAAGAAAGACGTCGGTCCTGTCGCCTCACACCAGTGGATCTATAAATCGCAAAAGGACGCCGATAAAGCTAATTAAAACAGTGATGACCGTACTGGGTAAGTTCAGGATCCTTCAGTCTTCTCATCTGACTTGTAGAGTGTGTCAGCTCTGACGATATAAGACACATGGTTCTGATATTGTCACTGGGGCCTTCATTGAAGACCCCCCCACATTTTTCTGCCCACAACAATATTGACAAACTATTTAGGGGTTAACTGTGTCAGGAGAATGCATGTTTTGTTTTTAATCACTGAAATTACACTGAAAGCAATCACCAAGTTCCCACATTTATCTTAAAAACACTTGATGTGATTTCCTAAAGTACAAGATAAGGATTTTAATGAGGGTAGTCTTAAAGTCTAAATCTACATTGTTTTTATGAACTTCTATCTGACCAGTAGACAACGTGGTAAGGGCATATTGTCTTTCTAAAGAGGAGAATGACAGAATTGAGGAATCGCTCAATGTACAGTAAGTGGTAGTTGGCAATTTGCTCATAATAAATAGCATGGTTTACATTAATTGTCGCCTGAGGCAGAATTTGTGGTCTTATCTATGGAAACATTTTCAGTACACCCATATGAAAGACAATTCATTCTAGAAGCACAACCATTCCATGATGCATGCATTGGCACTTTTGATTTACTGACACACTGTCACCTTCAGTTGAGTGACACATTTGTCATCTGCTTGGTTTTCAATTAAAACCTTTATCAGACCACAACGTAACCCTTTCATGTATTCAAATGCCTCTTATGCCTTTAATTGATCGTACTGTAATGCAGTATTGGCAGTGAAAAGCCTTATGCAAACCATTTGCCACTTTCCACCGCAGCGAAACCTCAGCCCACTCTTTTAACAGCTATCTAAGATTTTCATTAAAAATGTGCTATGGGGCATTTTATCCACTCAAGTGCTCACCCTTAAAGAGACGAGAGGGACCACTAAAGGTGTAAGTGGAACAGGATATGCTAGGTCAGAAATGTACTCAAAAGAAGGCTGTCTCCTTCTCCACGCCCTCTACATAGTGTAGTTGTACAGGTCAAACAGGTAAGACAGATCGTAATCAGCCCGACGCCAGAGTTGGGCTTCTTCCTTTTTCATCTTCACAGAACTCCCCTTGCACAATATGCTAAATGTGCTTTGATCAGATTTTTGTGGTGTCAGTGTAGTTTTGGCCTGCTCTTGTGTAGATTCAGCTGGGTGTCTGTCTATTGTTCTTTGTGTCTTTGTGTTAGGCCGGCAGAGAGAGTAAAGTGAAAAAGTGGAGGAGCTGTCTTTTATTATACACAGTGTGTCCTCTGCAAGACTGTAATTATCTCGCACAAGGCCACTGCTAACGCCGCCCGAAAGCTGAACTGAAACACTCAAGTGGTTTTCTTAGCAATGCCTGGTCAAACAGACTGACCTAAGAAATACAATTCAAACTTGGCCTAAGAAATACAATTCAGCTAGATCGTATTTTTGTGGGTTCTTATATTACATTGTCAAATGTATGAAAATACACTCTGAACACACTGTGCTCCCTTTCCCATTGATGTGGTATGACATTTTACCACAAATTCTTGCCCATGTTGCCCCCCCACCCCCATAGTAATTATAAATAGGGTAAATATAGTCAACATGCATCAGGACACACCAGGCTGCAGATACTGAAAAAAGCCCTACCTCTTAAAAAACACCTAACAAGCTTCATGGGGCTCCACGCATACTTAACATATTCGAGTGATAAACCGTTATGTGCCATGATACAAGGGAGGAATGGATACAAATGAGGGTGAAGGAATCCTCGCCTCTGATCTGTTTGGCTACAAATTCTTTGCTTCCCACAAAGTTACCAGCCCAGAAGCAGATGTTCCCAAAGTGCTCTGTCCATTTTGCTCAACTTTAAAGGCTGTCTCTGACAGCACATTTACTGCTCGGAAGAAGAAAAAAAAAACAGCAGCTGTGTATGCTTAGGATAGTTAGAGTGTTTCATCGAGGCCTCATGGATGTTATAATCAGGTGTGGCAGGATGGGTAAGACCACATTGTGTGGAGAGAAAGGTCGCTGTGTAAAACTATACCCACAAGTCTAATTCCCAGTGTACTTATCCCCATTTAACAATTGGTTAAGAGTTCCACTTTTCAAAAGCTTTGTAGAGTAATTTGACTAGACTCTTTTCCCTAGAGTTGCTCCACCTCCTAAGACGTCAGCTGTTATGTTACCTGTTATAGGATGTGGACTTGAGGTTGGAAAGGTGTGACTATATGCTTTCACAGGGCAACATTAACATCATGTCTCGGTAACAGTTAGTTCGCCTAGAGAGACTCTTAGATTCAAGTTCAGTACATAAAATCTTTGCTGAACAATTACTGAACATCACCTTAACCAAATTCAACCCCTACCCCTAACCTTAACCTTAACCCTAAATTATATACTGCTCAAAACAATTAAGGGAACACTTAAAGTTTTCCACAATTGTTAAAACACATTTTTTGAAACCTTCCACCCTTTTCTCCATTCTCAAACTACATTCACAGAATGTCTGACAGTTCTTGCAAAATAAAACACTCGCCTCAAAAGTTGTACTTGTGCTCAGAACCAAACAGTGTCAGAGTACCGATCTAGTGTATGATTGAAGTGTTCCCTTAATTTTTTTGAGCAGTATGCTGTAGTTAAGAGTGTCTGTTGATAGTCTGTGGGTGGACTGTCCAAGTAAAGTGTGTACCTTAACACACAGGTAGACAAACAGATGAATCCTAACATAAGGGAACAGCACTTCAGCAGCCTGACATATTGAATCAAGCTCAAAGCCTCCCTTTATGCAAGGACACTATTTCAAGTATTCAAGGATCTTTACTGTCATTCCAACATTCACACATAGGAGTTAAATTTAGTATCAGGTCCCAGTAATTAAACAATGCCTACCATAACCTCATAAAACTTCATGGTAGAAGTGTCCCTAATAAATAAATAGTGAAATATCATTGCAGTTGTGTGCAGTGATTAGCAGGAGTGGTTCAAGATAACTCAAGTCAGTGTTACCATGGATAGCAGCATGCAGGGCACATGAGTGCAGATAACTGTGATGTGTATTTGCATCCATGCCAGAACAAATGTGGTGATCTCTCAGATTTGTCTGGTTCCCAGGCTGAGACACTTCCACCCACCTCCAGGTCTCATACATACTCCTGTGAACATTATCACATAGAAGTATCTAGCCTGGATCCCAAATCCAGGGCCTATCACGAATGAAAATCCCTTTGATTGCCCACATTAGCCTGCATGTTTTTGGGTGGCAAATGCTTGTGTTGAATAGCCACGGCAGGTGTGCAGCCCAGACTTGTGTGCAGCTGGATATTTGTTCTGTGTGTGTGTGTGTGTGTGTGTGTGTGTGTGTGTGTGTATGAGTGCATGAGTGCATGTGTTTGTGTGTGTTTGTGCGTGCGTGCGTCGTGTGTGCATGAGTGCATGATTACGTATTTGTGTTTGCGTGTGCATGTGTGTGCAGATTAAAGATGCATTGTGTGTGGTAGCTCAACCAAAGCACATGGCTTGTCTATCTTGAGTCTGGTTTGATGATCCCATTTAACCGCTGGCCAGGCTTTTAGTGTCTCTCTCTTTGTGTGAGCCGTACGAACGGCACCGCATCTATCAGAGAGCAACACTGAACTCTAAACATCCCCAGAGAGGCCCTCTGCAACCTCCACATATGTTCCAAACATGCGTTGCCCTCCAGTCCAGATGTTTCTAATGAGATTAGAGAGGATGAATGTACACTTAAATAAGGAGTGCACCAACAGGAAAAAAACCCACAGTGGAACCCCGTTTGATGGGGTTTTGTAGTAAAATCTTAGTAGTCATTTTTTCTTTTTTTTTCTCTCTCTCTCTCTCTCTTTGCACAGGCTTCACCATGGTAATGAGAAAGGGAGCTTTTCAGTTCAGTGTGTTTGTTGCACTTTTTAGTCAGCTTGGGTTGCAGAGCAAGGGGTGTGTTCTTCGTCGGCTTTCTTGTTGTCAAGGGTACAGAATTACCTTTGTTCTGCTGCCTCTGAGCCACTCACTTCAGACAAGCCTTCACACGCAGGTCTCTTCCAAAATCTCTCCAGATTCCCCGGATTGTGTCTGAGCAAGTCCAGTGTGTGCAGTCATACGGGTGTATGGTCAGTGACACAAAGCATAGATTAGATGCCCAGGTGTGTGTTTCTGCCAGACTTTGAGCATCCGAGAAACAATTCTCTTCTTTAGACAGGAAATGTTTTCTGAACACACCTCTAAGGAAGTTGTGTGAGGATATTTAGCAACACATGACAACATATTACTTGTAAGGGGAAAATAAATAGTCACGGCTGGACAGATGGTTGCGTGCCTTGGTTGTTGAAAAGTGTTGAACAATTTGACCACACATAATACGGAACAAGTGGACTATTTTTGTTTTGAATAACATTGCGGATTAACTGCTTAATGAATTGTTGGGTGTGTATGTTTTATTTCTCCTTTAATTGAGTCAGCATTAATTATTTGTACGATTTTGTAAGTGCGTCAGAACAGAAGCTAATGTGATTTTTGTGTATTGTGTGTGTGTGTTTACAATGGTGCCTATGTGGTGTATATGTATGGGTGCATATGGACATGTGTTCATGGCTGTGTCTCTGTCTCTTTCAGGGGCGTTTGTGATCTGCTGGACACCGGGGCTCATTGTGCTGCTGCTGGACGGCCTGGACTGCGACCACTGCAAGGTGCTTCAGTTCAAGCGATGGCTGCTCCTGCTAGCTGTGCTCAACTCTGTCATGAACCCTGTCATCTACTCTTACAAGGACGAGGAGATGTGGACCACCTTCAAAAACCTTTTGCGCTGTGTCTGCAACGGCACACGCCGACAGCGGTCGTCCAAGGCCAACATCCGGCCGAGCCAGGAGTCCGGGAACAGCTTGAGGCTCTCGGAGGACACCAAGAACTCAGCGCAGGAGATGCTCAAGGCCTAGAACGGGAAAGTTTTGGGGTCGGACTCTCGGTGAGGACAGTGAGAGGAAGATCATTGAACCATTGTAACCCTGTCGGCCATTATCTTCCATTAACTGTTCCATGGCTGTTGCAACAATCAAAAACGGACTGTTTGGTCCATTGCTTGAGTTTGGGGGTCTGTGAACAAATCTGTGAAAATATTTGAGTTTATGGACTGAAAAGGTGACTGTACATTGTACAGATGTGTATATGTACATATCCTTGTTCTTTGTTTTTGTTTTGTTTTGTTTTTTTTTACCTAAAATATATTGACTTCTAAAGACCCTTTTCTCTATCCTTGACGATCATCCCTTAACCTGAAGTCAATCTTAGAGAATGCAGAGCTTAATACATGCAGTTGCCTATTCATATAAAGTACTGTCATTTTTCTTAGTAATCATTTTTTGGTGTTTTTTCAAGGTACAATAATGATCTTGTGTGTATATATTACAGCAATTTAATGTATTTTTTTCCCGATTTCCTGGGAAATAACATCTGGATAACGAAGCCTTACACAAATTAGATCATGTAAAACATATCACACTCATAAAAGTAGATACATAATGCTAGTATACAAACATAGGTGCTTGCCTCTGTTTAGAAGCCATACATGTATTGTGTAACATAACAGCAGATGCACGTGTTTGTAGCTCATCCATTTCAAGTGTATGCATGCTTGAGCTACATTCCTCTCGTCACCAGGGACGTGCATAGGGGGGTTGCTCAGGTTGCCCGGGCAACTGCCCATATGGCCTTCTCGACTCACGTTGCCCTTCCGAGGGGATAAATAAATACATAAATACATAAATACATAAATAAATAAATAAATCGTACAGTGGATGCAGAATTTCACGTAGGCCTAGATAAAAAAAAAATCGCAAAGTGAAAGTCAGTAGGAGAAGGGCAAACTCTCTTTACGTGGCTGCAGCGCTGCACGCGACCGGCACCTGAGCTGAGCCTGCATGAGCGGCAGCGGCCCTAGAAGGAGATTGTCGCGGTTGTCGGGTGAGACAACTCAACGTTGTCGGAAAAGGTGAGTTTGTGATGTTTAACAAACGAACGATCATCATCATCAAGTTTTATGAAATGACTTAAAATCTTCATAAATCCAGACTGAGTTTGTCACTTTTAGCTTAAATAATCAGACAGATAGCTTGCAGACAAGCATCCCGTTTTCACATAGCCTAGGCTACTATTTTTTTGGTAGGCATTAGGCAAACTAAGCTACATGTCTGCTGATAGTTAGTTTCTCACATTTAGTTTTAGCAAGAAGAATGAATGATGGAAGTAATGCATCACATTAATTATTTTATTCAAAATGGTTAAATGCCTAAATCACTATTTTGGGTAGGCTATTGTTTGATGCCAAGGTGCCCACTGAAAAGAGGGATTCAGGAGAGGGAGAGACAATTCAGGGAGGCAGCAAAGGGCAGCACATCACTGCAGGGTTGGCTGCGAAAAAGCCAACCACCAGGTGAGACAGAGACTTTGCACTCAGTAGTTAAGGTGATTGAGTGCTGTATTTGTGCGTTTCACTTCTTTGTGTATATATATATTTTAATAAAGACCCTGTTATTCTCAGTCCTTCGTATAGGCCTACATGGATTTCTATGCAACGTCATGAAAACATGCGTGCCCAACTAAGAGGCAGAAAGCACCATAGAACAGCATAGAGCAGTGCTGTCCATGAAAAGAATAAAATGAGTTTTTGTGCTGAAAACTGCACCAATTCGAAATCACGATGGTTAGTGAATGTTCAATATGTTCAATATCCCTAACGGAATGCATGTCTTCGCCAAAAATGACAAAATACGAAGTTATATTAAAATGCAAAGATGTTATTATCATTCAGACAATAGGGGTATACAAAAAATATGATTGTAGCTTACAGCAGCGCGCGCATCTAGTTTTGTTGGTAAACGGGAAACCCGTGTATAGCCCGTGAGTTTTTCAGGTCAGAGCAACTGCCCCTCAAAATTCCTGTGCACGTCCCTGCTCGTCACCTTGTAGGCACCACCTTTACTATTTTATCTCTGTCTTTATCCATCTCTTATTCTACTCTTCTTAAATCATTTCTCTCTCTCTCTCTCTCTATATATATATATTTTTTTCCCCTCTTTGTCTTTCTCATTCAGTCTTTCTCTTTATCTCACCATTTACGCAATTTGGTAGCCATGGGAGTGGCTGCTCACCTGAGATTATGGCATTGTGACATTGTGCAATTCACCGGCTCGTCTGTGCTGGCTCCTTGAAGCATGTCTCTGAATCGTGTGTCATGCTTCACAAGTATGGTAGGAATCAGGCTACGCAAGTTTGAATTACTGAATATTACTCAACTTGTGACACAACGGAGTATGAGATATCAATCTTTCGAAAGACATAAGTATGAGAAATCAATCTTGTTTTTCTGTTTAAGTAGCCTGCAATTTTAACCAAAATCTCAGGTAGACGTTAGTTGCTGTGATTGAGGATATCGTGGAGCTAAAGTTGTTTAGCTGCTGCCTTATCTCTAATGGCCTGGCCCTGTCGCCACTGAGAAATGTTTTGGAGCGTCTTCTGCGCCGCGCTTCCTGTTCTTATAAACAGGATGGCACATGTCCTGTCTAAATGATGAAATGACAGCGATAAATCAGCTCTGTGTGCGCTGTCCCATTACAAAATGACCCGAGGTCGAGTTTGTGGACGTGGGCTCTTGGTCTCGGATAAACAGGAAGGATACATATTTAGGGAACTGAGAGGGAACTGTACACACTCCTCCTTGTGCCTCCCACAGAAGGGAGATTTATGGTGACCATGTCAAGGTAAAGGGATCCATCTAGGGTGAGGTGAGCCCCAGATTGCAGTAAATTGCATTTCTTTCTGAAGGAGGCTTATTTCCGCTAATTTGCTTTACTTTGAAGGACAGGGCAAGTGCTCTTGGTTACCATGGCGTCAGTGTGGTTATTACGGTGGCCTATTTCTGCAGTGCACAATGACATCACATGCGTCCTTGACTAAATATCCTCAGATCCATCAGACAAATATCTATGGTCAACATTTACTGCTATAACTTTTTGGACAGGGAACTATATAGTCTGATATGTTGTCACTGTAACCTGTGAAGACCATCGCCCTTCTTTTAAGTGATTCCTTGTTTTGTGCTGTAAAGACGATGGTGCATAGAGTATATGTGCAACTACATTGCCTTGTACTGTTAAACCACTTTGCTATGCCTTTTATAGAATATATGTGTGAGCGTATGGTACCGATGTGTAAACAGAAATGAGCATTATTGGGGGCCATATTCTCTGTGATTTTTGGGAGGTGGCTGATACCTTCTAGGACCATTTTTTTTTGTTGTGGTCAGGTCTTGCCCTGTCTCACTATCATTCTGTGGAATCCTTGATACTGATGGCTGTCGAGATAAAGTTAATTTTAGAAAGGAAAGCTGTTTACTTAAATCTCCTACATTTCCAGGCCGTTATCAGTCATATGATAATAATTTCAAACTTGCAGTCTGTTATAAACCTCAGATATATTATTCCTGTATTGTGATTGTTCCAATGCTTCTTCAGTATTCCAAGTTTACTGCTATCGGTACTGTTCTTGTCAGCCATTCAAATTAACGTCATACTATGCTGTAAACTTGTACCCTATTTAAGGGTTGTGTTTGTCACTGTAATAATATGTACTCAAGCTATAAATCTGGAATTTCTACAAATATCTGCATAAGCTCTGTTTTTTGGGAATAGCATATTGAAGTTCAATATCGTCTTTACTCAAAGTATTTATTTTTCTGATGTAAGAAGCCCACCAAGAAGTCTTTTTTTTGGATATATAAAAGCCCTGTGAATGTGTGTATCTAAGATCTTTGAGAAACATTGGATAGGTTCAGGTTTGATTAACTGTAGGTGCTTTGGCCTGAAAAATCATGTTCTTTTTATTTATTCAGAACCTTACCTTTTTCCAACTTGAAACTACACACAGCAATAAGTCACAGAGTCTCTCATAATCACCAAATGAGAACGACTTGGAATTTTAATTGGCTTTTAAATGGGAAAGTGTTCAGTTAAAACGAAAAAAGTAAATCTGGCAGGCAACCACACTGGGTTATGGTTTAATTAAGAGTACCGTTCTGGCAGCAGAGGCCCTTTCCCAAATACACAAAAAAAACCTTCCCTTCCCCAACTGCTGCCCAGATTCTCAGAAAGAAACGGTGAAGTACATTCTGGAGACCTACTTGCAGGAGTAATTTTGAAGTTAAGTGTCTTTAAAATGCCAATAAAATTTCACAGATGGGAGGAAATGTTGGCCTTGTCCCTGAGGTTTTTTGAGGATTTTAGAGCTATTCACTTTCATTCTCAGATGTTTTGGCCTTTATACTTTGACAGGTATTCCTGAAATTCTCATTGACGTATACAATGACACACCAAACTGTTCTGATGGACTTATCCAGTGATGCATGCTATGTAATAGAAAGCATCTTAATCTGGAATATGTATTCTGACCAACAGGATCTGCATATATTAAAACACCCAATCTGTCCCCACTCCAAAACACACACACACACATCTTCTGTTGGGGCTAAAATGGGTGGATGTCCTGTGCCTGGAGGGTGCCATGGTGGGTGAGGGCGACGCGAGTCTCCTGGGCGTAGAGGTCGGAGGGCTGTCTTTGTTCTGATTAAAAGAGCCCACTTCCACTGATTTAACAATTAAGGGGGGGTACCGAAGCCAAGAGCCCAGCTCTCACACAGGCAAAAAGAAGCCAGTCCCTGGGGACACGCACCTGAGAGTCGGAGAGCACAGCAACATGGCTCTCTGGGCTGCCTCACTGGCGTCCCTTCTCCTGGTGAGTGCTCGTGTTGATTCTTTGGTACAAATGCAACTTCTGTGTTGTGAGATTTGATTTTTGTTGCCATTATAATTTGTATGAGGTTCAGGCTATTGTGGTTGCTTGCTGATAAATGCCTCAAGTTGGGTAGAAGTCGCTGATTTGTGGCTTGGGAGGCTTGACACCTCTAAGTGTTTTGTGATGCACTGTCACGTTCAAGTGAGTTTTGTTGTTTTTAAATGTTCAGTAAATATTCACCATGTCTTGGGTTCCTTTTTTGGCTATGAAAAGGAGAGCTATTTTGGATTCGGTCATCTGAAATCGGGGGGACACCCTAGCTTTGTCTGACGTACAGAAACACTCGTTTGAGCTTTGTTTGACATGTCAGAAACACTCGTTTGGAATTATGTGCGACATGTTGAATGTGTTCCACTGAGGCAAACAGCATGGGCGCCGATCCACTTTTGCATCCTGAAACCGCTATTTGCAAACTCAAGAGGGCACGTGTGTGGTAAATAGAAGTGAAATCAGCAAATGTTTAATTTTCTGAGAAACTATACACTGTATGGCTATTGATGTCTATGAATGTGTGTTGAGTATGTGTGTGTGCACTAGAGACATTGTGATCATTTACCTCTGTGTTCTAGCTGTGTCATGTGTCCGTGCCTGTAATCAAATCTCAATGTGAAATTAAACATCTCAGTGAACCTACAATTTGCCAGCGGCTGAATATGCTTTGTTGTTTTTAATGAGATAGATAAAGAGGTTGATTTTCTTCACCAGGCTGTTGATTGCTGGCATGACCTCGACAACTCAGAGTATGACTGCTGGCCTATTGCTGAGCCCAATGATTACAATATGATAAGCTGCGGAGGTGAGTAATATCAGATGTTTAAAGGGAATCTAATATCACTGAGTGTTGGGCAAACAAGTTTTCATTTAGTTTGTTTCTGGGATTGTGAACTCACCATTTGCAATTGCAAACACAGATAAACTAAAAAAGTGAGTTGAAGTTTGATGTCTGTTTATATGAGCAACATTTGTAACATTTCAAAGACAGACTATCCAACAGTTGGCCGTGACCTTTTTTTTGCCTTCATAAGGAATGTACATTATCTGAAATAATAATACAAAATGTTCTGTTCAGAGACATAATGAGACATTTTATGATATTTTTAAATGCCTTGGATATCTATGACCAATATATGGGGTGATGTTTTGGAACATTGTGGTTCTGTGCTGCATCAGGACTCGAGATGGCCTGGGTCCAACGGCCTCCTGAGAAAGTAACGGAGGGGGAGGAGTTCAATGTTACCTATTCAGTTACGGCTGCCGACTCCTTCTATGATTATGCGGTGAAAAACAAGATCTTCCAGTTCAGGTGATCCTGCGGCATAAAAGATCATCTCCCTTAACAACGTAGCTCAACCATGACATTTAGAATTATACAAAAAGTTAACAATTTAGTATTCATCACTTGGCTAATATTTGCTTGCCATGGACAATGCTGCACTGTGCGGGCAGGACTGCTTTCTGTCGCTTCACTTGAATTGAAATAAATAGACACATACTGTCAGGTGCAAACAGTCTCTGATGCAGACCAAAGAAGAGAAAACGCATCTCTATCCATGTCATCCACTGCAGTTTCTCCAATGTATAATTGTTCCTTCAGTTTAAAACAACTGGTGTCACTGGTTGCGTGTGAAAAAAACTGACGCCTGTCGTCACTTTGGTCTGATTGGAGGTTCTCGCCTGTTTTCTTCCTTCGCAGCGATGCCTCGGAGGCCAAGCGCTTCTGTCACGAGCACGAGTGTCCCACGAACTGGAACAACGCTGACGAGCACAACTGCTGCGTGTACCACGCCAACATCCACTCTTGCCCTCTTGCCCTCATGGTCAGTAATGCCACCCATGCTCTGGAAAATGTTACACTGTAAGAAAAAGAAAAGATATGGATGTTTTTAAAAAAAAAAAAAAAAAAAAAAAACAGTTGCTGTTTTTGTTCCAACTTGCTTTTCTGTGGGGTGTGTGTGATTGTGTGTGTGTGTGTGTGTGTGTGTGTGTGTGTGTGTGTGTGTGTGTGTGTGTGTACATGTACGTGTGTGTAGGCAACAACAAGCAGCTGGGAGCCATTAAGCACACACACTGGGCCCCTGGCTGTATAATTATCTAGCTGCTGACAGTAAAACATTTGATTATTGTGAGAAGGGCTGCAATCCTACAAGTATGGCTCATCAGCGGTGCGAACGTAGGCTTTAATTAGCCCTCGTTAGGCCCTCTCCTCGCGGACACCCGGGACTCTCTACGTTGTGTACACATGCCGTGACCTTCATCTGAAGAGTGGGTCATTTGAGAAGAGAAAATTGTTTTTGATTGCCATAAGCGCTGGCCATAAGCGTCTCTGTCTTTCTCTCTCCATGGCACTGTCTCACTGTTTTCCTGTCTCACTGCCTTCCTCTCTTTCTCTCTCTCTCTCTGTGTTTGTATATGTGTGTGTGTGTTTGTATGCATCGCCTTTCCATTGCTTTCTCAAATAGAGGCAGGGGGGCATATGTGGACCCTGGATCCCAGATGATGGCGAGATTGTGACACACACTGTTTCAAAGGCAGGAAAGATGAGTCAGCAACTCTGGACATCAAAGGTGACTCAAATCCTCTTACCCCTTTCTGAAGCTGCCACATCTCAAAATTGATGAAGTAGAATTTTTTAAGTAAACGTTTTATAGGCCTATTCAGTTTAATGGGGGAAATAAAGTGTAATGCTTCACTTTAGAACAATTCTTTAGTCATGTTACAGAACTGCCCAACACTTAACTTACACTTGAAACAATCTCTGTGATGTGGATTTCCATTCAGTTTACAGTCTCTTTCACATCATTTTGATGCACTACTCAGTGGTAAGGAAATAAGATAAGATACGATAAACTTTATTGTCCCTCAAGGGGAAATTTGTCTTGGGCTGTAAAGTAAAGAAAAGTAAAGTAAAGTAAAGAAAAGTAAAGTAAAGTAAAGTAAAGTAAAGTAAAGTAAAGTAAATCACATACAGTACATGCACATACATGCAGGACATGACCCTGATACAAGGAGAAAATAGCCCTTAAAATTTGTAAGAAGGCATTATAGATCAATTGTGTAGTGGAGCTACCATTGTGTAGTGGAGCCACCATCAACACCCTCTTTGAGGCATGTCTCTTCTTGCTTTATTTTTGCACAGGTCGTGCTGGTGCACTTAGGCGTGACGTCCCTTATTGCCCATATCAAAGTGGGACAGTTGCACGCAGCACTGGAGTCCAAGGTTCTAGTCGTCAGTGCGCAAGGTCAGCAATTAGACTGTTGGTAATATCTGTCCACTGCATCATCCTATCACTGAGCCAGAACATTGTGTACCATAAAGTGGCATGGGGTTTCAAATGTTGTATACCACCAATCAGAAAAAGATGAGGGAATAAAATATACCACCGACAGTGAACTTGTGCTGACAATAGAACAGGTTGCCCTTTCTGAACAAATGGCTCTGACTGAATTTGTATAAACTGCTTAGGACATGGGGGTCTTCCTTATGGGGGTCCCTATATTCCCTATGTTCCCCGGGTCCTATATTCCCTGCTCGGGGTTAGGTTTAGGGTTAGGGTTTTTATGCAAAGCGGGGAACATAGGACCCGGGGAACATAGGTACGCTCCCACATGAGGTGGTTTTGAAGTCAATTTACAGACCAAACTGGTTTATACCATAGGCCGTATTAGCATAACCGCTTTATCAGATCGGTACTTTTTTAGTATGTCACGAGAAAAGGAGACCTGACATATATTTCTTTCTGAGACTCCTGTGTGCTTCTCGTGACTTCAGCTGTTTGCTCTTTCCTGCGTGTGTGTGTAACAGTGTGTGGAGATAACATCTGTGAGCTGGAGGAGAGCTGCCTGAACTGCCCGGCGGACTGCGGTGTCTGCCCCATGTCCATGTCCATTAAAGTTGCCATTGGGCTCCCAGTTGCCTTATTCTGCAGTGGCTTCATCTTAACCATTGTGGTGAGGCGACGCCCAGCCTTTGGGGGTTTGACCCCACTGAAGTATCTCTGTTTTGTTTTCCTCAAAGGCAGTGTGTGTGTGTGTCTGTAATTGAAAGGCACATGAAAACAGTGCAATGTGAATAAGTAAATAATGGCGAGCGCACATTTCCATCGACGACAAAGTTTTACATGGGTGCCACATGTACCAAGTAAACAGCACTGGGCAGTTTTGAAGTTAGAGCAATTACTCACAAAGCTTGAAAGCTTTTAGTAGGCATAATGGGAGTTGTTTTTTGTTTTTGTTTGTGTTTTAGTGGATTCAGTACCAAAAGCAGAAGATGTTTTGGGACGAGAGCTGGATCATCAACTACAACAACATAATGTTTGGTGAGGTGATGCCTAAAATATCATCTAAACTTCAAGGCATAAAGACAGTTTTACATCAGTAGTCCAACCTTTAATGAAAACCAGACATCCACACTCTCTTTTACTGATGAGCTTACTCCTGATGAGTCATTAGCTATCAATGCTGACAGTTCCAGTGATTGGAAACGGTTCAAAGAACGGAAATGAAAACTAGAAATGAACACAATTTTTGGATGAACATAACCGAAAATGGGAACAAAACCAATTTCACTTGTTCCGGGGTGAAAACATTATTTTCAATTTTAGATAACTAGTTAATAATGGTATTTATCGTTCCAATTAATCTTGGTTTGAATATATAAAGTGACCTGCCCACACAATGTTCCCCAGACCCCTTATAGGATGAATTTAATCAGATTTTATGAATCAATGTCTGTATAATAAGCTAGAACTACTAATTGATAAAAAGGATTTTCATATTCAGCACTATCTAACTGCCTTTTCCAAGTATGTAGCCTAAATTACTGAAACATTGTGTGAAATAACATAGGCTACCAGAGACACTAGGAAAATATCTATAGGCATGGCATGCAGTTGGTAGCACCACACATAGGTTAGGCTATTACAGGGTTTAAAGCAAGGACATTTTCTGTTCCTGAAGTTTTAACCGTTAGCCTTGATATCTAATGTGCTTTGATTTAGGCTTTAAGGCTGTTAGTACTGTATTGTGCCACTGACCATAAATCAATTTGTAAAGACAAATGTTATTTTTAAAGGAATGTTATAAACCGTTTTCTATAATGTTCTAACTGGTTACCATTTAAAGGAGAGGCTTTGGAACACTGGAACAGGAACAAAAAAATAATGTTTTTGCTCAGAACGGACCAAAATGAAAACCATTCTGTTTTCAGTCCCTGCTTCCCACATCCCTGTGTAGACCCTGTCTTGCTTTCAGCTTGACAAAAAACATTACTTTTGTGAGCATGTGGGAGTTCATCCAAACTCTCCAAGCAACCTTGACCACTGGTGCCCCCATATAACTGATCTGCTCTCCTCTCTGCCGTGGTGCTGTGTTGTCGAGGTAAAGTGTGTATCTGCTCTCCTCTCTGCCATGGTGCTGTGTTGTCGAGGTAAAGTGTGTATCTGCTCTCCTCTCTGCCGTGGTGCTGTGTTGTCGAGGTAAAGTGTGTATCTGCTCTCCTCTCTGCCATGGTGCTGTGTTGTCGAGGTAAAGTGTGTATCTGCTCTCCTCTCTGCCGTGGTGCTGTGGTGTGTAGGTAAGATGTGCTACATGGGATTCTGCAGCACCACCAGCCTACAGCCAGTGAAGAGTAGCTCCAGTGTGAGCCGGGCCACAGACGTCACCGTCTGCACCGTCACAAACTCAGGCTTCAAACCGGGCTTCATCCAGCCAGGCATTTAGTGAGTCTTGCCCTCATAACAGGCGTCATGTGGTATGAGTGTACTGTTGGGTTGTAGCTGAGGTTAGTTAATGAGGTTTGTTATCATAAATCTATATTTATTACTAAGAAGCAGACATTCCTCATGGGGTGAATTTGCATCAAGCGTGTTGGGTTCTCACTTGAGGAAAATGGAAAAGAAAATCTCTGGGGTGTTATCTTTGGTTTTTACAGAGGAAGCAAACATGTTTACAGGCTTTAAATACAATCCTTGGTGGGTTAATAAACAACAGACTACAAACCTCCATTGCTGTGTTTGTTTGCAAATAGTGATGGCAGAACTGTGGCCGTGAAAAACATTCAGAAGAAGCATTTTGCCCTCTCCAAGACTATCAGGAAAGAAGTGAAGGAGGTTCGGTGAGTGGGATGTTTGGCTGGGTGATGGTTCTAGTGTTTTGTCACCCCTATTGTTTCTGTTCTTCGTGTTGTTTTTCAATGGAAGATCATGGCCCTTTGTTTGATGTATATCTATTACTGCAACAGCTTGGTTTTATCCTTAATGTAAACCCATTTCACATTTATATCTTAAATGTATATTTATATAGATTTTATTCAAACAAATACAATTCTTTCACTAGCCATGTTTGAGAACACTCAAATGAATAGTGATTCTGATGCTGCAGTTATTTGTGTGTGCTCTGTCCGAGTTACTTCTGTTCTGCTTTTAATGTTCAAATACTGTGCATTGTGGCTACCTGTGTACTTTCAGTGTCCTTACAGTCTTTTGTAAATTGATGGTAAATAAAACATTGTGTATGCTCTTGATAAATACAGTCTGACCTAATGTTTGATCAAAACTTTGTAAAAATATTCAATATCCTAAAGGATGTTTTTGTATTTGCAGACTTACCTCACCATAACATATTTGATCAGACATTTACGTAGTGTAGTGTACTTCCTTAACAAGCAAGGCACAGCTTGCTCAAGGCTGATTGAAATCTGTTCTGTGGATTAATTTACTTAGTACTTAGATTAATACACTTAGGCAAAACTCATAGATGACTGTTTAATTGACGGGCCATTAAAAAAACCCTTTTCCTCTATCCTTCCTTGTTCTCTCTCATTGTTATTTGTTATGCCAGAGAACTGGATCACCCCAATCTCTGCAAGTTCATTGGTGGATGCATTGAAGTCCCATTTGTCAACATCATTACAGAGTACTGCCCAAAGGGAAGTCTTGCCGATGTCCTTCTGAATGAAGACATCCCAATCAATTGGGGTTTTCGGTAAATTCCCCTCGGAAATCAATTCTTACATCTTGTTGCTGCTGTATGTATTTATAGCTTAAAGTTGTTACTTCACTTCAGTGTGGTTATTGTAAATAAAGGAAAACTTGATTATTGTTTTGTATGTAGTATGGAAGAACACAAATTGGAGAAGATATAGTTAAAACTCTAAGGAACTTGATAAAGTTGTACTAATTTGTGACGGTGGATTTAGCTAAATTTGTTGTATACTGACAGTTGTCTTTTTATTGGCATATTTGCATGCTATTTACATGCTGTATGAAGCAGCTGAAATGTTGATATGTTTCCAGGTTGTCTTTTGCCACTGATATTGCTCGTGGCATGGCCTACCTGCATCAGCACAAGATTTTTCATGGAAGACTTCACTCTAGAAACTGTGTCATCGATGACCGTTGGGTCTGCAAAATTTCAGGTGATCCAGCACATCCAATCAAACACTCTGAACCTACCTGACACAACAACAAAATGTATCATGTAACAGTTTCCCTCAATTGTTTTTATTAAATTAGTCTGATGTCTATTTGTTCATAGATTATATTCCATAGTGTTTTTCCGTAGTGTCAGTATTTTATTGCGTTTATACCTCATACTAAACCCATGTATTTAACATAGTCCACTGGCGAGGTGGTCAGGCCACAGGAAATAATCAATTTGTGGTCAAATAAATAATAGGTCTTTCCTCATCTATAGACTACGGCTTAGAGGCCTACAGGAAGGAGGACTTTGAGGCCATCAGTAACACTTTCCACTGTGAGAGCCCCTACCGGATATACTGTGCCCCTGAAGTCCTCCTTGGCAGCAGTTCCAACCACACCGCTCCAGCCGACATATACAGGTGAAGTATATGGTTTGTTTACCCAAAGGCATGGCGGATGTCAATGAAGTACCCTACAGTTGTTTTCCAGTACAAATGTTTACCCATCAGCTTGACTTAGGTACATACAGGTGTTGTCATGAGACCTGACACACACACACACACACACACACACACACACACACACACACACACACACACACACACACACACACACACAGAGAGACACACACACACACACACACACACACACAAAAGGAAAATGTTTTATTTGTGATACTTGAGACATTTGCATACACCCAGTGTATATAAAGAATAGACAGGTGACTGTACATAGTGCAGTGAATCATAATCCTAACAGAGAGCTTTAAAACAACTTGAAATTCATTTTTGCCCTCTCCGTCTGCCTCAGTTATTCCATCATTTTGGTTGAGATTGCGTCCCGCAGTGATCTAATTTCTGTGAGTATGATGGCCTACCCCATGAATGAGTTGGTTAAAGCGGAAAAAGATTCAATTATTGTTGTGACACCTGTCAATCATCTTGGCACCAGGAGCAGACGGAGCTTGTAAAGCTAGACGTCATGTGGCGTCCGCAGCTTCCTGAGCTGAAACCGGGAAAAGCGGATACAGACTGCCCCGATCAGAGTGATTACTGTGAGGTGTGTCACAACAGACGTTGACAATTCTCTACATGCTCATTTTGTAGATCTGAATCTGTTTATTTGTCAAAATAAGCCACCAGAGAGTTTTGTAAATCAATACTTGCTGTTATTAATAACGTGCACATTCACACACTCACCACATGACTGATGCTCACGCAGCTCATCAAAAAGTGCTGGACACACAACGCTGCCATGAGACCAACCTTTGAGCAGGTGAAGAAGTTTCTAGACAAAATGAACCCCCACAAAGTCAGCCCTGTAGACATGATGATGAACCTGGTAGGTTTTTCTACTGTTTTCTCATGGAAGGATACCAAACCAAATGCTAATTGAATACTGTCTGCTAAGCAATATATGTTTATATATATATGTATAAAACGTTTTTTTAGATTTCTTTTTAGTTTGTGTGTTCTTATAAATAAGAGTCACACATTTGTGCACTCCCCACTCCTCAGATGGAAAAGTACAGCAAGCATTTGGAGGCTATTGTGGCTGAGCGGACACAGGATCTTCTCCAAGAGAAACAGAAGACGGACCGCTTACTCTACAGTAATTTACAACATTCTTTTTTTGTTCCA
The DNA here is from genome assembly GCF_017589495.1 of Alosa alosa. Taxonomy (NCBI): domain Eukaryota; kingdom Metazoa; phylum Chordata; class Actinopteri; order Clupeiformes; family Clupeidae; genus Alosa; species Alosa alosa. The sequence continues at coordinate 26,389,221 of NC_063197.1, read as the reverse complement.
CTGCCTTAAAAGCACTGTAATGACATGGCAGGTGGAATAGTAATGCAGCAATCTCCGTAGAGCATTTTCAGTAAGAAGCGCCACCTAGTGGACAACCAAAACACTTATTGGCAGAATATGTAGACTATCTACAGTATTTTGAGTGTTTACTTAACTTTACTTTACTTGATGTACTTTACTTAAGTTTTGAAATGGAGGTGAAAATATTTATCCAATTTTAAGTTCCTAGCTATTCATTAGTCTTCTTTTCTGTAATGTTGCTTCAAATAAGAAACGTGAGTCTATGAATTAGACTTGCGTAATTGAATAAATGAATACTGTAAGGCTAATTTCTGTAGGTATGTTACCAAAGCCAGTTGCTGATGACCTTCGTCAAGGACGTACAGCTGAGGCTCAGAGCTACTCCAATGCCACTGTGTATTTCAGGTGGGGGTTGCTTGGTACTGCACAGTGAACAGTGAGCACCATCTGATATTTTTCTGTTGTTTTATAGACCCTTTCAACAATAAAAACAAAAACAATGCTTGAACGTTCTATTTGGGTCCCAATCTACTTCCTCTGCATTAAGATAACATATGGAATGTTAAAAAGGAAGTCTTGTGGGGCCAACTATGATGCTGATAATGGAACTCTCTTGGAAGGGTCTATATTAACAGACACAGATTTATTTATTAGAAATGCACATGATAAATTTAGCTAATGTGCTCACTGGTCATCTGTTCCTGTCTTGCTGCAGTGACATAGTGGGTTTCACACAACTATCTGGCTCCAGTACCCCCCATCAGGTGGTGAACTTCCTCAACAAACTCTACACCACATTTGACGATATTATCGACAACTATGACGTGTATAAAGTGGAGACCATAGGAGATGCTTGTAAGTATTGCCGAGGCATTTGTTTGTAAATGCCAAATATACTGCTCAAAAAAATGAAGGGAACACTTACAGTTTTCCACAATTGTTAAAACACATTTTTTGAAACCTTCCACCCTTTTCTCCATTCTCAAACTACATTCACAGAATGTCTGACAGTTCTTGCAAAATAAAACACTCGCCTCAAAAGTTTTACTTGTGCTCAGAGCCAAGTGTCAGTGTCAGAGTACCGATCCAGTGGATGATTGAAGTGTTCCCTTAATTGTTTTGAGCAGTATACTTCCCAGGTCTATCACCTCTGGTCATTATGCATATACCTACAGACAGTGACCGCAAGAATCATCCCAGCTCTCTCTCTCTCTCTCTCTCTCTCTCTCTCTCTCTCTCTCTCTCTGTGTGTGTGTGTGTGTGTGTGTGTGTGTGTGTGTGTGTGTGTGTGTGTGTGTGTGTGTGTGTGTGTGGATGGGTGTCTCAGACATGGTGGTCTCTGGCGTGCCGAACGAGAATGGCATCAACCATGCAGGAGAGATTGCGAGCATGGCCCTGGACCTCATCAGCGTGTGCCATGCCTTTAAGATCCCCCACAAGCCCACCACACAGCTCGAGATACGGGCTGGCATCCACTCAGGTGAGGCTCGCCCACACAGCATGTCACTACTGGCAGGAAACACAGAAACCAGGATGTTAACCATGAAACCATAATTGGAATGTGGTGTGAACTGAATGTGATGTGAATGTTAAATTGGTGTTAGAATGGTACCCCAACACATTTGGAGTTCCTGTTTTCTGTTTTTAATTTACAGTATACTATGCGTCACAGCCAGAGATGGGCAAAAATACATCAAATGTATTTTCAAATAGAACATCAAATACCCTAATTTAAACGTATTAAGATTCATTCAAAATATTAAAAAATACTTTTTTTAAGGGAGCATGAAATCACTTTGCAAACCTTCCCTATCTATATACATATGTTTAATCTATTCCTTGAGAGCAACAGCTTTTCTCCACGAGACATGCCATAAATCTGCAAATAGTCAACAGATCAACTATGCTTATATCCCTGTTAAATCTCATAGCGTAAATACTATATCAGATATTTAATCAAAAAGTCACAACTGAACTTGTCAAGTGGTACAAACTAACCACAGAACCTATGCAGAATGTGGGCTTAAAGCAACCCAATGTAGTTATATTTCCTTAAAATAAAGACTTCAAACTCATGGCACTCTGACATATAATACAGAGAATGAAGTCTCTGATATTGTCAATGCATGCCCAGAATGCTTGATATTGCTTGAGGTGACATGGCGCAACTTTGTGAGCAGGGCAACTACATAACACAACCGGTTCCATGGATTCCGATTGAATGATCATGTTAATTTGCCAACTGTTTAAACTTTTCAAGAAAAATAAGTTGTCCAATATCCAAAGGAATGTGCCAGAACAACAGTACTCACAAACATTGCCCAGCAACATTGCTCAGAAAAGTGCCTTGTGTCTCATCAGCTTTGGAGGACACATACACATTACAGTCAATGTTGTCCCAAAGTTCTACCGAAAACAGGCAAACTTATAAGTGTGGGTGAGCTAGTAACCATGTGGTTGAGTGAGTGGGTTGGTGTGATTTGGCAGCATTATTAAACTTCAAAAATACACACCTATAAAGTATTTTGCTACAAACATACGCAGTCATTTACTTCAACCCAATAACATTCTAATGACAAAATACTATTTTGTATTTGAATTACATGTATCATAAATACTGCCCATCCCTGATCACAACAAAATGATTGTTTTTGGTGATGGTGTATACTGTACAATGGCTATTTTACTGTACATATCTTTCTCACAGCAGATGATCTTTTCCATGTTCTCTGCACTTACAGGGTTTCCACTGAGCCAGTCTGTTAATGACAAGCTATTTTTTCCATGAGGAATGGAGTTCCTGACAAATGAGGATGACGAATGTGACTGAGTAAAAAATGTATGCACTGACTAAGCCTTGTTAAATCCACACAGGCCCTGTGGTTGCTGGTGTTGTGGGAACGAAGATGCCCCGGTACTGTTTGTTTGGCGACACGGTGAACACGGCGTCCCGAATGGAATCCACGAGCGAAGGTGTGCGAACACAGTGAGCCGACCGCCCCATAACAGAGCAGCGCTCCTGATCTGGCACAGGTCCTGGATCATGGTGGACCTCTTTTTTTCTCGCCTGCTATCACTTGCAGCGGCACGAAAAAGATGAACACCTTCCTAATAATAGGCTAAAAATGACCTCAATTTGGCAGGAATATGGAACACAATTCTCTCTCTAATCCTCTCATTTCTGGGTTACAAACCACCACACCTCATTTTGAGAGCCACGACCTGAATGCCCCATATGAGAATTAGTTACTGAAATTGTTAATATAATAGTTGTCAATAACTCTAGCTCATCACTCCCTTCAACTGCGAAAGTCTCTGCCTGTACTCCTTAAGGTACTGGTTATCCCTTAAGGTACTGGTTATCCTACTGCAATCACATCCTGATCATTGCAACACTGCAAATTGCAACTTGAAAGTCCAGGCAAGATTCCAGTAAATACTTGTAGTCCTCCTTTTCAGAAACCAAGCATCTCATTTCCTCTCCTCTCTCTCCCCCAGCTCTGAAGATCCAGTGCAGTGCTCCCACGGCTGACCTCCTGTGTACCCTGAAAGGGTACATACTGACCTGCCGTGGATCACTTGTCGTCAAGGTAAATAGTGCTCATATTTAGTTATGCTGCTGGCAGTTATCAGGATTAGGATATGAGGGGGAAAGTATAGGCTATGTCTGCTTAGTCAATCAAAGCCCTCTTCAAATGGTTGGTAAGGGGCCAGGGAAGATATTGTAGGCTCATTCAGTCATATACACTAACAATGGAAAGTAAAATTGGTGGTTAAATTAGCTTGCTAGGAGGTGTTTTGGCTTGCTCAATCTGGTTGCCATAGAAATCTCTCCTCAAGGACACACAAGCACATTCCAGACTGACAGGATGATGCATGCACATGGCCCTCAGAGTAAAAGAAAATAGAGAAATTCTAGTGTGGCTTATTTGTAAATATAACCGGAAGTTATTTATTTGACAGGTGCTATAAATGTCAGCCACACATTTCATTTCGGCCAGAGTGTTTATGGAATATTGGGCTCAATTCTATTTCTCCAGTGTATTTTTATCCTATGCAATGAAAAAAGTGGTAGGAAATGTATGGTGCAAAGGACAAATATGTCTTTATAATTGCTTTATAATGTGTAACATTGCCTCTTTCCTTTTATGTACTGAAATAAAGTGTGAACCCAACAAAGGGTGAGGATGTAGAACACAAACGTATGTGAGTGAGGAGTATCCCCTGTGGTCCCAGAGGGATGGGATGGGGTGGGACCTCATCTGGAGCCATAGTGGTCTCAGCTGGCCATGTTCATGATGGCCCTCTCTTAATGGCACTTCATTTGCTATGCACTCTCAGAGTAGTCTGTTCCTCAAGGGGAAAGGAAACTAAATCCATAGGTCAGGAGCCCCTCATCAATTTAAATATTCTAGGGTGTTGTTTCAGAGCACAGCTCTTTGTTTTTCAGGGCAAAGGGGAGATGACAACTTGGTGGCTGGAGGCGAAGAGAGATCTGTCTGACCCACTACAGGCGGACCGAGAGCCGTACGGGGTTCCAGTGCCCGTCAGCAACTAGCCATCGGGAAAGTCATGAAAAAAGAATCATGGACAAAATACAGACTTATAAACATGTTCCAGTGTTGAATAATGTGATAGAAGGGACAAATTCAAAGAGGCACCTCATGACAAAAAGAACATTGTTCAGTAGTATACAGTATTGTATATGGATTTTGGAACAATGTTGCTATTTTTTGTCATCAATATATTATATTGTATCAATGTTTTTTGTCATCCCTTGTGAAATGTGAAATCAAATAGCGTCTCTGTAGGCCTATCGTTTGCTACGTCTGCTACGTTTTTAGATGGTCAGATGCTTGTATCCAAAGAATAACTCCAATGCACTATCCCAATGTATTTAAGGTGTTGTAGGCCTATTGAACTGCCTTAGAATATAAACACAAATGTAGCGTAGGTTCATGCCAAGCAATTCCAGTGTTCTTAGTTTTAGGCTACATCACTACAAAGTCTTAGACTATTTGAATGCCTGTTGTTAGTGTGATGTTAAACTCAACTGTAAACAAATAAAGCATTTACTACAGAAGAAGCATCTCTCAGTAAAGTTGTTTGAAGATGAATACGCATAAAACTATTAAGATTACAGCCAATGAATTTGCAAGGTCTTCGTTGCCTGACGACGAGTTCTCCAATGAATGACTGCGCAGCTGATTATACCCGCCGTGAAGTGAAAGCACGGCTGTATCAGTGCAGTCCTACAGTCCTCGACAGAATACTGTCTTCAAAACAGCTGTGAGTAGCCTACATGGTTTTGTTCTTGTGGACTTAATCTAGGCAATTTTTTCCATAGTATCGACAGATAACTGTTTGACCTGATTCCGCAATAGTAGCCTAGACTCTAACAGAATTGAAATGTTGCGCAGGATAGGATAGTTGATATCGACCTCTGACTGCAATAATCTTTATGAAAACAACACTGAACCCCATTTTAATAGGCTATAGGTGTTAATCAGTGCATGCAATGCTATTGTGTTTTTCGTAATGATTTACCTTCCATACAGTGACGATGTCTAATTTTCCGTATAGTGTCGATGCTTAATTTTAATCGTGAAGTCTTGGCCGACTGTAAATCTCAGTCAGTGCAGTGCCCGTCTAATAAGCCGTTGTGTAGGCTATAATATTTATAATGACTATTTATAATGACTGGATGGCTACTCCGTCACCGACTTCTAGTCTGTGTTAATCTGTTTTAAAGTGTTTTGTGAACTTCTAAGTATGTATGATCTTAGACATAGTTCTCTACATAGGCTATGACATGTTCTCTTTTAACTAGACATAATGTTATGACTAATGTTTCATCAGTTATTAACAGTTAACAGTTTGTTCCCTGTCTGGTCTTGACTGTTAGTAGCCTACGCAGGTGACAGACTCACATTTTGGTGTTTGTTTTGGTACTTACGGTACATTGTTTCTAGCCTATTACTATCTTTACTTCAGCAAGAACATAGAAAAACAGTGTCAACATTATCTTAAAGATGCCAACAAATATATTGCTCTAGCCTAATAAACAATTTCTCAGAATGTACATGTGCTACATTAAAATCCTTTACGTAAGAATATTTCTGCTCACAGACCCTGGACCCTATAGGGAGTAGCCTATTTCCACTGCAGTGATGCCAGAATCCACACAAGGTGACTATTGCTTTATTATCATTATTAATAGACTAACTTGAACAACAATGCATGTCTCAATGAATGCTTTTGTTTTTTTCTGGGTTTGGAGATCACTAAGTCACTTTCTCCTGCTCTACATTTTGCTGGTCTCGTGTGAGACAAGCCATATTAAGAAGTCAGAAATAACAGCTGAAGGCTATTTAAGGATCTTGTGACTTTGACTGACCTCAACTTCAAAGATGACTTGCCTAATTATGTCTAGTCAAATGAAGTCAGAAACAGACTAGTCTTGTACTGTGTGATACAATACTCTGACTTGTTTTAAAATGACCCAATTAGGTATCACTCCACTGACCTATATGTAGCTAGCCTACCCTATACTCTAGGTGTACTGAGTGTGTTAAGATTTACCCCCATATTGTTTGAATGGTATAACAGTTTACATGTTTCTCTTTTGTCTTTATACAGAGTTTCCAGACATTTCCTATGATTCTTACAGGAACAAAGGGAATCTCCTGGGTCATTACACTCAGTCTACTAACTTTTATAGTCCGATAAGTGACTTTTGTACAGAAGACAACATCCCAGAATGTATTTTGTACCTGAACCAGGCGAGTGGCATTTGTTGGTTGACTTCCTTAATTAGTGAAAGTATGCACAATGCATTAGAATTATTATTGCTGTTTACTATTTGGGGGATTTTGGGAGGGACTTGATTTTAGCTTCATTTGTATTGATTGTTGTATCCATGTCCATGTCGACTGCCTTTTACCCCCTGTACCTTTTTTTCCCTTCTTTTTTTGATTTCAACTTACCTTAACTTCTAACAAACACATTGAACCATATGTGATTAGCCACAGCTTTCTGTGCATCTACTGTATCATACTGTAAACCCACCTCCCTTCACCTTGTAGGAGGCTGCATCCCTGGGTTTCCCTGCTGTCCAGCCAGACCCAGAGGGAGGTGACGGGGGGCTGGACGTGGATGTGGTATCCCTGCTGAACAGCATGTATGCCCTGCTGGAACGGCACCACCGGGTCCTGAGGGCCCTGGACCAGCTGGAGGCTGAGAGGCTCCGCAGTGTTGGCGACATGCAGAGGCAGCAGCTCAGCCAAGGCCGGCTCAAGGTGAGCTGCTGTCGGCCACTCTCCCCGCCTGGCCCACTTAACGGGGGTATTATTAGTAGCAGGAAGTTGTTATGTGGGTTACCTGCGCACAGGGACAGGAGTGAACTAACTACATGCATAGATAGATGACTAAATACTTGAACATGAACCTGAAGTTGTAGAAGTAAAGTTATGACCTTTCACACCTCAGAATGGAAATACAAACAACATGTACATTATCTGTGAACTGGTTGGGCCAAATATGCCTGTAAAGAAATCTGTGTGAATATCAGTAGCTCACCATATCTAGAGACTGGAGACCAGAAAGTACCATATTTTTAAATGATCTGGTTAAGTGTTTTCACAGGAAATCAGAGACTCTGAATGTCTTGATTGTATTTTCTCAGGATCAACTTGAAATAACCAAGAGGGAAAATGCAAGACTTCAGGAAGAGAAAGGCAGCTGCAGTTAAATATTAAAAGCCTGAAGAAATCTCTTAAAAATGAAAAAGAGGAGGTAAGAGAGACAATCATTCACTCCAAGATATGTTTTTATAGTGAAGAGCTCCTTGTGAGATTAAGTGGTAAATGGTCACCTGGCATTTCCATTATATGGTAGTAAATTGTTCACTTCATACTTTGCATATATAAAACACACAAATACAAATGTATTAACCAGCAAGGCATATTACTGTATGTATGGCCTAGAGACAATAATAATCTTAATGAGTGGCCTTTCCCAGATTTAATTCCACTTATTACATCTTACACAATTTAGAGTAATCATTCAAGCACAAGGTGATGCAATATGATTTTTATAATGTTGCACATTTTCTAATTTACTATTGATTTTGATCTTATTAGACCTTATAATTAGAGTTAAAAAAAGATGTACCATTCTGCAGTAAACTCATATCACAATGGCATCAACAGGTGCAGAAGCTGCAGAACATTCGAGCAAGTCGCTCTATGCAGTACAATCATGATATGAAAAGAAAAGAAAGAGAATACTACAAGCTGAAGGAGCATTTAAATCAGCTATTGATTGATAAAAAGGATAACAAACAAGGTGTGTATGAAGGATCTCCTCAGTAGCCAGTGGCTGTATTACCTGTGCTACATAATATACAATATACTATTGTGAACCAATGATATGCGTATGTCTTTAAATAGTGACAATACAATATTATTTTGGCAAATTTAGAGATGCGCCCCACAGGCTTCCTAAAATGAGTGACTTGAGTTTTTCTCCTCAACAGCTATTGAAGTTCTGAATTGTGTGGGTAGATCAGATGGAAGGAGAGGTCAGTGGAAAACTAGAAAGACAGAAGCCAGGTAAACAGTATTTTGATTTCTGTAATATTAATAAAAGTTATTGGATGTGTGTTATTCCGAAGGGGAATGCAGTGCTTGAAAGATGAAAGAGTTTGTGGCTTTGAGTAAGCATAGAATAAAAAGTGAGAACTAACTTGAGAACCTTGCAAGAACTGCTGTAGTCTAAAATGATACAAACTGAACATTGAGTGTTTTTAACTGACTAGAGTTTGTGACGTTACATGTGTTTTGCAGGCTGGTGTAAAATGGAACACCATGGGCCCTAAAGTGCATGAACTATAGCTATCGTGTGGCGTGTGGGCACATTGAGCTGACTTATCAATGTTTGCAGTTTACGTCTTGCCCATGGTGTTGAATTAGCTGATTGATTTTGCCTATAAGCTTAGTTAGACTTTGCCCATCATTCAAAAGAGGGCCCTCTGTTTTTTTAGGCATGAGGAAGAGATGTACCAGACTCTCCTGAATGACTTCGATAACCGTCAGCGCGAGCTGATGCTGGAGAATGTAGAGCTGCGGAAAGTGCTTCAGCAAATCAAAAAAGAGATGATCAGTATCTTAAGTCCAAAGCAGTCTAGCTGGAGAGAAGTGAGGCAGGAACACTGCGAAAACCAGGTCAGTCATCTGACCCATGTACCAACCATTCTTCTTGCTGATGTAGCAGCACAGGGTTCTGAGTTAAAATATTAATTTGTTAGGGCCTATACCTTTGTAAAATATTCTTTATTACAGAATAAGCTGTTAAATCAACCTATAAAATAATTATTAATATTTTTGTATAGCACTCTTTTTCTAGAATGTCTATTACTTAATGCTTCCTAAATGCAGCATTAAGTACCTGTCTATGCATTATTTATTATGCTTCTGTCCTCCCAGGATGTAGGTTCTGATGAGGAGGTTGTGTGCGAATCTGGCCGGGATAGCTTGGAACAGAGCTGTGAGCAAGCCAAAGAAGAGCTAACTAACAGCATTCGCCAGCAGTGGAGGAAACTCAAACACCACGTGGAAAAACTAGATAGCCAAGGTGCTCACAGAGAGGCTTTTCCAGGGAAAAAAGACTCACATTTTTTGCCTAATTTCGAAGCATATTTAGGAAATGAAAACAAGATATTGAGGTTCCCTTTTTACAGAGCTTATGATATCTTTAAAAGCTATTTTCAGTATTCAGTATTCCAAAAACGACCTAAAAATGTCCTGTTTTGTAACATTCTGAACCTGAAAAACAACTGAAAGAAAAGTCGCTCCTTTAGCTTCTTGGAAGGCATACTTTTAACAGTGCTACATGACAGTATGTGAGACTGCCCTCATTAGCCATGTGTTTATTTGCCCCAGTGTCCTTGGGTCACATTCAGCAGAAGGACAGTGAGGTCATGGCCATAGAGGCCCATGACAAGGAGATGGACCAGCTCCGGCAGGAGATCCAGCAGTGCAAGGACTTCATCCACACGCAGCAGCAGCTCCTGCAGGTGAACATGACCCACACACTGAGATTGGCTAAAGTCCTTTTAGGCAAGTCCCTCCACTCGGCGGCCATATTGCACCACTTTTTGGGCACTCATCGGGCATCCGTTTCGGCAGAAATGCGTGTGCGCAAGGCTTCACGACACCAATCTTGCTCCAGCGGCGAGATCACAACACATGATTGGCACGATGTCTTCACAACAAACCACATTATTGGCTCAATGTATTCACAACACAGCACATGATTGGCTCAATGTATTCACATGTCGACGTTTTGCCGCGGAAGGGGTGGGATATGTGTAGACAACTGCCATATTGCCGTTACAAACTAACCCCATGCATTTCTATAAAGGAGTTTTTGAGTGCTGTGTCTCCTCATTAGAAAGTTTCTGGATTGGCACCTCACCTGTTGCCACCCAGATATGTAGTCAGAGGGAGCTAACACAGGGATGCGGTAGTAGAACATCCTTTATGTTCATAAATCACATATGACCTTACTGTAATTTCAATTTCAATTTTTAATTTAATTTCACTTATAGAGCGCCAGAACATTACACATGGCGCTTTACAGAATGTTAGACAATCAGAGAAAAGAAAAGGAGGCCCATGGGTAACAGGGTAACCGGGGTAACAGGGGCGAGGAAAAACTCCCTAGAATTGGGGATACATATAGGAAGAAACCTCAAGCAGATCCACGACTCAAGGACCTGACCCATCTGCCTAGGGTCAGTTACAGAACAGTAAGGTCTGTATACATGATAAATGCATAAGTTAGTTAGATGTAGAGAATAGAACATGGTGTTTAAAGCCACCTGTGGGGTTAATGTGGCTTGCACCTCTGCCAACTGACACAGGGGTTTCTACGGGGTTCACACAGGGTCTGAAAACCTTGAAACCTCGTTGAGTCCTTGAAAAGTC
>NC_063197.1:26348859-26377712 GCF_017589495.1 Alosa alosa | reverse complement strand
ATAGTATGTATAAAGAGCAGCTATGAGATACTGCTATTACATAGTAAAAAAATACATTTCATATATTGATTTACAATTTTTTTGTTTAGTGTGAATTTTTGATTGAACATATACATTCTGAATTTTGTCTAAAATGTAATTAAGCAGTACTTAAACTTCATCATGCTTTACAGAGAAAACTCTTTGAAGAAGACCGTGGTACCTGGCTCAAACACCAGTTTCTCAACTTGTCATTTGCAGATCATGTGAACCAACCATTGTCAAAGTCTACGGGCGTCTTATCAGAATGTAAGCATGTCAGCCTCATAATATGAACCGCATACAGTATAAGTAACACATGTAAACAGCATCGTAATTTACATATAAATGTGAAAATAAGTAGAATCTAAATGGAAATCAATTGGGGGTATAATATACTTTACCTTCTAGTCTTTTGATTGAAAAACTGCTTCTGAACTGCACCAAATCTGTTTGTGTCAACTTATAAATATAAAACTTATAAATATGTTCTGTATTGTTGTAGATGTGGAGGTGTCTCCAGCTCCGTCGTCTCTGAGTGACGTTCTGTCTCAGATGGTGTTCAGCCCCCCTGAGGGCTCATCTGTGAGACCATCGTCCTCCGCCGACTACCAGCAGACCCACCTCCCTCAGAGCAGGTTCTGAGAACTTCACACTCATTCTACAGAAGGACGCAGATGAAGGCCCACTCTCTGGACAGTGCTTCCCAGCACAGCTTTATAGTGTCAGACAAGCTGCTTCACACACTGGATCTTCATCAGCTGGAGAATTTTCCACTCTTACAGTCTGAAACTCCATGCATTACTCTTGTCCATTTGTTAACAGTAAGATCAGACCCCCGTTTGAAAGCCGGCAAGTAAATATATGACTAAATATAGGTGCAAATAGTTCATCGTTTTATTATTATTTATGATAGAATCCAATTAATGTGGAGAATGCTAGATGAGACATGTCTTGCCTACTTCAGGGAGCTGACAGATGACAGATGTTACAATTATTCATACAGTGCATTAATATAGTACCTTATGCTTGTGATTAATGCTCATATAGACTAAATGAAAACACCAAATTAATTTAAACATACAGTATACAGTAATTTGTATAATAATGTATGGTCAAAACATTTACATTATTTTTTGCAGTTTAAAAAAGGTTTTATACCATTAGGCTTTTAGATAAGCTTACCACATTACAATATGTAGTATGTCTGCCAATGCTCAGTTGGTGTAGAGAGCTCATCATTTTGTTACAACATGCAACTCCATTCCACATTCTTTATAAACTCACTGTTTATAATTTACACATTTTGCCAGAAGGAATTGCCAGTTGGTTATTTAATGTTAAAATGTTTATCTTTATATACACTTTATAGATAGTTTGGCTTTTTCCAAATGCATTGTACTTTTTTCAGTTCTATTTAGTATTTGTACTCAAACGTGCATAGCAATATGGCTGAGGCCTGCTGTCCTTGGATTATAATTGCCGCTGATAACGTATATCACAGGAGTAAAAAATTATGTTAAGTTGTGCTTAATTTAATGCTTTCAGATTAAATTAATACATTCATTACTATGTCATGTCATGTGCATTAATATTAACATTGTTGTACTGAAAGTGTAAGAGACAGCACAGGAATAGTTTTATTATAATACTACAATACTGGTATTACAGGCCCAGGGAACATGATTTTGTTCATGTATCAATCTTCACACTTTCCAAGTGCCCTAAGACAATGTGAATGATACTATTTGGATTACTGGCCACCAATTCATAGATGATATCTCAATAATCAGTCATGCAGATTCCTTTCTTCCTTTTGTCAGGTTATTTATTTTAGTTCTCCAAAGTTTAGCTGCAGGCTTAGCAAAAGTGGCATTCCAGTAGCCATTGACAGCAGTTTTGCAGCATACCAATATGTTTATTTTTCGTTTTGGTTTGGTCACTACTATTAAGTGTCTGACTGTGCAAATGATGCACAAGCACAACCCCTCTTAAATTCACATACATGATATGCTATCAGTTAAAAGTCTAGTATACTGTAGGCACTAGGGGATGTACTCTTTGCCTTGCAAGGAAACAATCAATCTTACTGCCAGTTAGGGAATGAGGCTCACAGGATCAATAATGGTCCCTTTAATTGCTGTTAATGAGATTGATGGCCTGTGTGTGATTAGGATGAGGAAAATAATCCATTGATATATATGCAGCTTAGATTAGTTTAGCAGTGTTTTTCTCACAGTTCCAAAGTCATTTTAAAATACAAAGTACTGTGCTTCTGTCTTTACTAAGAAAGTTGATATGCAATAACTTTGTATTAAAACTATGGCTGTCAAAATAACTGATTAATTTTGATTAATTAATTTGAGAAAAAATAACTGATTAAAAAAATTAGTGCAGATTAATCGATTCCGGATGACCTTTGACCCCGAGCCGTTCTAGTCAGGAAAAATTAGACTGTAAAATGAAGGAGAGAGAAGAAAACGTGCTGCCTGGATCATTGATTGGAACATTTACTTTTAAAAAACGGCCTGATGGTGTTGATAAAAAATAAAGTGTTGAAAATAAAGTCCTTTGCAATGTCGGCAAGTGTTGACATTGAGGGGAGTGTTAATTTATTTTCATTGTGTCCCCTAGGTTATATCTGTGGCCTGAAATGCCTTGTATGTGAAAAAAAAAACTTCTTCCCGAAGCACTTTTGAATTTATTTCCTCAGCATATTAGGTCATATCATAGATTATTATGGCCATTATTTGAACAGTGAAAATAATAATAAAAGAGTTTTTGAACTTTAATGTCACTAATGCTGATTATTCAATGATTCATTTGAATTTAAATATTTAAAATACTTTCACAGCAAAAATTATATGTGCGATTAATTTAGATTAATTAATCACAGAATATGTAATTAATTAGATTAACTTTTTTAATTGATTGACAGCCCTAATTAAAACAGCTATAAATTTACAGAGTTGAAATTCACACAACATAACACAACATGGCATAACATAACATGCTTTTCCATCTGAAATATTTAGGTGTCTGACTCAACAAAATAATGCATTTACAAAAGCTACCACTAGATAGAGCTCTAGGAACAGGGGGAAGGAGTCACAATTTCCAGGTCCATCACCAGCGACGATTGGGCCATGATGAGGCCTGTTTGAAAATATAAATGTATGCATTTCTGCATATACACTCAGGTTGCAATACACTTGCCGTATGCTTTTTTTATATTCAATTTCCATTTGCCTAACCCTAGCGCCTTCCAGTTTTGAAAACGAACGTTAAGGGTTGTTTTAGGACATGTTTGAGTAGCCTACTACAGTATGCCCATTGGCAGCCACCCTGAGCAGTCAAAGGCGATTCAAAACGAGTCAGAAAAGTCGAGACAGGACCAATCGTCAAAATTTCGGTGTCCACCACTCTAGTTCATCCAAAACAAACCAGAAAAGGGCCATAAAGTGCTAAAAACCGGAATTTTCCTTTAAGGTTATTTGGATGTGTGGCTCCTTGTACCATAATCATGCTAGGGAGTAGGGAAGCCAAAGACCAATGGCGGTTAGTGAAATCCACATAGTTTTGAGGGGGGATATATTATGTAAATTACAGTAGAGGGAGGAGATGCTTACACAGTCTGGGGTACTGGTCTAATTACAGAGAAAAGCAGACAGTCTGGGAGTAATCCAAAATGAAGAGGACATATTAAGAAGAAGGCCTGTGCTTTGTGAATGAAGAGTTTCTTGTGATCAATGGGGAACTGTTAAAGAAGATTTGGAGTGAGGCCATTTTGCGCATCGTGGGTGGGGGAAAAACTTGAACCAAGTCCAACTGAACAAGATGCCAGTGTAGTGATTCCAGATATATGCTCAAATATCCATCTCTGGCAAGAATATGAGAAGAGGCCCTTTATGTCATTTGGAAGACTTGTAATGAATGATCAGTACATTTAAATGGGAATGTACTGTATAACAATATACAAAAATAATGGGCCAGCAAATGTTGCATTTAAACATTTTGTTGAAATATGCTAAGTTTGGAAATAATTTCGTGGCTATTGTAACACACACTTAGTTCAAAGCATGGAAAATATAAGGGATGACAACACATAGATGATAATTAATAAAGCATACATTAAGGTAACAGATAAAAGTCAGTATAATGGAATAAAAGAAAAATGTGGTGCAAGTATATGACTAGGGGTATATGCATCAAACATGCCCGTAGCCTATGCACTGCGGAGCCAGGCCTTCTTATCCTGTATGGGCAATCAGGTTAACTCTGCTACGCGTCCCCAGCCACCCTGCTGCAGCAACAGACAGACACGGGGCTGGTGGTGGAGACCCAGTAAGGTCCTGACACTATTACTACAACCTATTTTGAAAAATAACATTGACAAGAGAGGTGGTCAGGTACTGTATCTGCCATGGGATGATGTTGCACTATGGAACAATGCCACTAGAGGGAGCTCTGCCGGTATGAACAGAAAACCAACAGGAATTCTCTAAACATTCTATGGGATGCTGAAGGCTGAGATGCTTATGAATGGGCTGCAGAATATTGGGCTTTGTCAATGGAGAGCAAAGCTGCTACATTTCTTTTGGTGGTTGAACGGGTTAAGGTTAGTTTCTCTACATTCACCTGAACAGGCCAATATGATTCACTCTGTTCAGGAAAGAAAAAACACCACTAAAACATATGGGACCGTTATTTTAAGGTAGCCTGAAATCAGTCATAGGCCTGGCAAAATATAGAATAAAACATCCAATCAAAAATCAGGGCTTACCTCACGCAGATACAACTTGTGTATACCTGTTGCAACATTTGGTGAGCCTTTAAATCCTATCTTTATTTTATATATCGTCCCCTTAGAATTATAGGGTTCTATCTACGTTCTGAATAGTTCTGAGATGTTGAGCTTAAAGATTTAAAATTCCATGAAGTTAAACTGATAAGCGGAACAAACCTCTTTAGATATAATGTCCAAAAATGCATACAACCTCCAAAAATGCATACAAGAATCACCTCACCTCTCATAAAGGGATGATTTGTAAATATATAAAAAAATAAATTATATACACTATGTATATTGCCTGCAAGTCCATGATTTGAAATGTATTGCAGTACACTGAAAAGAAGAGAACAGATGTAAGTCTAATTTGGTCTATCTTGGCAATGGTTCAGTCTGCACCTCTTGACACAGTGCTTCCCAGGGGCACATCTGGCAGAAAGACCCTCACACAGTGGCAAGTCCCCTATCTGCACATGGGCGTTGTGACCAAAGACCTCTCAGCTGTTAACCTTTGGCTTGCTGCCGGATGTCTCACCCTGTCAGTGACCTGCAGAGATCCCAGACAGGGACCCACTGCTGCACATGACCATTTCCATCTGCATCCAGTCACTCTGCAGTCATGTTCGTCTGGTGCACCTGTAACCTGGTGCATCACATACTGAGGTTGAATAACTTGTACACAAATGCGGAGGGTATATTGTTGCATGCCAAGCAAAGAAGATTAATTATGTTTTACAACAAAAGCATCATTCAGTCGTTTATATGTTATATATAAATATATATACAGTATATATATATTGTAGCGACCGGCTGTCAATCAGGGAGTGCCCGTGCTATGCATAACCCCGGGCACGCTCATGATTGACAGCCGGTCACTACAATATGTTCTGTATAGCTGAATAGCGAACTGCATACTTCAACTTACCATGTTGATTTGGTTTTGCAACTTACAGAATACCTTGCACTGACACTGAAGGGAACACTCAGTGGTATAGTGGTGGTAGTGGTGATGGCCACTGCAAAAGACCACATTCTACTTTTACCCTATAGTATGTAAATGCATTTAGCTTAGTAGGCAAAGACATAGAGTAGTGGGGGTAGTGGGGGAGTTTTTATTAGCAGAACTATCATAGATCCAGCTATGTACCTTCCTGTTCCACTTCCAGCAAAATAGGAAGAACTGGAACAGCATGAACCCTCTTATCACATTATCAGTAGGGCAGAATGGGGGAAGTTGAGCATAGGGGTATGATGAGCAACCCCTTTTGTTTTTGGAAAACTGTAAACAAATGTTATCATTTTAAGGAAGAGGGACTCATTATTTAAAGAATGCAGAAAGGTAGGCCTACAGCACAGGGCAAATGTGGTAAAAAATATATGTGTAAAAATATATTTTTTTACTCTCCAAGTAGATTCCATTCATGTCCAGGGTTAGGGTGATTTAGAGAAAACGTGAATAGAACATCAAAGGCATTACACCTCAAGTGGTGCCCTTTTAAGCTATGTGAGGGCTAAACAAAATATGAATGTTACCTAGCTTGTTGTGAGAAGCATTTTCTTTCAAAATGGTGGTTGATGGGGTAAAATGAGCCACCAGGGCTGGGGGTTGAGCCAGCTAACTGGTATTGCATCTGTAAAATTTTTAAGTTTGCCTTTAATTTGCCCAACTTACCCTACACCTATACTGTAGGCTCATCTTACCCCACATATGGGGTAAGTTGTGCCAGGACACCCACTTATTTCGCAGAGAGCATATTTCTTCACCCTTATAAGTTATCAAAGAGTTGTTGGTTACAGAAGTTGTAGAACCCTTTTTGGTTTGAGGTGAAGGTTATAAAACCAAACCTCTTTAACACATTAATGATGAAGAATGTAAAAAATGGCTCTTCTTACCCTGTTCTCCCCTAGTCCTATTTTGCTCCCTAAGCAGTCCTCCCTGGCTTCAAATTCGATTGCATGCTTCACATCCTAAGCCTTTGTTTATCAATCTGGCACATGCTATTACACCAGCCCTTCAGGTAATGAACCAGTTGTGCTCACCAGTGCAACCACAGGTTTCCTTGGTCATCATAAATCGATGGTGCTTTTGATTAAGCATGATAGTCAATTTCTCGTAAATATTTCATTAAGATGTCTATTGTGAATAGCCTATTTACAAGCGTCCACAGTTTTTTTGTGAGCATTATTTTTGATAACATCTTGAAATTATGTTTATTCATGCTTTGATTAAGTTTTAGACATTGCGCTGGAGTGGGAGTTAATACGGGCTAGCCTACATCACAGCAGTGTAAGTAATATTGTTACACCTCCACACTGTTGCTGTAGTTTTGATTGGATTATCCTCGGGGCATCTGGGGTGTAGCGAATTCTAACGTTAAAACGACTGTGTATGGATCATTGCAAGCTCTCTCTCCTTTTCTCGGACTCAGCTGTGTTTAATCCAACAAATAAATTATTTTGTAGAAATGTAGGCTTCGACAGCCAGTGGAAATGAAAAATTACAGACACTGCGATGGTCGTGAGAAGAGTGAATTATTTATGATGTTTTAATTGCCGAGACAGTGATTGGCGACTCCCCTCGACTGTGAGTGGTCACCTGTCTGATTCCGTTTGGTGCTGGAGCCAGCTGTCTGTGTTTCTGCATTTCTACTTCTCTTCTCACAGTCTGCGGGAGCAATTGATGAAACCAACGGAGAACATGGAACTACATACCACATAGGACCGTCACATCTTGAACGGAGATAAGCGCCAAAATGGGTGGACTCTCGGCACTTTTAGGTAACCTATCTGACATTGCCCAAGAAACACCGTGAAGTTTCTAGCGTCGGTCTCGTGCAGATGCTGCTGCACACTTTATTCGTTTTGTCGCTGCAAAGTGCATTTAGCGCCCGGTTGGTTTTGTATGGAATTATGATTTTGGGGGTTTGTTTCGACGTAGGCAGTCTGATTGAAAGGTGTAGCCTAACTTGCCCAGTCCTGGATGGGTTCTGTGTTTGACAGGTCTTAGAAAAAAAAATAGCATTTTGTCGCCAACATAATAATCATTATATCGTTAAAAGACAAACTTCTGGAAGTAGCCTAATTCCTTTTGATAGGAACAGCTGGCACTGTACTGGTCATTGCTGAAACCTGTTTGCTTCTACGTACCTCTATAGAATCAACCTGTGTCTCGGTTTGATGGTGTGATAGCCCAGAGAATCAACATGCGTAAAACAAGTAGGCCTATGGACAAAGACAAGTATGGAAAAAATAAGTATTTCAGTTGTCGTGTGATAAGAAAGGCTAGGGACTTTCTGTCATGGGTAGGCCTATGCATGGATAAGTTATCAATAATACAGGTACAGATGTTCATTTTAATGTATCACTCATCTTACTCTCTGTGTAAACCTATATTGTGCATTTGTTATATGGGAACAGTTGTAATTGTACTGTTGCAGTCTTTGCCATTCAGCAGATCATTCCGTTGATAAAGGTATTGATTCGTCACACCATCTAGATTAGGTGGCACAAAGGCAGTAAGTAGGCAAAACTTTGGTGAAATTGGCCATCTTTGTTTGATTATATGGCATGATTATGTATTGCAAAAGCTTGATAGTAAAGAAGACTTGTCATTTTTATAGCAAGTTATCTCAATTGTAATCATTTTCAGTACGATACATTTACATACAATAACTGTAACCAGTTGCGCCACAGCGCCCCCCTTTTTTGGGATTCATGATTCAGTTGTATTGAGGTGATGCTGCTGGCATTTTCTTTGAGAAACTGAATGTCTGAATGGGCCAATCACTTGTCCACAGAGGTGAGATCAGTATCACATATGCAATGTGTATTCTTTAAACGTACAGCAACGGGGAATAGCACAAAGTGGTCTCTTTTGGAGTCTGATTTTCTTTTTGCCTGCTCTAAATCCTAGACTGCAACAATACTTCTTCTCCCATCATGCAAGGTTGGGTTCTCATAATTATGTATTGGGCACACCAGTTCATAAAAAAAACTCTGGTACGAAGGAACACATCTTTGAGACATTATGTCTGTCATGGAAAGAGGCTAGTTTTTCACTGGTTAAAAAACCCCATTGTGTTAAAGAAGTGGAAGGATAAAGTGTAGGAACTAATAGGACATTAGTAATCTGCCTGCCTGGAAAGTCAATGATGAGGGCATAATTAAGAAGTCATTACTTTCTCTCTCTTGCAAGCTTGTTCACTGATTAGTCATGTGGTATTCACTGAGGTGACAGAAATTTGACATTTTCTTAATGCATAAAGAATTTGTTCACATTCACCACTGCCATTAGATTCCATCCCATTGTATGGAATTATACTGATTTAGCTGTATTAGACTAGTACAGTGTGTGTGTGTGTGTGTGTCTGTGTGTGTGTGTGTTTTATGTACGGTGCTGTATATATTATACAGTCTCATTTTACAGCTTAAATGATTGTGTCAGTTTATGTGCAGTATCCATGTTAGAATTATAGTAATCTTTACTCTAAGTCGCCAGTGGAGTATGTGGATTAGAGTATGTCCATTGAATTTATCATTAAGTTAAAAAAATGACTACCTGTTGAACAAGCAACAGGGTAGTGCACTACAAATATTGTTCAGCTTGCTCTGTGACTGAGCTGCGAAGGAGTTCTGAAAATGTCAATACCAATCCATGTTATGTTGAACACAAGGGGGCCTATTTTGACAATCAGAAACGTAGAAAACCACCCCAAATGTGGACTGGACAAACCCCTAAATGTATTTAAGCTATTCGCCAGTGACCGTGCATTTTAGATTGCCAAAATAGAGCAAAATATGCCTTGACCAATATATAAAATAGGGCCCAATATGTCTTGACCTATATATATCCTCATGATACATTGTACATACATGTACTGTATGTTTACTTGAAAGGCTTTTAGAAGGACAGGAAAACACGTAGAGGTTGACGATGCAGAAGAGGAAGAGAAAGGTGAAATGGATAGAGAGGGAGAGAGAGAAAAAAATAGTTCTTCACCTTTTGCCTGACATAATGCTCCCTGTAATGCTTTGTGTTAAGAGTTTTGCCCTTTTCCCTGTAGCTACACAGCTATATCCACTCTATTATGCAGGGGAGGTAGCAGTTTTTATTTTATGCCAAGTTTTATTTTTTACATTGTCTGTACTTGCTCAGACCTGTGGAGTCAGTTTAGCCACTTAATGATAAAATCCTTGCTGAGGTTTATTACTTAAGTCGAGAAGCATGGTTCTATTTCAGGGGGTGCTAATGAGAAATCCTAGAAAGTGCAAATTAGTGCTGTGTCTATAGGAGGCAATAATGGCTAGCATCAGTATTGCTAATGGAAAGCATGGCTTGCATGATGACCGCATTCTTCAAGCTGACAGTGTTCATCATTTCTTAGAAGTTCTGTTTTTTTGTATTATCTTCTTGCTGAGTCATGGATGTCTCCCTGTGTGTGTGTGTGTGTGTGTGTGTGTGTGTGTGTGTGTGTGTGTGTGTATTGTAGAGCCATGTCCCTTGTCTGCCCACATGTGCTTAGGGCCCCTTTTCTGTTCTGGTCCAGGCGGCGCTCTTTTGTTGATCTATTGTTGTTGTTACCAAACACCTTTGGATTGTCCTTCCAGTCATTCATTTCAGATTGTCCGACACTATCAATCAAAACACAAGCTGAGAGGGAGTCAGCAACTGAAAGTGGATCATGGTCAGTATGGATGGATGTGTGTGTGTGTATGTGTGTGTGTGTGTGTGTGTGTGTGTGTGTGTGTGTGTGTGCGCGCACGCAGTACTTTTCCCCACAACTTAGCTTTTAATCGACTAATCCAAAGAACAGATTGATTGCCCAGAGAGCCTCCTTCTTAGGGATGCTTGGGATAGCTTGATTAGCAGTGGATTGAAAGGTTGAAAGCCTATGCGCACTCTCTGCACAGGAGGGAACTAGTTTGAGCTGTGAGTCTCCACAATCTGAGCGCAGTGGGTCTGTCACTCCTGTGACACACTCACACATGCTAGCCAAGCTATAGGAAGGACAGCCAGCTGAAGGCTTTAAGAATTTTTCCTGAAGGCAATTTAGACTCTGTATAATGACAATGAAGCAGCTGGATTTTAAAGAGAGTGTCTCTTCCTGCAGAGGTCAGAGTAACAATATACAACAACAAATAATGGCTGTAACAAAACATTTGGCACACGTAAGTGCTCTGGATGGGCTCACTTGCTCTGTTTGATACCTTAAATGATGAAAAATCACATCAACAGGCACTCACACAAGGCACTCACTCTGAACCAGTTTATTATAAGTTTTGTGGTTTTTCAGCTAGTGACCAACCATCGTACCCAAACATGAGACTCTTTCTCTCTCTCTCTCTCTCTCTCTCTCTCTCTCTCTCTCTCAGTTGATTTGGAACTCGTGTTGGCAGGATGTACCCATCATGTATCTGTCCCTGAGGAGAGAGATGCATTTACAAATCTATGCAGATGTGCCCCCGGCACGTCTGCCTCTTGAGAAGAAAAACTTCTGCCGCTCAGAGCCGAGCATTTCCTCTCCTGTTTCTTTTGTAACTTGCCAAAAGCAATAAGCCTTGACAACCGGACTGGCTTGAAAGCTTTTCAATCGCATGCTGAAAGCCATTCAAGCTCAGCTCTAGGATTGCAAATTTTGTTCTCAGCCGTAATTTCTAAAGTACACCTGAAATGCGTTCCACGTGGACATTATAGGAAATGTCCTAATCTTCTTACGTTGATGACTCCTTTTGGTCGTCTCATATGAACGTAATTATATTTCTCGGTGAAATATTGTATGGGTGGTTGATGTGGTCCCACACAATGTATGTATATACATCCCCCACATATGACCCAAACAAGCATCCAGAGGAAGTGAGGGATACTTTTCCACGTAACCTGGTCGCACATCCCACAGTTCAGACCATATTGGGAGGCTCTGCTCACAGCAAGACCCCGACAAATATGGCCAACATGGGATCCCGTTCTCTGAGCAGAGGGTGGGCACACCCACTTTAGTTGGTGTTAAATTGTATCAGGGGGATGGTGCGAGGCGCTTCCTGGAGCCTGTAATACGATTTGTTCAGGGTTGTTTGAGAGCAGCCACGCGCTAACGCAATAGTCACAGCCACTGAGCTTCATTGAGTTGGAGCTAGGCACCCAGCTGTTGATTGGCTGTCAAGCTGTGTACTGTATGGTTTTGTTCTGCAGGTATTTGTCAGTAAATATGTTCAGTCCTTGATGTTGAGGGCAACAATTTGGCACATATGAGGTGGATTGTATGTGGTGGACATAGCTGCTAAGTGCATTAGGTTGTATTCGCTGTGCTGGATGTTGCACATTCCATAGGCTGAGGTGTCAGTTTATTTTGGATCATTTCAATAAAGAATGACTAATCACAAATGAAGTTATATATTATTGTCAAACCACCCACAGGCTATTGTAATTTAACATTCATCAATACAGAATTGATTGCTTGAATGTTTAATAAACGTTGTATAACATGATTTGTAGTCAGCAATGTAGTTAGAGGCTTTAAGTCAAGCTTTATCTAAATGATCAATGCTAAATAGAGCATTTGCAAAAAAAAATTTCCTCAACACACAATGGTCATCATGGTGTGCTGCTGCCTGAGGATATAGCTGTCATCAATGGTAAAAGTGTCTCCGATGTGAGGTCTGTAGTCATTCATGTCATGCAGTGATATGTGTGTGTCATCATCTGAACAAAGGCAGGGGAGGATACAAAAAGTTCTAGTCAGAATGCATATGTCAAAGAGTGCAAAAAAATAACCTCTCACCAAAGAACATTTGGTTTTTTGAAACCCAGTTTTTCACATTACCAGGGTGCTATTGAACCACACAATACGAAGACTCTGAGACATGTATTTACTGTCAGTTTTTTCGTAGGATAAAAAAAGTCAACAGATGGCTTTCAGTTTAAACACAGATTTCCTCCCTCGTGTGTCTGTTATAGGGTGGGTGAGTGTGTAACAACAGCCCCGCAACAACACTCTCCAATTAAGAGAAAAATTTCTCTCTCTCTCTCACTCAGGTCACTGTTTTCACTCTGTGAAGTTTTCAGACCGCTGTGTGTTAGAGACTTTGAAG
The DNA here is from genome assembly GCF_017589495.1 of Alosa alosa. NCBI lineage: Eukaryota > Metazoa > Chordata > Actinopteri > Clupeiformes > Clupeidae > Alosa > Alosa alosa. The sequence continues at coordinate 26,364,817 of NC_063197.1, read as the reverse complement.
TATTTTTTTTCTTTTTTTATTGGCTTCGCCCCTTTGCTCATCGGAGCCTCTTTTTTTATCTAAAAAATGATCTGCTGCCATAGGTCGGAGCTGGTCTCGGCTTCTTTCTCATCATTCCACCGAGCGGCAGACTAAACAAGGTGGGAGAGTGAGAGAGTGAGCGAAGCCGCTCGCCGCCTTTGGGGATAATGAAGGGAGAAGGCTGCATCCAGGGAGGAAGTTCTTGCTCACCATGGTGGATTACTAAAAATGTATTATAACAATGGTGTGATGGTTAAGGTGAGGTGCTGTGAACAGGCCTATGTATTTGACATCTGTTCCCATTATCAGTGTTTATCTCGCTGCCATAGTAGCTTTGTAACTAGCAACAGCCCTGTCAATATCCAACATGTTATCAGTCTTCGTGTGAAAAGACTCCATAGAGTACAAACAATCTAGCCCTGGCGCTTCTGCGTATTGGGGCTGAACGTGAAAGAACACTTGATATTGGCACAAGGTTGCATGGATTTGATATTTCACTTTGACCTTTATAGCTCCACTGTATAATAAACACAGCCTGGTACCGTTATGAAAGATTGCAAGGTTTGGTGATTTACCATGACGTCAGGCTTTGTTGGTAGTTTGTTGACTCTTCTATATTCATGAAGATGAGAAGAAGCAATTACAACATCTTCACATTTTCATTTGTCAAGAGCACAAGTGGAGGAGCCACTTAGCAAGTCTTTTCTCTCATCACTGTCACTGCAAAGCCTTGTGAACATTTTGGCCAAACCATACGGCAGCACTGCTATTGAAAGCCTACAAAGGAAATCTATGGGTAAATAGATAGTACTACTTTATTTAACAATGACAAATGAACAATGGTGGATTATGTGATCCGTCATCATTGTGCTCATCAGTGCTGTCCAGAAGAGATGGTCATGTAACATTTACAGTACACATTGTGTGTTTTGTGATACAGTCTGCATAGGGATTAGCAGAGTCTTGTTGTCTTGTTGATATCACACAGTCACCAGATGTGTGGTGACTAGAGATGCGTGGATGGGCTATTATTTCAACCGTAACCGCATAGCAAAACTTATCATCCATCCGGCATCCATCCGCACCAACGTTTTTTGACCAATTTTCAAAACCGCACCCGCCCGCCATCCGCTGGTTGTTTTAATGTATATGGGTGATGCGTTTGATTGGTTCAACCGCCACCCGCCAGAATTTAATTAAAATAATATATTTCTTCACGTCATCCGCCCGATCTGTGGTTTAACCGCGGAGTCCGCGGACCTAATCGCGAACCGCGCATCTCTAGTGGTAACCTATAATGTTTATTTGGAAAACTTACATGATCAAAAGCTGCAACTAAAGTCAGATAGGTATTTGTCTGCCATTTCTGCTGGAGGCTTGACCCTCGTTATTATGCAGCCGCAATTAATCCCCTTCTGTTACAATCCAGCACCAGAGTCATTCCAATTTTAATTTTAATTTAATTTCACTTATAGAGCGCCAAAACATTACACATGTCTTATGGTGCTTAACAGAATGTTAGACAATCAGAGAAAAGAAAAGAAGAGAAGGCCCATGGGTAACAGGGGCAAGGAAAATCTCCCTAGAATTGGGGATACATATAGGAAGAAACCTCGAGCAGATCCACGACTCAAGGGCCTGACCCATCTGCCTAGGGTCAGTTACAGAACAGTAAGGTCTGTATACTGTACATGATAAATGCATACGTTAGATGTAGAGAATAGAACATGGTGTTTAAAGCCACCTGAGGTGTATGTTACAAGAGGTGGGATGGTTACATATCCAGTATGATAATGCATGAATCCTATTTAGTATCAGAAAGTTCAAGTAGTCCAGTGCAGAGCCATATTAAGGTACCTTTATATGGCTCTGGTCCAGTGTAGGAAATGGCATTATCCAGGGGGATTAGGAGTTGTCATAGGGCAAGTAGTGGATTGCTAGGCTGCACGGGCCAGGAATTTGGATAGGGGGACTGCAATAGGGCAGTTGTAGGGATGGGACGTCAGGTGAGATGAGTGAGATGAGGGCCAAACACAAGGATGGCTGATGACTGGTAATGGTATATCTCACAAGTGAGGTAAGGGAGGAAGAAAGAGAGATATAGAGTGGGTTAGTATTACTATAAATCAAAAATGGGTAATATCAATGTACTATATATATATATATATATATATATATATATATATATATCAATATATATATATATATATATATATATATATCATATATATATATATATAATATATATATATATATATATATATATATATATATATATATATATATATATATATTCATGATGCCCTGGTGGCATGATGTTGAATAGTTTCTGCGTGAACTTGGGGTTCATATGTGTCTTTGTCTGGTTACTGATGCCTGGGGAGCAGCTCAGGAGCAGCTTCACTGCAGTCACCTGCTGTCTGGGAGGTTGCCTGGCAGCTCCTCAGCCATGGAGAACCAGCAGAGCAGAGCGAGATGGAGAGAGAGGTGGGGGGGAGAGAGATGTAGAGGAAAGATAAAAAGATGAGACTCAGACAGGGAGATGCACAGAGAAGGGAGAAAAAAGAGACATGGATTTGAGAGGGGAAAGGTGTAGATGAAGAAAGAACAACGACAATAGGATGAAGGCTAGAATAAATAGAGATTGAGACATGGGCCATTGCTGATCCTTTCACTTGAGCAGTCATAGTCCCTGTTGCCAAATACCATTACAGCTACTTGGCAGCAAAACTGAGCAAGGTATGAAGAGGGGGGTAGAAAAGAGACAAGAAAACTAGAAAAAAATAGAAGGCCAATAGATTAATTTAACTGTCTGTTCTGTCGAGCAGGTGTGTGAATGTTTTTGTGTGTGTGTGCATCTGCCAGTTTCTCATCGCTTTCTCTCCCCTCTTCACTAATCAGCCACGTAGACGTCTGTGAGAGAAATTCCTATGAGGGGCATGAAGCGCATGATTAGAGAGCTCCACCTTCATTGATTCGATTCACAGTTTCCAAGCTTTCAGTGTTTTTTAATGGGGCTGAGAGCCTGTCAGCCTTTTTGGGCTGGAATGACAGGCCAGCGGTCGGGTTCTCATAAACAGCCGGAATAATGATGCTGGCGGTGGAGGAGAGAGAGTGATGGTCATTACTTGGATGGGTCCCTTCCTGTCATAACCACAATGCATTGCTTCTTGCTGTTTCTCAGTAAACTAACCACAAACCAATTCCTGGTTTACTCCCAAGGCCTGCTTCTTAGAGAGCAAACTCATCCTTGCTGAGACTTAGAGAAATATCTGAAGTGGAAGGTGTATGAATGTGCTAAGATGGCCCAGCGTGGCACAGCAGGTCTGGTTAGCTGGCAGTGCCAGCTTTTGGGTGCTGGACCATGCCCAGGCACCTGCCAGCTCAGGTCTGTATTTTTTTTTCTGGAGCAATCTGAAGAAGCAGCCCTCCCTAGAACCTCCGTCTCTTTTGAACAGCTCAGTCTGTGGCCATTTGAAGTTCTTCTTCGTAATTGAGGTCAGGGGGGGTAGACAGAGCTTGGTGTCTGAAAGTCTTTCTCTACTCAGACTTGTGTTCCTTTCTATGTCCTTTTCTTTTTTTCATTTCCTGTTTTCACACACTCTGTCTTTTTTCTTCTGCTCAAAAAAGGTGAAGACATCTGAACCTGGCTGGTCTGAGGTCAGCCCAACCCTAGTCCTTGTAGTGATTGCGCTTACGTAAAGAGTGGGCTGGGGGAAAAACGCTCTGTTAAATGTCTGAGAGTCAACGGAGTTTCACTTTCTTCACTCGCCAGTGAAGACAAGCTAAGGTTCAGGGGTTTAATGGATTATGAGTCACATAGGTGTATGTGTGCTGTCTCCCTCTCGCTCTCTTGTTCTCTGTATCTCTCTCTCTCTCTCTCTCTCTCTCTCTCTCTCTCTCTTTCTCAGCATGCTTGGGTAAACAGCATAGTTGGCTGGAACAGATGCGCAGGTGAAACGTAAAGAAGGCGAGGCAGATAAGAAGAAGAGCTTTGCTATCCGCCTCGCCACTCTCAGGTTTTACGCAGGTGTGAGCCATTTGGTCCGCCGAGTGGAATAATGGCTCGACATCATCCCCGGCCACATGTCACCGCGATTAGACACAGTTACGGAGTCAAGAAGTGGCGGCCTGCCATCATAGAGAGTCTGCTTTCTTTCTTTCGTTCCTCTGTTGACAATGTGAGCAGTGCAATTGAGAAAGATTATAGGATTTAAACAACAGTCTGAAAGTCCAGTGTGATGATCATGATCATTGTGAAGATGAGTAGTGATTAATGCAGTGTGCGGTAATGACATATATTTAAACATATATTTAAACATTTCACAACAATTACATGTCTGTATCCATTAGCAGAAGAAAACTGAGGAAAAAATTATTTGACTTCTCAATTGCATGTGGTAAAAGTGTGGATTTTACATAACAGGGTTCGAACATATCGTTTTAAAGTTCCACATTCCTTGGCCTCGTAAGGATTTATGACATAATGACTTGCACAGCTCATGATTACCAGTGTTTGCTGAACCAAGAACATGAACTCTTACCATGATCAGTTAGATAAGCTTGTTTCTCTCCCGATGTCCTTTATGGCATCATTATGAACCATCACTACTCATTACATGATAGTGTCATTTTTTCTGTGGACCAGGATACTGTGTTCAGACTGTAAGAAATCTAGGGCTCCATTTGTATTAATGACTTGGTCTAGTAGATGCGATATACTTTTTTTTCTGCATGTGTTTGTTCTTTGTCATCTTTGTACTCAGAACTCCATGAAAATAATTATTGTCCTTCTTTTCTTCCTCTGTGAAGATAGATTCTGAGAACCATGTCCTCTGATGTCTGTTTGGTTATTGGGGAGTGATGAGCTGCTCTGCAAAAGCTCCATGCAAGAGTTATTCAGAAATATATATTTTTTTTGTGCAGACAGGATGAGACGAAAACCAAATTATGCATTCAAATTTAAACAGGTGGCTTTTGTGTTCTGTCTGTTTCAGTCTTGTCGTCACCACTTGCCCAACTACTATACTATTAGGCTTTTTACAGTAATTTCAGTCTCAGCCATTTCCATAGCCTCTCCAATGGCTGTTGTGAAATGCAATTTTGCAAATGGATTCATGCCTCTCCCCTGATCAATGGACACACTGCCTTTTAGCGCCAGCCACTTTGCTTTGGAGAGCTCAACAGGCTATTGTTTGTGGCAAATACATATTTTTACATCCAATCCACCATCCACCTGACTGTCTCGTCCCAGAGACCAGCGTGGTTAAAGGGCCCTAATTAGGGCTGTCGCAGGGGTCTCGGCCATGGCAGGTGTATGTCTGCCCTCTCTGCTGGTAGCTTGTCACTCATTGCTATGCAGTCGCAATTAATAGCACTTCCAATACAATCCAGCATCCGAGCGTCACAGCGAGAAGGCTCGTCATTACCTCACACTGAGTGGAGGGGAAAAGGGGGTTTGACGCATGATGAGAAAAGAAAGAGAGAGAGAGAGAGAGAGAGAGAGATGCATTTTCCCAAGGGCTGGTGGGTAAATGTGAAGTCTTATGTAAGAGTCAAAGGGGGGAGAAACGTCAGGGTTGCGTAAGAAGGACAGGAGCCCGCTGGATGACAGCTTTCGAGTGTCTTGGTTGGGCTGGGAATTCGTCAGAGTGTGTTTAAGTTAACAAAAGATTTTTTTCTCTTTACCTGTCTGGCATGTTGTGTTAATGTTTCAACTGTGTGGTCTGACGAAGAAATGCACCCAGTGCTTAGGTAAACTGTTTAAAGCTTGTTAAGAGGGCACACTCTGTGTTTGTTTTACCCTCACGTGGTGTGAAGCCAGGATGTAACAGCCATAATTGCTCCACGGGGGAAAACAACGGGCCTCGAGAGAAAGAACAGATGAGAAGTCCTCCTTTGTCCATTCATCTTTCATGTTAATGTTCTCCGTCAGTTGTTTACGAGAACAGAGCATAAGATAAGAGATTTTGCCGTCTGCTACGTGATATTTTAAGCAAGTGCAGGAGACTCCTATGAGAAACAAAAGTCCCTACACTGAATCACCCTGTTGGCTCAGGTTGTTTCTCAACGCACTATTCCATTTAGCTATTTACACCTGGAACGCTTTTTTCAATATCCATTAGCATCGGTGCTCATCTATCCCCAGTTGTGCTGTTCCGGGGGCCAACGCGCTGTCTCTGATAAAGTCAATGAGGTACCCTGGGATCTGGGCCATGGTAAATACAGGAGACATAAACAAACTGTTGAAGCCAACTGCCCTAATTCCAGCTCTGTAATCTAATGAGATGTAACGCCAGCGCCATCCTGGATTTGCATGATGGATGGCAGCGCTCCCATCGCAAGGGGACTAATGTGTTCCTTGTGTATATGTTTTCCCCCCTTTCGTTTCGTCTCATTCCGTTTTTATTGGCTCAGTCTCGTAAATTTATGCAGTGTCAGCTGCGGCTCTGTGCCTTTCCCGCCCATTAGGAGCGAAATTAATTTGTGCCTCGGCCCTGCAAATGAGGTGCCTCATTGAAAACAAATACTCTCCCTCAACCAAAGCAGCCTCGAAAAAAGCTGTACACACACCTCTCCAGTTTCTCCTGCCTGACATTACATCTCACACTAGTTGACAAGGATGGCTTCCTTGGGGTCCTTCTATCTCCCAGATTGGAGTTTTTTTTCTTTGGGAACCCAGCAGTGCGAGCCAGAGAAACTTCCAGAACCTCAGTAAATCTAATCGCCGTTGTCGCCATAACTCATAGCTGGCGGTCTCCACTGGCCTGCTTTGAGAGCCTAATTGAACTTGCTTGTCATTTTTCTTTTTGATGATGCAGATGCTATTGATTTTTGTCCCATCTGGTGGACCACCGACTGAAGCCTTGCTGCCAACTGAGAAGACACCTTTGATAGTGGAGAGTCTGTACCGGGTCTGAGGACTGTACCTGTAGGGTAAAAGTCAAAGACTAGGGAGAGCATGACCTGACAGATCGCTTTTACGCAATTAATTGCTCCTAGATACAGGGTGCTTTTGACTTCCCAGTGGAGTTTTTCCGTTTGATCACAAATTGACCTTTTCATCAGAAAACTAGAACTTTGTGTGTTTTCAGTAACATTTATGTTTCTCATAATTGGATTCTGAGCTGTTGATTCACAACTTTATGCTCACCCTGAAATGAATGTCAGGTTTCATAATGTCATGACCTACTTTGAATAGTTTATTAACTCAACATGTTCATAGTGTACTGTACTGTCACCACCAGGGCTTGGCGAGTGCAAATGTCTTTTGTGTATTTTCTTCCCTGGGACAATGAATGTCAATAACTCATTGTGAAGCAAATGTCCAAAACATAAAATGAGTGCTTTTTTATTGCCACTTTTCACAGTCTGAACTTTTGCAATTACTCAAAAACATTGCAAAACCTGCCTTTGGAGCAATTATGTACTTTTTCAAGACTGAGTTTAGGTTATATTTCCACTTCTTCTTCAGTGGTCATTTCATTGTGAGGCTGTGGTAGGTGAGGGCACTCATTCCCTCTTTGTCGATGTGAATGTAACAGTATTCTTATTTGACTCAAGGGAAATAAAGAAAGAATAAATTCAGTCTTGTGAAACTGTGTCATTCATTCAACAGATGCTCCTGTTTGTTAATAGATGTACTTTGAAATATTTATGTGGTACAATTATGCTGGATTTTTACCCAGAATCCCTTTATCTTATGTACACACAGAATTTGATGTCAAACAAATTTACTGCACACTGTAATTACAGTGCATGAAAATGCACTGTTCTGGAAATCTTCTTCTTCTTCTTCTTCTTCTTCTTCTTATTCTTCCCACCAAATTTCCCAGTCTAATTCAGCTTCCCTTTAGAATCTTTGTTCAAACTTTGTAACGTAGGTCTTGAAAAGGACACTTGAGGAATGTATTTTTCACTTTTGTAAACAAACTTTTTGAGATATTTTATTTTTCCCCATAGACTTTACATTAGCACTATGACATCACAATGGACTAATTAACTTGATTTGCACCTGTATCAACTTCCAGCTACTCAACTAGGACCCATCAAAGGACCAGTTAAACTGATTGCACCTGTATCAACTGCTTTCTGCTTAACTAGGCCAACTCTCTGTGTCTCTCCATTCTACAAGGATATAAGGCACATTCCATCCAACTTTCTATCCATTCATCCTCTTCAAACCATTCACTCATCCACCCATTAAACTATCCATCAACATCCATTAAACAATCTGCCTATCAACATCCATTCAACTTGCTGTCTATCAACATCCATTACACTATCTACATTCAACTTTTAAACTATATACTCAGGTTTTAAGCATACAATCTGGCTCTCTTAAGACTACTATTTCCTCTGCCCACAACTGTTTCAAAATAAATGTCCTCACTACAATAACTCATTATTAAATAATTTTTTTTAAACTATTTAAACTACTCAACTATTTAACTGTTCAGCCATTTCAACTGTCAGTTGTTATCAACTATGACTCCTGTCAACTGTTTCCAAATAAAAGTTTGTTTGGCATTTTATGTTAATATACAAGGATACAAGGATACAAGGAAGTTTATTGTCACATGCATATAGTTACTGGAAGTAAGAAATGCAGTGAAATTATGTCTGGTGTCAGCCTATTTGTGCAAAGTGGGGGGGTAAAAAGTGCAGTAGAAGAGGGGTTTAGTAGATTAAGTGGCAAGGGCTGCATAAGAAAGGTGGGGGAGGATTGGAATTGGGGGCACCAACAAGGAGCACCCAAGAGCAACAGGGGCAAGGAAAACTCCCTTACCAAGGAAGAAACCTTGGGCAGATCCACGGCTCAAGGGGCTAACCCAACTGCCAGGGTCTTGGTGTGTGTGTGTTGGGGGATGACAGGGGAGAGATGGGATAGTGTGCTGTGTATGTGGGGAGATGTGTGGGCAGTGTGCAATGTGTGTGTTGGAGAAGCTTCCCTCATGAGACAATGTGCTGACAGGGAGAGATGGGATATGTGTATGTGGGGAGGGGCAGTGTGCAGTGTGCTCATGAGAAGTATGTTGGGGATGTGTGTTGGGGATGTGTGGAGAAGCTTCCTGATGAAATAATGTGCTGTGTATGTAGGGGAGAGGGGGGCAGTGTACTGCAAGTATGGTGAAGGGACTTACTATTTCAAGCAGAGTACTTTATGTATGATGTATGTGAGTGATGAAGATGTGTGTGTGGGCGGGAGGGGAGTGTAGCAGTGACTGTGTGTGTGTGTGTGTGTGTGTAGTGTGTGTGTGGGTAGGTGGGGGCAGTGTGCTGTAAGTATGTAGAGGATGTGTGTTGAAGAAGATCCTGAAGACAATGTGCTGTGTATGTAGGGAGGGGGCAGTGTGCAGCAAGTAGAGGAGGCTTACTGTAGCAAGCAGTGTGCTGTATGTATGTGAGGTGATGACAGTGATGATGTAAGTGTGTGTGTTTATATTTTCATGCACTGGTAATTTCCTCGAAATTACATTTTCTAGTTGCAAACTGTTTTCCTGAGGCCAACACTGAGCTTTCCTGTTTATTTCAGGAATTATTTTATTCACAGAGTTGTCGTTTGGGGCAAAGAGATGTAGGAGGCTGTTGCTGAGCAGGAGAAATGGAGAGTAGACACAGAAGTCATTGTGACAAGCAGCAGTCTGTGGAATCAGTGAATGTTGTTCATCCTTCACAAGGAGGTACAATAAAAGGTTTTCCCAAGACCATATGGGTCCACTGCTGGCTACATTGTCATGGGGCCTGGGGAGGCTGGACGTGGTATTACTGTGTGATGCTCTCCACATCTATATCAGCCTGTCTGGTTTACAGAGTCTGAGTGACCTAGAACATGTCTCGTGCTTCTGTGGGGGTCACTAAATGTGTTTTCCTTTAGATGCCGAGAAAACAGAGGCGCAATTTAGACTGCAGCTTCTTTAACAAACTCCAAAGCTTCTCTAATCTATTGTCCATCACTGCCTTTTTAAATGTGTCTGAGTCATTGACATCTTGCCCAGGCTGCAACAGGAGTGTTAGAAAGACATCCACGGTAGAATATATTCCACTAGATTCCACCCTTTGACTGAGTTTGATTTCTTCCCTGCCTTTATAACTCTGGATAGCTGTAAAGCAGCTGATTTAGGGCAGTGATTACTGAAGTGCTATCAGCTTGGCTTCATACCCTGCTTTTAAGAGCCTGTATAATGGGCTCGGTGGACTGGATCAGGGCCTTGAATGCCGTCCTGTCACTGCCGGGGGTCCATGTCAATATGCCCAAGGAATGCAGACCTCTATTTGCCTCTGTTCAAATTAATTCGGATTTTTGGAGGGAGGGGGTGGGTTCTAATTATCTGGATGATTCATCAACAACAAAGAAATGTTTGAGACAAACACGCACGCATACACAGATGACATCCCATTTAATCTATTTCACTCTGTTCTCTATATAATGTAAGAATATCATATCCTCGTTCAATTTGAGTTCCCAGTTTATGGTAATATCTTGCTCATATATCTAGTTTGTTACATGCATATAGAGTTGTCTTTATAACCTGTATGCAATTATGCTTGAACTTTATGTGAAAATTCTTTCCTAAAACTACTGGCACTGAAAAAGTGTAAGCGTATGTGTGCCCCTAATATATTGCTTATGATAATGTTTATAAAGCCTAAACCAATCATGCATTGTTTATAGACACTGTTATAAATAGTCGGTAGTGGCTCCGAGCTGATGGGCACCTTCTTCTTTCTTTTGCAGCATGCTGAGAGACAGCCTCCCGCAGGATGCTGGAACTGGGCGCTTGTTCGGTCAGTGCGCAGGCCGCCTTATCTGACCGCCATGCCCACATCCCCCCTCCACCTCTGGCCACCGCCGGCAGCCGCGTGGGCGGCATGTGCCCGGGCATGGGCGAGGTCCCGACTCCCCGCTGCTACATCCTGCCGCCCGAGGACCCGGAGAGCTGGCACAAGCACCGCAGCGGCTTTGGACTGTCCGGCGCCGGGATGGGCCTGGGGATGGGGATGTCGTCATCGTGCTCGGGCTCGCTGCTGGAGCCGCCCAGCCTGGTGGAGAGCCTGCTGTCGCGCAGCAGCAGTCGCGACACGCTCTACGTGCCCCGTGGCGCCATGCTGCCCTCCTCGCTGGACCTGGTGGCGGCTGCCGCCCTGGAGGGCGTGGCGGGGGGACTCCCTGCACAGGCGGGCCTGGACCCTGTCATGACCATCAGCCCCAGCGCCATTAAGAGGCGGCGGGGGGGTCTGATTGAGCAGCGGGACATCATTAAGGCGCACCAAGCACACAAGATACAAAGCACCCCGCAGGCCCGACGCAAGGAGTGGGAGTGAGTACCGCATGGAGACACACACACACACACACACACACACACACACACACACACACACACAGAATCACATATCTGGTCTCAAGGGCAGCACTTTCTCACAGTTAACCTTTAACTCCCTCCTGTTCACACCCCAACAGCCAAAGGTGTGGTTTAGAGGGAAGGTTTCTTACCTGTTCCGACATGTGGATGGCTGCGTGATCGACTCTGCTCAGATTAGTCTGAGCAGTACTGGGTGTGTCAATCCATCACACTTACAGGAGGGCATTCCAACATGGCGCATACTCAGAGATTATTGACAACTCTAATGCACAGAAAATGTCCCCATATGAAACTGCCTTGTTGATTGTTGTCTGACAGACAACTTTTCATTTCTGACATATTAATAGGAATATGCTGCCAGAAAAAAAATTCCCAGCTCTTTAACAGTGTTTGTTTGTTTGTTTTTATTTAGATCCCCATTAGCTTTTGCAAAGCAGCAGCTATTCTTCCTGGGGTCTATAAAGTGTGGTCCCCATAACAACCTCTCCCCTTACCTGTGCCCAACATCCCATAATTCTCTTGCCACGTTCAGATGTGCACCACATGTTTTAACAATGGAGGACATCCATTCTCATCTCCTATTCACCTAACCTCTCCTTGTTATGACCAGGCCATGAGGGCTGAGATTTTTGTGGATCTAGCTGGATAGACGTAATGCAGTATATAAGGAGAAGGAAGATGAGAGGAGGAGGGGGTAACCTCGGTAACAGGAAGAGAACACAGAACAGACACAGCATCTCCATCCCCATCTCCATGCCACAGACATTTACCTGTTTATAAAAAGTTGAAGCATGAAAACCAAATGCTATTTCCTGCCTCGGAAATCGAGTTAAATGCAGATGGCAGATGCTTGCATATGTCCCACCATATAGGTTCCCTCTCTGCTCCATGGCAAGAAGGCTCCATCAAAACTGATCAGGAGCTCTAATATGAGCTCATATCGTAATTTGTTTGTGCTGTTTTCTTTAGACTAAATGGACGTGAGTCATTTCAGGCAGAGCAGCCAGAGTTCATGGGAGTTTATTTTTTTTCCCTCAAGAGCTATTAAGAAAAAACAGAATGGATAGAAAGAAATCTGTTTTTTATGGGGAGACTGAAATAACAGCATAGAAAAAAGTCCATTTAATCCACCGTTAATTAGTTTTACATAGTGGAGACATGCTCAGTGTGTGATCCAAATAATGTGGGTTCTTAGAAGTCTACAAAAAAAGCTTTTTACAAAATGCCATTGCAGGAAGGAAATCACATCATATTGAGCCCTAGACAGATACCTAGTTGCTTTGTTTGTTACAATCAGACTTAAATAAATATTGATTGTTGCTAATGCTAATAAACACGGGTTAACCGTTTCCTTTTCCTTTTTCAAAACTGTGCAACTCACCGAGTGGTTAGTGGTGTTTGTTGATTATTAAAATGAAATATATCGGTGCAATGTATGATTTCCAGCCGTCTTATTTGCTATTGTGGAACTATTTTTTCAGACACCTCACAACCGCGTATAAACTTCTGCTCAATATTTGAGCCTGAAACATAGATGGTGGCGCATTAATATCAACGTGCATGAGTCTTCCAACAGAAATCAATGGGATTTTACAAAAATGGCAAATAAAACACAACAGAAACTGTATTTCGCTACGCTACTTGTTTTGGAACATGAACGAACACCACTAACCACTCGATGAGTTGCACGAACGTTAAGGGTTGTTTTAGGACATGTTTGAGCATGCCTGTAGGCGGCCACTCAAGGCTATTCAAAACGAGTCAGAAAAGTCGAGACAGGACCAATCGTCAAAATTTCGGTGTCCACCACTCTAGTTCATCCAAAACAGATGCGCCACCCTTCACCTATCTACTAATCACGAAGTCAGTAGTGTTTCGGCATCCGGGTTGCAGGTGAGGGGGAGGGGATACATCGCTCTACAGTCATTTAAAAGTGATTGCAGTACCAGTTTTGGCCACAATCTTACATACGGTTCCTTTAAATAATCACGGAGCCCAAGATTTTGAGAGATTTTTTTTTTTTTTGTATATTGAAATATGTGCGCCTCAATACACACAAATATGTGTGTTTGGATATGTGCATGTGTCTGTATTGTGTGTGTGTGCATGCAAGTGTGTGTGTGTGTGTGTGTGTGTGTGTGTGTGTGTGTGTGTGCACATGGTGAAAACTCTTGGTTGGGGATAGGAGGCCTCCTTACCATCTGTGCATGTGCCACTTAATTGGAAGCTGGTAGTGGCCTGTTTAGCATTTAAGAGCACTGGCAGTGGGAAGCTCCTCTGAAAGACAATGGGGTCCTGTGCACCCTGGCGGGCCAGAGACACTGCTGCTGGTGTAGTGTGTGTCAACTGTAGTTTAAAATGGCCCAGGCCCATTAGCACCCTGCTACACAATAGAGCTATCCAGTTTAGCGAACACTGTTTAAATCGCTAAGCATATGCAACCACAATCTGTGCATTAATCTGTGCCTTAAGCATGGGCAGCAGATGGAACCGCAACTCCACAGACATCAGTGTCCCAAGCCAGTTAAAGGCGTGCATTTGGTACGTGCTCCAACATTCAGGCGGTATAAATCTCTTGCCGGCCGTCTCTCCAACGTTTAGATGTCCCTGATTGCACCCAATTTTGTGCACACACACACACACAGGTCATTCTCCAGCGTTTGCTTTAGCGTCTGTTATAGCGTTTGCTGTGGTGTCTCCACTACTCACTCCTGTTTAGTATTTAATTAGCCACCTGTGTCTTGGAGGTGCGTCGCTCATGTGACGTTGCAGACTGAATGCAATGGTAGGACTTGATTGATTACTCAGCTGATTCCTCTCTGCTTATTCCCGACTGAAAGTGAAATTGTGACCACTGTTTTTTTCATGCAGCTTTCTTCCCATTAATCCCGAACTGTATTCTGTTTGACTTCACAAAGACACTGTCCCTCTACTCACTACTGGATGTCATTAAGGAAACATCTCCACATACCACTGAGATGGGACACTGTCCCCCTACTCACTACTGCCACAGTACAGTACAAAGAGTCATTTTACGTACATTTGGAAGTGATTCTGCTGTCTTACCTCCCCTGCTTGTCTCCAGTCTGAGAGTGCAGACACACAGTGCTAGGAGAAGCAAACAGTGCTGGAGACAGACACTGATGTCAGTGCTGTGCTGGAGACAGACACTGATGTCAGTGCTGTGGTTTGCCTTGCACAGTTACTGGAGCTCTGTTTCAGCACATCTGGCTAATTGGAGCGGTTCCAAATGCGGAAGAGTGTCGGCACAGTCAGCTGGTGTTATTGCCGTGGCCCGCACACCTTTCATTGTCATTTAGGATGATTTTTGTCAGCTGGTGGCACCGTTCGCTCAATAGATTTATTCATTATTCTCCCCCAGATGAGAGAGCAAAACGAAACACACACACACACACACACACACACACACACACACACACACACACACACAAACACACCCACACACACATACAAATTGTGGTGCACTTTGCACTCCAGAGCGACAGCTAATGAGAGTAATCTTGTCAGATTGACTTGACATTTCAGAAGGAAAGGTGAGCGTTGTGTGTGTGTCTGAACACGTGTGCATGGAGCGATCGGCTAGAGCCTAGACAGTTAGACATGCCTGCAACACAGTCACAGTCCATATACATAGTTCACTTACTGTAACCTCAGAGTAGGGGGCAGGTGTGTGTGTGTGTGTGTGTGTGTGTGTGTGTGTGTGTGTGTGTGTGTGTGTGTGTGTGTGTGTGTGTGTGTGTGTGTGTGTGTGTGTGTGTGTCTCATTAACACATACATAATAGACTATAGAATATTGTGTTGATGCCTCGAATTCAGGCTGTAATGCACCTGAACTCCTTGGGAAATTAAATTCATATTTTACTTAAATGTAATTTCAGACCATACAGGAACTCACACTGATATAACCAGAGTAACTGTTCCACCAATTCTTTGTTGACTATTCAAAGTGCCCATTTCTTAAGCCCTAGTAGCGACTGACCGTGTGGAAGCGGTCATCTCTCTACCTCCCCTGTTTCTCTGCTGTGGACCATACTCAGAGTTCACGTCTCTGTCACCAGTTCTGGCTCTGAGAGGAGACCTCCGTCAGCAGCTCCAACAGTGCCTCCATCAATCTCCCAGCGCTGGATAATTAATACACTGCAGCACTGCGTTTGCTTTGGGTGGGTAGGTGGTGGGTGGGTAGGTGGGTGGTGGATGGGTACAGCCTGGGCCTGTAAATCACAATGGGGGTCTAGGGCTGAATATGTGTGGTGGTTAATAAATGATGAGGGGCAAGCCGTGCTGCTCTGCGCAGCGTTAGATTCTGCCCGGCGGAGAAAGTGTGCATGTACGCATAAAAATGATGAAGTGACAGTCACATCAGTGTCGATGGGGGGAGAGCCAGAATGTATGTGGTCTGCTTAAGGTTGTGACAGCAGTGGCGGTGGTGGTGTGTGTGTGTGTGTGTGTGTTTGGGGAAGATTGAAAACAGATGACTTGTGTTTATATGGATTGTGTGTGTGCTGATGTGTGCATATTTGCACCAGTTTGTTCCCATAAGTGTGGGGTGTCCA
>NC_063197.1:26323545-26346045 GCF_017589495.1 Alosa alosa | reverse complement strand
CTGCTAAACCATCCCAGAAGGATCCTCCTCCTTATTTCCTCCTCCTGGTCCCCCAGTTCTGGGGTGGGAGCTGTGCGCCAGACCCCGCACTCTGGGGCCCCCCGCCCATCCCTGTGGACCTTTAGCTGGTAGTTCAGTTTTGGGCGCAACACAGGCTTCACTCGGTCCTCATCAATGAACTTCTGAGAGGGGCTCATCCCATCCCCTTTGGCCAGCTCAGGTCTCTCATTGGCTGGAGATGCCTGATTTTGGTCTGTGGAGAGAAATTAAATGTTAATTCAAATTAGCAACTTAAGTCTACGCTGCTAGTAGCTAGTTCAGCTTTTGTGTGATATTTAGTCATCAACTTACGGCAGCTCTCTAGCTCCTTGAACAGTTCCAGCAGTGCCTATGCCAGGTCGTCCACATCGTCTGTTAAAGCTGTTAAAAGGTGAGCAATCAGGAAGGGAAGGATACCAGGCACATACCTAATGTGTAAGAAGAAAGAATTATGAAGAAAATGAAAGATGAAGGGAGATGCTTGTTTAATGATAGGAAACTTACATGAGAAGTTCAGATGAGGAGGCACATCACTCATCATTCCCTTATCTACCTTTTCTTTCTTTCGTCTTTGGCACTGTCTCCAGAGCCCCTTTCCCCTTAACCTTTCTCAGACGCTTAGCCTCCTTCTTTAGCTTCTTCTGGCTTGGAAGCCTCTCATTCTGCTTCTTCTTCCTTTTGCTTTCCACCTTGAGGTCTGGCCTCTCCACCTCTCCCTCAGAATCCTTTTCAGGCACTGTGAGGCAACATCTCCAAAGTTTTGCTAGTTTCATATTTCACTGTTATGTATGTCCTCTTTCGCTGTCTGCTGTCCTCTTTGAATGATCATTAGACTGAGAAGATCCTTGGAATTTAGATTCTAAGATTCTACTTTGTCTAATTTGGAATGGAATGTCAAAGGTTTGCAACATAAGCATTCCATAAGTTGTTATATACAGTACCTCTGCAAACACAGACATTTTGGCAGACATTTAGTTCAAGTTCAAGTTCAAGCTAATCACATAGTTCTGACTCCTGGATACCCCCCTTGTCATGCAGTGAAAGAGACACATACTTAGACATATTAGTCGAGATGGAGAGAATCCATAAATAGCTCCATGTTTTATACTTCCTTAGGTAAAGAAGTTTCATGTGAGCAAACAACTGTTGGTGCATTTCTACAAAAAACGTCATAGAGAACATCATCACATCATCCATCACTGTCTGGTAGGGAGTTCAGACTGTCGCACCAAAAGGAAATTAGAGCAATTTGTCACCAAAGCCTCTGACATAATTGGGTGTGACCTCCCTACAGTCAGGGATGGATTACTGCACGGGCCTACCGGGCCCAGGCCCAGGGGCCCAAGCGGTCAGGGGGCCCTGAAGCCCAAGCCTTTGCATGGAATCATTGCCTCAATATCAACAAATCAGGATGTAGGCTATGAATCTGATTGAATTTAGTATTGGCTATCCCCAAAATGCACCAGAATACAGGAAATCACATTAGAGGTCTGCACTCCCACGGTAGACCCGCGGGACCCACGGGTCCCGACGCAAAAGAGTGCGGCGTGGTACAACTTTTGAAAGCTCTTTGTGGGAGCGGGCTGGATGAGAGAGGTGCGTTCGCGGGTGCGGGACAAACCGATGATTCACTGCACTCCTGCAAATTAAATATGTGCGTAAAATTAAATATGGAAATGATTAAAGTAGTGTTCATAACTATAGTTCAGCTGGATGTTCTGTTAGGCAGCATTAAAAAACGGGGTTTAAGCATAACTGACGGTTCAATTTGTTCCTGCTGCTCATTGTCAAAACTCAAAAATCGAAAGCATGACAGAGGAAGAGGGCACCAGACTAGGCCTACTTCAGTTGTTAGCCTACATTCAGAACCAAGAAACTGACATCTGGAGTCTTTCTCAGGTCAAGAGACAGAAAGAAAAACTGAATAGGCTATCCCTCCTGCATGCGGGCTTTAGCGGGCGGGAGTGGGACATTATGTTACAGATGCGGGCGGGAGCGGGACTAAAAATGACACATTAATGAAAAATCAGTCCCGCGCAGACCTCTAAATCACATCAAACAAATTAAAAAATTTCTGGGGGAGGACACCCAAACCCCCCCTCCCACATATACGACAATTTGTGGGGGGCCCTTAATACAAATAGGCCCAGGGGCCCGAAAGGTCCATAATCCGCCCATGCCTACAGTCCACACTCTGTACTCTGAGCGCTTACAGGATCATTCAAGATCCCTCTCACCCAAACCACCACTTTTTCCAGCTTCTCCACTCTGGACGATGTTACAGATCCATAAGAACTGAAACCACACATTTCAAAAACAGCTTCTACCCTTCAGGAATAAGACTCTTGAACATTATTGAACATTTTATTATTTCTTTACTGGATTGAGCTAAATCCTGTAACAAAAATACCATTGTTGTGTGGCAATAAAAGTATGTATCTATCTAATCTTTGGCTGAAAAATACTCCCAGGAATTGTATTTCTTCAACTCTCTATGCCCATGACAGGACACAGCTTTTTTGCACTGATGGTGGTCTGAATGGGACCAAAATTCTGCACTTTACCGAGTAACACTCTGCACCTCTTAATTTTATTTTGATGCATTGAAACCATGTCTACAGTATGTCTTTGTCTGTGCGTCAGCAACATGTGGTGTGCAAGTTCTTCTTTGATGGAGCATTTTAAGGACACTGGCATCAGACTCCACAGAACTGACTGTGAATGCATTTTTAGCCTGCAAAACTAGCAACGTGTCAACCTCAGCTAATGAGCTACCACAGTTTTCCACATCCACCCATACATGTATATGTGAGGAGACAAAATGCTGGTGCATTTCTATGAAAATGTATTTGCGGTGAATTATGTTATGAGTGTATTAATTATAAGTATATTAAACAGTTAAATAAACATAATTATTTGAAACCATCGCGTTCAGAAACAAGCTGAACCCCATCTTAATATAATATCGATATTAATAAATAGATAAAGTGTGACTGGTAGCGATTTTCCACATAAGAATCTGTTGTATGCTTGTGTCTCCTTTTGTGTAGCCTAAACTCCAAACAAAAACTCACAATTAACCAAGAAATAATAAGGAGAAAGATGCCTGACAACATCAATAACAACAGCCGGCCTCTGCAATATTACACTAATTACAGTAAAAACCCAGAATCCTTAAGCAATGCTCACCATAGAAGGACATGGAAGAAGAGAGAATGAGATCACATTCATTTTCCATATGAATAAATTAAGCTAAAATGAAACAACATGGTGGACATTTTATTCAAACATGCATACATGTATTTATTTATGATATAGACCTGTATAAGCCGCTTATATAATAGGCCCATATGAAAATGTATAATATATGAAAAGTGTGTTCTCTGTCCAACAGCGATGACAGTGTGAGCACTATGTGGTCTTCAGGGATCCCGTCCATGTCATTTCTTGTAGTCGACAGCCATCCCTTATCTCCCATTGGACTAGCCAGCCCCTCAGAGTCAGTATGTGTGTGACAAAGCGTTTTAGTGAGCAGTGCTCTGCTCAGCTCCCTGCATTATTTGTGTATTCCTCCTCATCCAAGGATACAAGGATACAAGGAAGTTTATTGTCACATGCATATAGTTACTGGATGTAAGAAATGCAGTGAAATTATGTCTGGTGTCAGCCTATTTGTGCATTTATGGGGGGGTAAAAAGTGCAGTAGAAGAGGGGTTTAGTAGATTAAGTGGCAAGGGCTGCATAAGAAAGGGGGAGGAGGATTGGGATTGGGGGGGCACCAACAAGGAGCACCCAAGAGCAATAGGGGCAAGGAAAAACTCCCTTAATAAGGAAGAAACCTTGGGCAGATCCATGGCTCAAGGGGCTAACCCAACTGCCAGGGGTCTTGGTGTGTGTGTTGGGGGGATGACAAGGGAGATGGGATAGTGTGCTGTGTATGTGGGGAGAGGGCAGTGTGGTGGCAGTGTTCTGTAAGTATGTTGGGGATGTGTGTTGGAGAAGCTTCCTGATGAAATAATGTGCTGTGTATGTAGGGGAGAGGGGGGCAGTGTACAGTCACTGCAAGTATGGTGAAGGGACTTACTATTGCAAGCAGAGTACTGTATGTATGATGTATGTGAGTGATGACAGTGAAGATGTGTGTGTGGGCGGGAGGGGAGTGGAGCAGTGACTGTGTGTGTGTGTGTGTGTGTGTGTGTGTGTGTGTGTGTGTGTGTGTGTGTGTGGGGGAGATGGGGGCAGTGTGCTGTAAGCATGTAGAGGATGTGTGTTGGAGAAGATCCTGAAGACAATGTGCTGTGTATGTAGGGGGGGGGGGCAGTGTGCAGCAAGTACGTAGAGGAGGCTAACTGTAGCAAGCAGTGTGCTGTATGTATGTGAGGTGATGACAGTGATGATGTAAGTGTATGTGTTTTTTGTGTGTGTGTTGGGGATGGGGGTGGGGGTGGGGGTGGGGGCAGAAAGGCTAGGCAATCAAGGACATGGGTAGATAGATGGAGGAGAAATCAAAAATAATAAATAAAAAGTTCTATGGAGATGTGCAAAGGTTGGAGAAAGTCAGATATGTGTGTGTGTGTGTGTGTGTGTGTGTGTGTGTGTGTGTTTTGACGTGTGATGAAATAAGAAAATAAATAAAAGGTCTGTAGCATAGTGACAGTGACACAGGGTGGTGTTCAGTCCTAAGGCCTTCATCTTTGTGACCAAGGTGAGAGGTACTATCGTGTCAAATGCAAATTGGAGGGGGTCAAAGGAGGCAGAGAGGGATGAGCAGATGTTTTTCACAAGCTTCTCAAAACACTTCATCACTGTAGACGTCATGGCTACTGGGCTGTAGTCATTCAGACATGATGGACTTTTGTTTTTCTGTACTGGAACAATAACAGACTGCTTGAGGCAAGTAGGAACTGTCTCTTGAGCCAATGATGTGTTAAAGATATAAGTGAACACAGGAGCTAACTGAGCAGCGCAGGATTTCAAAACCCTGTTAGAAATTCCACCCGGTCAAGCAGCTTTTCTACAATTAACCCTCCAGTCCAGTCCTATATCTTCTATATTTAGTTCTAAGGCACACCCCAAATCTCTAGTACTCATTTGAAAAATTATCTGTCATGTACACTGATGCATAACATCTAGATTCTGAAAACAGCCTTGGACATCCTACCACCCCAGGTGCACTTGTTACTTTAATCAGCGTCTCTCTCTCTGTGTGTGTGTGTGTGTGTGTGTGTGTGTGTGTGTGTGTGTGTGTGTGTGTGTGTCAAGTCTAGTCAAGTTTATGTACGTACAGTATATAGCGGATTTCACAAAAGCCAACATGAAAAGCTAATAAAAGGGCAATAGTCAAAGAATAGTTTAAAGAGTAAATAATGGAAAAGAAAACATAAAACACACAAGGTAATAGTACATAAAAACATAAAAGTGCAATAGTTTAAAAGTGTTTAAAAAGTAATAATTAAAAGAGATAAATAACGAAACAGGATAATTACTCGGTGATAGTGATACTAGTCAAGCACCCAGTGAACAGCAGCACTCTATGGAGATTCTTGAAGTAGTCCCAAGCAGAATGAACATCTAATCTGCTAACCTGGTCAAAATCAAAGGGGTTGGAAGCACACACCCAGCCAGGTCCACACACACACACACACACACAAAAACACAAACACATACAAACACACCTCCACGCATACACTCACACACACACACATACATACAAGCACATACACACACACACACACACACACACAGAAGGAAAGAGAATAATTTGTCAGTTATTTTCTGCCTTCTCACTGTAGTCTCTCAGTCATCCCTCGACAGCCACTGCACTCTGAGCGGCCACTCCTGAAGACCCCTGTGTGTGTGTGTGTGTTGTTTGTTTGTGTGTGAGTGTGGTCTGGACTGCAACCCCAAAGGAGGGTGGGTCTTCAGGAGTGGCTGCTCAGAGTGTAGTGGCTGTGTATGTGTGTACAGTGTGTGTGTGTGTGTGTGTGTATGCATGTATGCATGTATGCATGGAACTGGCTGGGTGTGCGCTTTCACCCCCTTCGATTTTAACCAGGTTAGAAAATGTTCGCTGGAAGCAGGAGGTGTTCCTGTTTTGCTGCAGATTTCAAACACATATATCTTCTTCAACATCTACACACACGCACATACACACACGCACACACACACACACAAACACACATGCAATTTCTGTGGCACTCACCCAATTTCACAAAAACATGTATACACACAGATTACACACACATATACACACAAACACACACACACACACACACACTTCTGCACACCTGGACACAGACATGCATGCACACACACACACACACACACACACATGTGCACACACACACACACACACACACACATGTGCGCACACACACAGACACATGTGCGCTCACACACACACACCATGCTCCTCAGAGGTCCAGACAGGGGGACCCTGAGGTTGTCAGCTGTCGTGACTCCTCAGCACAAGCCTGTGCACTGACCGTAATTATAACCAGGCTAACATATACACTGGAGACCTGCACTCCCAGCTGCAGGGACCCTCCTCCCCACTAGAGCGAACGCCGCCGCACTGTGCCGACCACTGAGGAGGATGGATGGCTGTCTCTGATTGACTCACAAAGTGGAGTGAATACATGAAAGGAATCGGTTGAGCAAACGTCATGTGTACCCATGTTTGTGTGTGTGTTTGTATGTGTGTGTGTGTATGTGAGTGTTCCTTGTATCAGCTTATCGTTTATTTTATCTTACAGTTTCAGTTAGTACATTTGTCAAAACAATTAGAGCAAACTGCACCGCATAGTGGATTACCTGCAAAAGCGCGTAACTTGCTCAAAATGCTTTGTTTATGCCTCGAAAGCAAATATTTATACCAATGAAAACATCAGTGCAATTAAAATTACTCAAGTCAAACTGTTTTGTCTTGTTGTCAATATGACAGTTTACTCTGTAAAAACACGTTATTGTGTGGAGGGGGTTGATTGCAAGACAGTGGATATGTCTAAAAGTTTTTTCAAATGACAGAAATTGTGACAGTATAAAGAAAGCAAAGGCTTTTACAGCATTGTGCAAATGAAAAATGACCAATATACAGTAAAACAACCCTTGGTTAGAGCTGTGCACCACTTTACATCTTTCTATACATTCTGATGTTCCTGTCTGTCAGGTCACATATATTATATGCTAGACAGACTATGACATCTAGTTATGATAGCTAGTTCAACACATTTGCATTTTGACCAACATGACATTAGCAATTGAAAATAAAAAAACAGACATTTGTACAAAATCAGTTGCATGGATGTACTAAAGCACTGGTATTTATTTAAGATGGGGAGAAACTGCTTAAATGATGTGTACAAGTAATAAGATTATATGAAGTTTGAACAAACAATTTTGAGAGTTTCGATTCTGATCTGAGAAATGTGCCAAAGCAACTGAGAAAAACTATAATAATCAGTCAGTTGTTCAACCCCAGTGAAAGGTGTGCAGGTCGTCGTACCCACCATATGCTTTTGACCAAAGATCTTAGAGTGGAGCATACTAGAATTTTTGCTTTTGACATGGCCTCTTGTAAATGATTGAGTAGACAGGTAGCCTGTGTGCACATTGTCCAGAAGGACTACAAGCAAAAAGAATTGGTGTTGTGTCGGTGATGTGTGTCGGGTGGGGGAGGTAAAGCCCAAGTGTGTTTTCTTCTGGCCTCCGGGGTTGAGAGGATCGCCTCCCCCCCCTTCCGCCTGTTCTCATCAGTCCATGAATACACGCATTCACGATGTGGCGCATAGTGTAAATGCCAAACATGTATGTCAAAGATGAATTATTTTTGTTGACATCCTGAAAAGGCCTATTCATCTGTGTGATGTGTCTGTCAGGCAGAGAGAGAGAGAAAATGGCAGGAAGAGAGAGAGAGAGAGAGAGAGAGAGAGAGAGAGATGGAGGGAAAGTGGGGGAGAGGGAGATAAAGGCAGCAAGGAAAGAGAGAAAGAGTAAGGGAAAGACAGAGAGAATGAGAGAGAGCCAAAGAGTAAGAATTAGGCAGGGACAGAGACAGAAACACAATAGAGTACAAGCACAAACACACCCGCTCAGATAGTTTCATACTGACGGCTGCACTTCTTTCATTCAGCAGTCGATTATCTTTTAAAAATGGGTGGTGGTGGCGAGCCGAGGTGGGGTGTGTGTTATGGGTATGTCAGCGTGATGCACGAGCCCTCATAAGGCAGATTGGTTTCTGTGGTTGTCTGCTTCATGCTGTGTTTAGGCAAGCTATGCGTCATGATGAATGAATGTCATATTAGAGAGCCTTCGCTCATGCTTGCCGGCTGAGGAGCTGTCAACAGTTATCGTCAGCGACAGCCTTGTCTCTTCTCTCTCTCTCTCTTCTCTATCTTGTCTCTATCTCAGGTTGTCAGATGCTTTTGTCTAGGACTATGCAGAGAAAAAAAAATAGAGAGAGAATGAGAGAGAGGGTGTGTCACACCCCTCAAATGAAGTCAGGAGAGAGTGATGTGGTTGACATTGGGTTGGTAGAGGGGAAGAAATAGACACAAAATAGTAGAAAGGAGAGGGGGAAAGAGAAATCTTAAAAGAAAAAAAGGGATAGTACATGTAGGAGGAAAAGAGGGAGGGGGTTAGAAAATGAGACAGGAGAGAGCGGCAGACAATGAAAGGCAGAGGGAGAGAGAGTGAGAGAAAGAATGACACAGACCCAAAGATGCAGGACTAAGAGCTGTCCCACTACTTAGCCAACGTTTGGTTTGGGTCCTTGGAGTGTGAGTCTCTTGAGTCTCAGTGAATGGTTTCTATTTGCGTTGGCAGTGACTGATTCTGACGAGGGAGCCCTTTGTAACGCACAACGCAGGCTTGGCATTGTACAGCTAAGACACCACACCATAATTACTCATCATCACTTTTATTAGTCAGAGCAGAGGATAATCAATTTCCCTTGCATATAGAACATCCCCTAGCCTATAGTCTGGAATCGAACCATTTACCTCGCTTAATCCAAGGGGCGGGCAGAGAATTGTCTTTCAAACTGCCTAGGCATGCAATAGGCCAGCGCTACGACCATATCCGTATCTGGTCGGCAAAACGGCAAATACATCCTTCTTCGAAAGGAATTACTTAAGTGCTTTGTGTTGCTCAACTTTCAAAGAAAAGCACAAGTCCAACTCCTCCAAAGTTGACGCCAACGCCGATTCAAACAACCGCTCTTCGTTAGCCATAGCCACCTTCCTTGTTGTTCACCGTCACAGGACTGTCGTTATCCTGTTAAACCCGCCTTAAGACTCTCTAACAAAATAGAGCGCTGTGATTGGATGAAGTCCACGGCGTCAACCAATAGAAATCCCTATGGTTTGATACTAGACGTATAGGCTGAGCAAATTAATTTGCCGCCGCTAGGGTGCGTCTAGATTTCTAGGCTAGAACATCCCCATCACTTTTCTGCAGAAGAAGCTTTAAGGAACACGCCAACTTTTTGGAAAATTAGATTATTTGTTTGTCTACCCCAGAGTTAGAGGTGGTTCCAGTTAGCCTAAAGCTCCCTTTTAGTTATAGACTAGTGTAACGGAAGCGAACTGAGCTAGCGTGCTAGTTGCCAGTGTAAATCCTCACACCCCTAACCTTAAGAACGCTTCTAACCACTGAGTTGGAAGCCTGGGCTTTTAGCTCAGTGGTTAGAGCGTTCGACTCCCATGCCGGTGTGTGTGGAGGTGTGCGGGTTCGAGGGCCGTGAGCGGTGGACGAATTACGACCTCGGTTACACTAGCTATAGACCCTTTCAACTGCATTTACAAACAGGTGCGTTCCTAAGGCATTTCCGATGGTACCAAAAACAACATTGAGCTAATGGTAACAGGGGGACAAACAAAAATAAACGTTTCAACCAGAAACCATCCAGGAACACACTGAAATGGTCTATAGGCTGACTGGAATAACCCATGTCCAGTGAATCATCTTAATTATTGCACAGAGAAGAGAAGGGTAGACAGCAAATAAGTTAATATCCCAAAATGTTAGCATGTTCCTTTAAGATGTATTGATGACAGGCAGAAGTGACCTCTTCATACAGTAATAGCTAAGGGCAGTAATTCACTGGAAGGCCAGTCTTGTCTCCACATAGATAATATCCTTAATATTCTCTTTCTGCATGGAACATGGCCTTTTGTCATTTGATTGAATAGAAGTCCATCACAAAGACCTTAGCTTATTTTCTCGAGCAGATTATGACCATTTTGTTTCGTCGTGATCTCTCTTCGTGTGAGTCACTGCCAAGGCACTGTCTATGCGCCTTCATACTGTAGTAAACACCTTTTTTGTATTATGTCCAGTCTCTTTTGTGGCACGGTTGAATTGAATCTCACCATGCCCTATTTTCCCCACACGCATGCTGTCCACACACACACAGACACACACGCGCACACACACGCACACACACACACACACACACACACACACACACACACACACACTGTGGATTGCTTTTTTTTTTGTTTGTGTTTCCAGCTGTGAACCACTTGCCCAAGTTTTCTTCGTCCTTGTTTTGAGTCTAGTGCTGGATAGAGTTCTTTGTCATCCTCTCCTGAAGGGTGGTCGGGAGTGTGTGTACCCTGCAGCGAAGTGTTGCCAGAACTCTGAGTCCCTCTCATTCATTTCAACACCTGTCTGCAGTGTGTGTGTGTGTGTGTGTGTGTGTGTGTGTGTGTGTGTGTGTGTGTGTGTGTGTGTGTGGTCTGGGGTAATGTTAGCTCTCCAGTCAATCATTTGTCATGTTTGCTGGTACCCCCTCTTAGCTCAAAATCGATGATGTCGCCATCCTTGTTATTGGCATGGTTACATTGAGCAGGTGCTGAGTTTTTGTATTGATTTATTGTCAAATATGTAATATGTGCAATATGTAATATAGCACATTGCACAAGTGTGTCTGTCTGTTGGAGAGGCTTGGTTTACATGCAGGAGTGTGTCTTATTTTGAAATGCCCCTCTGTAGTACTAGAGATAGGAGTCTTTATTTGCCTGACTTGACCCAGCTGCTCACTGATGTGAATGATGACTTATTACTTAATTTTCATTCAGACAAATCTAAGGTAGAAATTATTAATTTCAGTGTGTGTTCTTTTATTCACAGGTTTACTTCTACTGAGTACAGTAAATGGCTACTATATCATGGTGTGTTTGTACTGAGTCAAATTTAAGTCAATTTGAGTCAATTTAAATATCTTGAACATCAACGGATGTTAACAGTTTAAGGCATTAAGTTGCATTCTTACCCTTACCCATGGCAAGAAAGGCTCCAAGCTCGTATTTATATGTACAAATCCACCTTGCATGAAAGATATTTTGTAGTGTTTCATCATCCAGACTTTTATATGAGAGAATGGATCTTGGGATCCATCAGCAGTGTTGCAGGCAACAGTGTAGCAGAAGTACAGCCCCGTTTCCAAAGAAGTTAGGATGCTGTGTAAAATGAATTAGGCCCACAACACCTCTAGATTACTCAAAAGTGGTATCTGGTGTCCCAGACCCACCCCCCTCCGCACTCATGATGGGTTCTATACCAGCAAATACTGACAAATTCTTCAGTCATTCCTCTTCGTTGCTATGGCCGTTTATGATCCAATTAGCAAAATATCCAAACAAAACGTAAACCCTTAAGGAGGGCACCAATAAGTACCAGCAAATTATTTGGTTATTCCTCTCCATTACTGTGGCCGTTTATGATCTGGAGCCTTTTATCTTACCACTAGGAGTACTCCTAAATCACACTAAAAGATTTTAGCTAGGAGTTTTCTCTTAAAAGTTATTCACAAAGCCTTTCAGACCTACTTTTAGTAAGGAAAAATGACAACTCCTAAACTAAAAGTGAGTCTTCGTTGCTATGGATGACGTCATTACTCATGCACGAGCTTGACTGAAGTGACCACATTGATTGGCTGATGATTGTAACGCGGGAATGATTCCAAATGCCTACTTTTGCAAAGAGGAGAACCTTTTAATTTGATTCACAATGAAACGTTACATTTAATTTACATGTTGACAATGAGTAGTTTTGGTTGTTGTTGGTTGCGTTATTGCATCCCTTTTATGCCTACAATGCGAAATCGTTCCCTCACGATTGGATGCTCCTGTAGCCGCATACGCATTTCAAAACATCGCAACGTTAAATGCCACAAAAAGCCGTTTGTGAATAGGTCCTAGTGAGTTAGGAGTCCTCTCGACTTCTTTTAAGCTGTCCCAGACTTAGGTGCTACTTTTAGGTCTAAAATTTATTTAGAGTCCTATTAAATTAAAACTAAATTCTTAGGAGCTACTTTTTAGCCTTAAAATTCTTTGTGAATACGGCCTCTGTTCAGCAGCAAAAAATGTGGGCACCCACAAATACCAACAAATACCTACAAATTCTTTAGTCAATCCTCTTCATTCCTGTGGCTGTTTATGATCTGGGGCCATATTCACAACGAATTTTAAGGCTAAAAGTAGCTCCTAAGTGGCGAATTTAGGAGCAACTCCTAAAAATAATGGGCGTGTCACTCCTACATTCAGCGATGTAAGTTTTGAACCCATTTTCTAGAAGCCACATGTCTCCCTAACATTCCGACATTGAAATTGTATTTTCCAAATCTAAACAAAATAAAGACAAAAATAGCTTTGTTCGTGATCTGTCACTGTCTCCTCAAAGTTCTGGTGCACAGCCACCTGTTCTCAGAGGCTCTAGACTCAGAGATGGTTGATAAACTAACCTAACATATTTTTTGCTAGAACTAGTAGACTACCACAAAGTTGCTAACATATGTTAGGTTTGTTTGCAACAATATATAAGTTTAACCAAAGTTCTTAGCTGCTAGATAGCTAGCGAACATTCCCATTCACTTTCCGTTTACTGTGCTAACGTTAGCTAGCTAGCTAGCTAGCTCGGTTAACGGGGAAAATTAAATTATTCATTTCGTGTCCAAAAGAGTGTTTCATTGGCATCACACACAAACAATGACTGTAAAATAGTATACAAAAGTATATGCATATGTTATTATTGCTTATTCAGAGAAAAGTTTATGTTTTGACACGCCTATTTAGGAGTCCGGAACTAGTGCCATTTCGTTCCATTGGTGAATCGTCTTATGATTCATCTTAGTTAACTATAGAATCTTTGCTTTAAGCATACAAACTGGCTCTATTAAGACTACACATCCTGTTCAACTGCTTCCTCTGCCAAAATCCGTTTCAAAATAAAAGTACTCACTACAATATTTCACTGATAAACAATTTAACCCTTTAACTCATTGAATGCCAAGCTGTTTTCGGAAGCTTTGTCCTAGAGTGCCAGCAATCTAGACCATTGTTGATGATTTTTGTACAGCCACAGCATATTCTGTGTTATAGCTATGAACACATATAATGGATCGTTTAAAAGGTAAGACTTTAAGCTCTCAGTAGGTGCAAACCGTGTATTTCTACACGCCTCTGTTCCTGAGAAATCACAAGCTAAACAGTGGCTAGTTTTCATCAAAATCGCTGTTTTTTTCTAGAAATGGAGATATAACGTCTTTCATGAAATATGAAGTGTTACCTCTAAACTTTCCGGGAAGTGATCAGCGAGATCTGGCAAGACTGCCACCTAGTGATAGACCCACGAAAATGGCCTGGTTTTGAGATGACGTGCATGCGTCACTGATTCGACCCAAAGCGGCAACCAAGTTATGATAAAATGTCCAGATAAAATGTCCAGATTGTGCGTTTTCATGAGTTTTTGATCATCATATATTTCATTTCCATTCATCACATAGTTCCCAAAATCACATATAAGGTGTGTTAGAGTGTCTAGTTTCGTAATTTAAAAAAAAAGCTAAAACGTAATATTGTGTTTTTGGCACTCAACGCATGGGAAGGAAAATGGCACTCAATGAGTTAAACTACTGAACTTTTTAATTGTTCAGCCATTGTAACTGTCACTTGTCATCAACTATGACTCCTACCCACTGTAGCTAGTTAGCATGGTTAGCATGTTAGCATAGTTAACATAGTTAGCATAACTACTAAAAAGATTAGCTAAGTTATCTTAGTCACATGGTTAGCATAGTTAATATTGTCACCATAGGTAGCATAGTTAGCATTTTTGACAAAACTGCTAGAAAACATTAGCTAAATAACATGGTTAGCATAGTTAGCGTGTTAACATAGTTACCATTGTTAGCATAGTTAACATAACTGCTAACAATGATTAGCTAAATTAGCTAAGTCACATGGTTAACATAGTTAACATGGTTAACATTGTTGGCATTTTTTAGCAAAACAGCTAGAAAACATTAGCTAAGTTAGCTAAGTAGCATGTTTAGCATAGTTAGCATTGTTAGCATAGTTAAAATTGTTAGCATAACTGCTAGCAAACATTAGAGCCATTCCAACTTTCAGTTATCATCAAATATCTACCTATACACAGCCATTAAACTATTTGAATAGCAACATTCATTAAACTTTCAGTCTGCAGTGTTTCCCCTACAATGTATTCATCAGCGGTAAGCGCCGCTCCTGGAATTCAAGCGCCACTGCAAAAAAATTGCCTATTTAAAAAAAACAAATAGACGCAAGTGATCTTCAGGAACAGCTGCCATTCGTTCAGGTTTCATGTCAACAAATAATAGTAGGCTAACGTTGAAGATGCAGTCAGGGATTCTACAGGAGATCACGCTTGTTTGTGTTTATGTTTAAGTTTATTAGCAGACGCAATTTTGTGCAAAAAAACGTAGCCTACATTATGTTACCAAGGAACCAAATTAAACATGCGAGATAGCTTGCCCCTACCTTCAGCAGCCTATTCCCTGATAAATTCCACGCATTGTTTCGTTTTTGTTTGTGATACAGGCAATGCTTTCAAGCCCTGTGTTGCTAACATACCTAGGCTGTGAAACTAAGGTCTAGCTACAGTAGCCTATTGGTGGGTTGAATTTGAGTAATAGGGCAACCATTTACATCTGAGATAGTTTGTAATTCCTGTAGAGCTCACCAAAATTATAGATATGATATAAGACACTTATCTGCTATAATCCAAGACAGATTTTCTTCCAGTTTTTGACCATTTATTTTACCAAATGACATGGGAAACATAATTCAATTCATCCACATATTCTTATGCACCATGCACAACAACGTTATTAAGTTAGCTTAAAACCGTGAGAATCAAGCAAGCCTCACGGGCGTCACAACATTAAAGTGACAGGCACTCAATTTGACTTGCACAGCACTAATACAGTGTAATGACAGAGAAGTCTATATAGTTTATACAGTGCTGTGCAAAAGTTAAGACACCCATGCTGAAATTGACTAAAGGGAGAAATAAAAAACATATTTTGCCTTTTGTCTTAATGCCTTAATTAAAAAAAAAAAATAGGACATCAATTATTTTTTAATGTATCATATATCGTAAATAAATACATTTTATTATATAAATAAATGTCTTAACTTATGCACAGCACTGTGTATTCTAAATAGTAATAGTTTATGAATAATCCTGTTCAAGTACTGCAATAATCATGCTTTGTAAGTGCTTGTGTTGATGGTTAGTCATAATTTGTAACTCAATCTGTCCATTTCACGTACATACATTTTTATCTATTAGATTTTAAATACCAAAATAATGTCCCAAAATAATAAATAAAGTTGACAAGAACAGTCTGATAGGGTGCAAAATGTCAATATATTTCTAGGGTTAAGAAGACCCAAGGTTTTTGGAAACAGTGTTGTGTTTCCTATATTGAAATGTAGGAAGAACACAGGATTGTGAAGCCAGAATTCTAACAACCAGAATGACCATTTGCCTCCACTGAAACTCGTTCGTATCCATTTTTTTTTGTTGGTATGGTGCTTGACAGTCACTATATTTTAGCCAGAGTGTATTTTAAAGTATTGAGCAGGGCCAGTATTTATGGAGCACTGGATATTTACAGCTGGTGCCCATAATTACGCCTGCTAGGCTATGAGCGAACTGAATGAGAAGGTCTGGGAATAACTCCATATTTGTATGACTGCTGCCTTCTTGGTGACCCTATATATTGTCAGGTTTTGCTGCAGCAAGATTTTTTCAGTGGATTTATGTTGGATTGTAGGTATAAATCCCACTTACCATACCACAGCAGTTTCAAATATTTATGTAGTATTTTTCCCAGTTCTGTTTGATATGAACCATCATTGTTTTCTTTCAATCTTAAATAAAGAGACCCTAAAGTTCACCATCACAATCTTCTCAATTTAGAGTTTGCTGCTAATCGCCATTCGATCACATGACTCATGTTCAAACTCATAAAATGTGAATTCTGGTCATTTTTTTGCAGAGTGACCCCCTGACCTTTCAGAGGTACACACTCCCTTTCCTCTTACACACACACACACACACTGCCACCCCCTTGCCTGGGAATATTACTCCCATGCATCTCAGTCCTTTGAGCCTTCAGCCCATGGGTCTCTTGGGAGCTGGATGTGAATTATGGCTTAGCGCTGCCCCCTCCCTTCACTTCTTCCTGCTCCTGTTCTATCCTTCCCTCCCTCCCTCCTTTCCTCCCTCTATGTTCACCTGTTCGCTTTGTTGTCTTGCCTCTCAAGCCCTCCTGCACCCTCACACTCATTCTCTCATTGTCTCAGATTCCTATTCTATATCTCTCTCTCTAGCTCTATCTTTCCTTAGCCTTATCCCCTCCCTCTTTATCACACACACACACACACACACACACACACAAACACACACACACACACACACACACACACACACACACACACACACACACACACACACACACATTTCAAAACTCATGTAACTCTCTCACACACACTCTCTAACTCAGAAACACTCATCTTTGATCCTCCTACACTTCCTCATTTATGGCCATCAAATGGCCATTTCTTCCCTCCCTCTCTCTCTCTGTCTCTGTCTCTCTTTTTCTCTCTCTCTCTCCACCTAACTCTCCCTTCTCTCCCTCCCTTTTTGACTGCTGGGTCTGTTTCCACACCGTGGCTTACGTGTTAAAATATTGAACAGTGCAGTCTCATGACTCGCGGCCAGATTGCCAAATTGCACATCAGCCAATTTGTTTTGATTAAAGGGTTTCATTGGAGTTCCAGGGGCCTTGTCAATATTGCAGGTCCTAAGAGGAAGAGGGTCATGTTCAACACATCCCCCTCCTGCAACAGCATTCGCATCAGCGATTAGACCTATCAGCAGAGCACACTTTCCTCATTGATTGTCAGTGATGTTGACGTCTTTCCTCATTTCATAAACAACAGCAGAACGCTTGCTGTGGCTTTTTACCCAAAGTGTAATCTGTCCATCTGAAAATTCACTGTAGAAAAGCAGACACAGTGCCCTGCAAAGCCAAAGTGCAGTATCTGCGAAAATTCCAAACTGAGAAAAACAGCTTTTTTGTTTGTCTTTCACACTGTATTTTAGCAGATACTGTAACATGAAAACCCTATATCTTCAGGAAATGTTTCAGTAGATGAGATATTGTTTCAATGAGATGCCTTAGTATATTATGCAAAACCAAACACCAAGTTTTTAGGTGCAATCCTCGACTGCAATGCAATGCCGCTTTTGTCAGATTTTAGCAGATTTGTTCTTATGGTCCTGTAGCCTTCTGTTCTATCTGTGCTCAGAAACAAAAACTGTTTATTACCCAGTCCTGGCTCTGAAATTGGAAAACAAATTGGAAAAAAGTGGCTCTGACAGAGCAATGCACTGTTCCAGCAGATCAGCAACATTACCTCAGGAGCACTCAGGAGCAAGCACACAGGAGGTGTATTTGCCTTTCTGTCCAAAACAGTTGAATATTAAAAACATGCATTAGAACTGAGAGCCACACATTTAAAAGGACTATTGTTAAGGATTAAGGATTATGTTGGATTTGAGTGGTTTTGAATGTACAGTTATGTTAGCGACACCTCCTTCAGTTGACTTGATTCCATACAGCACCACTTGAGGTAAAAAGTGCTGTTACAAGTGAGATACCTGGTTAACAAGTCTTGCTGGTTTTGCCATTACATCAAAAAACAAATCATCATTTATAGGTCATTTTGAATGTTTTAAACTATAAAACCTACACATAACTCTTTTAAAGGGTTTTTTCCTCCTTTATCATTGGGATTAAGACTCCACCCCCCCATCAGATATAAAAATGAATGGACTTTACAGAAATTGCTGAGGTCTTTGGATAGCTACAGTACGTGTGCACCTTTCAGCCTTTTCAGCTGTGGATGAAGGAACAAGCGTTCCTTATGTGTCGCACAGGCAGAGAACAGAGCCTCGTGCTCAGTCAGCGACAGGCAGGCTGGAGTGCTCTGTCTTCCACGCCCCATCAAGCTCTCCTGTTCCCCACCATAAAGCGCTGTCATTCCCCACCACTAATTAGACCCCTCAGATAAATGAAAAGTACGCAGGGTGGAGGAGAGGGGGAGACGCGCGCGTCCGCTCCCTAGCTCGCCCGCTCTATTACAGTAAAGGCATCAAGCGCTCCTCTGCCAAGATTCAGCCACGGATATCAGGAAATGGTGCCACCACAAATGTGGAGACAACACTATTTTTCTGGCTAATGTTGAAGGAGTGACATGTTAATTTCCTCCCATTAGATATTGCAGTAATGGTTTGTGTGATATGTTTCCACTGGTTTACACCAACTAGTAATTTTCTAATCACTCCTGTTCTCTACTCCCCCTTTTCTGCTATATGAAGGTCTTGTGTGCTTCATACATTGTAGGCATAGTGTACAATTGTATGAGAGGAAAGTGAGTGTAGTATAGACCCTTTCAACAAGGTAAACAAAAACAATGCTTGAACATTCTATTTGGGCCCCAATCTACTTCCTCTGCATTAAGATAACATATGGAATGTTAAAAAGGAAGTCTTGTGGGGCCAACTATGATGCTGATAATGGAACTCTCTTGAAAGGGTCTATATGGGTAAGTAGTGACCTTTCCTGTGAGAGACAGAGTGGAGTGGGTCAGTGGGAGACACATACACATGCAGATAGAGAGAGAGAGAGAGAGGGAGAGAGAGAGAGAGAGAGAGAGAGAGAGAGCTTCATGTCCTGTTTTTCCTAACATAAAAGTGATGAAGACACTGGGCAGATGAATGCTTGGTTCCCTTTTGCTATGGAATCACTCGCCTGTCTATTTAAGGAGGATTTCAATATCAAAGCTAAACATGTTTT
The DNA here is from genome assembly GCF_017589495.1 of Alosa alosa. Classification (NCBI taxonomy): domain Eukaryota; kingdom Metazoa; phylum Chordata; class Actinopteri; order Clupeiformes; family Clupeidae; genus Alosa; species Alosa alosa. The sequence continues at coordinate 26,326,814 of NC_063197.1, read as the reverse complement.
TTGTTGTTATTGCTGTTTTGTGCTACTGGCATGCCTGGATATGTTAATTGTGATATGTTAATTTGGTAGTGGCGTGTGTGTGTGTGTGTGTGTGTGTGTGTGTGTGTGTGTGTGTGTGTGTGTGTGTGTGTGTGTGTGATTGGAGGCTGGAATAGGCAGTTAAGAGATCCCAACTGTAGTTTGTGTAATCCACAGACACTTCTAATCTCATGTTTTCAATGGGTGAGAAATAGTGGTCTCTCTATTTTATAGTCCATTGTCAAAAGACATGTACCAAGCCTCGAGTAAGTGTGTGTGTGTGTGTGTGTGTGTGTGTGTGTGTGTGTGTGTGTGTGTGTGTGTGTGTGTGTGTGTGTGTGTGTGTGTGTTTTGACAAACAACTGAGGAAGCACAGAGCTCCAGTCTCCTCACATCCTGCTGTCCACCATTCATGATCCCCATAGCTCCCTCTAGTGGATTTGTGAGAAACTGCAGTGATGCCCATCAGAGCAGTGATGGTCCAGCAACAGCGAGGGTCTTAATGCAAATCGTCATGAAGACAATGATCTCATGAACGCTGCTAGTCTTGTCTGCCTTGTCCAATCTCTTCCAAACCGCATCATTTGTCCCGAGTTCCTTGACATGATCTGCCAAATGGATAAATATAGATGTGAATGGTCACCTTTGCCCTACCTGGTACATGAGTATTATTGCATGCTCAAGGTACCAGTGTCATTGCAATAGCAATGTGAGTGAAAACAGTTTCTTAGTCCACTGCATCCACTTACCATTAGTTAATGTATTTGAGTTACATAATGTTGTGTAATGTTGTGTTACATAATGTTAACTAATGGGTTATGCTTTACTCACATGACTTCTCAGTGTTTTTCACTGTATGAGGTGTCCTGAATTCATATCTGTGCTTTCTCGATGTGAACTATTCGCAAATGTCTTGCAAATCGTGTTTTACTTTCAATATTGTCTCGAAATATTAGCCAGTTTAACTCCACCTTTACTAATATGAATAATGAAATATTTTATTTTGTAGAGATACATTTATGAATCTGTGTTTATTTGGTCCAGGCTGGTGTTAAAAGTTATTTGAATAGTTTGCAGAGTGTCTGTTCAACGTCTATTGATAGTTAGCTGACTATTGCGTTCTGGTGCTGAAATGAACTGTTACCCATTTGTCTGAAAGCTGTCAGTGCCCCCATGCAAAGCTGGGGAAAAAATATTATGAAAACCTCAGATACTGATTTAATAGTGAAAAATTTGTCCATTCAGCAAGATCAGCGCATTTAATAAGATTTATCCAAAAAAAGCCTTTTTAAAGCATCTTTATCATTCAGACATAAGCATTAGAACAGCAGTTTCCCTCAGTAAGAGCAAGCCCAGAACCCCTCTAGCTGGCAAGGACTCACCTCTCCTCCCCTCCCTCTCTCCCTCCCTCCATCCTCTCCTCCCTCCCTGGCTTCCCTTTCATCCTCTCCTCACATCCCTGCTCCTCCTCTCCTGATGACTCTGCCTCTTGCCTGCATGGTGCCAGCCTCTGCCCGCGCCTCTGCCGCGCTGCCATCTGCCATGGGTCCCGCTGCCCCGAGGTGCCCCCCTATGCTGTCAGCAGGGGTGGATGCCAGCCGGATGGGGGGTGGCGGACTCCCACAGTTGGGTGTGGCCCCCTTGATCACATTGGTTGAGAGAAAGGCCCCCTCGAGGCCGGCTTGGGACTCGGGGAAACCACAGCCCTGCTTGCCCGGAAGCCAGGAATTTACTGCCCACTCCAGACCATATTGATCCCCTCAGCTGCCAGCTGGAACGGTGGAGTGTATTTAATTCCTTTTTATTATGCTGCCTTGGTGGATATTTCCATGGGTTGTGATAGATTGTTTAATTTCCAAAAGGCAGAGCCTTCTGTGAAGACTACTGTTAGAATTTGAATAGCCACTGTCACTACCTTCAGGATTATAATAAAGACTATAATGAATAGACTGAATATACTTTCCTTAATTTAGGAAGCATCTATGTTACTACTTACCTTCAGGTTAACCGAATTTCCAACAGTTCATAGATTTACAGTTTCAGGTGTATAAACTTTGACCACCAGAGGGCACTAAATGACAGTGATTTTTCTCACTGGCCCAGTGGACAAATCAGATGTAGGTATGAGGAGTGACAATGTTTCTTCTTTAGAAAGTTACATTGAAGTAGACATACTGATTTTAAGGTTTGTTTAGCAGCAGCTGGGCTATTAGTTAGCAGCGCCAGCCTGAGTTACCTGAGTTTCTTCTGTTTGTTTTCTGCATTTTTGTTTCACGAGGGTTAGAACGAGTAGCAAATTGAGTTAATAAGATTTGCTTGAAAAATTGAATCATAGTAGGGGTGGGGTGTTCTGAAAAAAATGTCTTGGCAAACTACAGCTCCACTTTGCAATTAATGTGATGTAATATGGGCATTAAATCAAGACGGAGTGAGCTTTTATAAACAAAGAATTCTGGACCCATTTATCATCTCATAAAGTTTCTTTTGTCATGGTCTTATTTATTTATTTATTTATGTTACATTTCTCCATCTGTTTAGTTCCTTTGTACAGTTGCAGTACTGTATTGTCATTGTCACAGCTTCATTTTCTGACAGACAAATGATCCATTATTCAACACACGCCTCTCTGCTTGTCATAACATGTTCATACAGCAAAAACTAGCAATTAATATGCCTGTGGTTCTTTTGTGTGTAGTATAAAGGCAGAAGCCCAATGATCAGTCATGAAGACGGAGTAAAAACACCACTAAATAGGCAGTGTGTAATCCGGCGTAGTGGTGTTGGTAGTGCTCAGGCCATGGTTACTGCCTTGCTTCCACAGGAGGCAGCAGGAGGACAGGCTGTTGCTAGGTAACAATGCAAAGAAAACACTAAACTGCTTAGAGACCATGACTTGGTCAAAATCCTGCAACAGTTGCGGGGGACAATGCTCCCTTGTGGCCCTCGGTGGCGACACCGTGCGCTGCCATGAGACGAAGCTAAAAGAGAGTGGGCGGAGGGTGGAGTGTTCTTCCATGGGGACTCGTAACTTGCCACTTTTGACAAATGCAAGGTTAGCCTGCTGAATGCATATAGCCTACAGTAGCCTATGTGCAAGTAGCCTAGTGGCTCTACAGATTCAGCGCACAGGTGCTAAAAGGTGCACCATTTGTGCTGTATATCTAGATTACCAGCTTTATCAGTGAAGTGAAGATGGTCAATGACATGTCTTGTTGTTACTTTGATTGATTGTTTGTTTGTTTGTTGTGAAA
>NC_063197.1:26278545-26318545 GCF_017589495.1 Alosa alosa | reverse complement strand
TCTAGATATCCAGCTTCTATAAAAAGCCCAGTTTCATGTGGAAATAATCATAGTTTCTGTCTGTAAACCCACTGAAGAATGAATGCATAGTTTCACCGTCCATTTCAGCACCATGGATAGCGCCACACGCTAAAGTTGCACAGTAGGGGAGTTTTTTGCCTTCCCTGTTTAGGAAGAAATGTTTGATGTCTGAGTCTGCTGGTTCTCAGAATTTCTCAGAATTTGCCTTACATTTACAAATGTTACATGTTAGAGAAAAATGACAAACCAAACTATCTCTCCTTCTCTCTCTCTCTCGCTGTCACACACACACACAGTCACACACACAGACAGACACACGCAACAAAGCTGCAATTTGCTCAGTGCTTTTCACACACAGTTTTTAACTCAATTACAACACGGTCACATTTGTGATGTTTTCACTTCCGCTTCACTTTATAGGATATTTGGGAAAAACATGACTGATGATGAGAGTCACACACATGAAGAGACATGTGTGGTGGGGTGTATGTGATAACTGTCTTCCTTTGGTCTACCAGTCTATTGTTAATCTCTCTATCCTCATCTGTATTCGATACTTAAACCACATAATTGACCCCACGCCAGAATTGTCAAAGCCAGAATCTCCTCTAGGCCAGTATATGAGCTTGGAGAATATGCTGGAGTCCATTAGTCAGTGGCTAAAGAGCAGAGCAGAATCTCACTCGTGTCACAACACAGTCATCTCTCACCACCTCTCGGCTGCTGTGGGGGTCCAAGCGGGCATCTCCCACTGTTCATTCTTGCAGTGGCAGTGTGAACACAGCGTGATTCCATACACAGTGTGGAAGGAGGACAAATGGAGGAAAATGTTCAGGAAGGGGGTCGCTGTGTTCTGGTCTCTGTGGTTAAGTTTGCAGATAGAGATTCTGGTGAAATGCCTGGTGGATTGCATGGCCACAGGCTTGCGATTCCCCATTTCATCACTAGTGCAGGAGAGGCATTACTCTGTCATGTTGTCTTTGCTGGTCTGTCGTGTGGTCTTTTGTCAGGCAAATAGTTTTAAGATAGACCTATTTGAAGAATATGAAAGATCACAGTTTGTAGTGGTGTCGTATGTGGTATATTTCGTCTGTTGAGACACTGGTGTATTTGGTCTTGAAATAGCTCTGTGTTAAAAATGTTGGTGACAAGTGTACACCCAGGCACACACTCACATACACACACACACTACAGGCACATTCATGCACACACACACCCCCACACACACTGTGACAAATGGATTGCAGAGGTTTGTACACTGCACACTGATTCAGAGTGTCATTTTATTCAGGATTGTGAAAAAGCAGGTTTGAAATGAAAATTGTCTTGTGATGGAAGTTCACTGTTGTTGTTCCCAGCACATCCAGAAACTTTCTGTTTACCTTTATATTGGGATTGGGGTTTTCCAGTACAGATAGTGCTTTTCAGGCAGTGTACACACACACACAGACACACACACACACACACACACACACACACACACATACTCACACACACACACACACACACACACACACACACACACACACACACACACACACACACACACACCACACCCACCCACACACACACACACACACACACACATACACACACACACACACACACACACACACACACACACACACACACACACACACACACACACACACATACTCACACACACACACACATACTCACACATGATACCCAGTTATTATGTTATCCCATCTTGGAGTGTCTGTTATATGCGCTGTAGTACCTCCCATGCAGTACTATAGTGCTGCTCGTTAACCACTGTCAGTTGTTAGTGATGCGGTAATTGTTGAGGGAAAAATGGAGGATCAAAAATGGGTGCGGAGATGAAGACGTCATTAAAAAGGCATCAGCCGTCCGGCGCGTGCCTGATTGATATGCTGGGATGGGCGCGCAGGGGCTCGGGCGACGTCGCCTCCGTTGCCGTGGAAGCGTGTCCTACACCGTCGCGGCAAAGTGGATTAGACACACGTAGATGATATCTCATGTGAGCCTCCTGCTGGAGCCTAATAGCCTTCTCCCCCTCTCTCTCTCCTCCCTCTGTCTCTCTCTGTCTCCCTGTTTTCTTTCCCTCATCACTTGTTTTTCTTTCTCTCTCTCTTTCTCTCTCTATCTCTCTCTCTTTCAAGAACTGACACTGACACCAACAACCGCCATGAAGCTGTTCTTCATGAGGCACAGGTGTCATAGGGGAAGGTCCTTGTACACTTTTGAGATGCGTCGTCTCTTTCCCAGAGTTTTATGGGAACAGAGGGGTTGGGGGAACATACTGTAAGCAAGGGGCACTAATGGCCCGGTAATGACTTGGCATCACACCAAGGCAAATGGTCTCCCTCCTCCCCATCCCTTCTCCCTGGAGGCCGGTGCGCGCGATGGCGAAGGCTGTGAGCTGGCGGAGCCAGGAAGAGAGGCGGTCCGGCGCAGCTCCCGTCATCCCATCAGCGGGAGCGAGCGAGCGAGCGAGCAAAAGGAACAAAAGCAGGCCTGCCTGAACCCGACCTGCTCGCGTCGACCTGCTTTTTGTTTCTGTGGTGCAGGAGATGTGGGAACTGTGTGGACAGTCCTGCTGTTGCATCATCTTATGACTGCGCTCTTTTTAAAAAAAAAATAATTAAGACAACTTCACTGGGCAGAAATATTATTTCTCTGTGTTGCATACAGTGAGTACAACATTGCGTACAGTAGTGTTTTGAGGTTCAAGCACAATTCAAAAAAAATTATCTCAAAGTGGAACAATAGACAACGAAAGGGCCCTTCTTCTGTTACAGTAGCAAAATATAATACAAAACATTACTAGTTCAAAGATTTGTTTCTCACAGTAGTTGCAGTAGTGTGTCAGTTTTGTCAACCATTCATAAAGCCTGTGTGTCCAGTAGGTGTCTGTTGGTGGTGAATGCATTCTGATCAGCAGAGATGATTTCAGGTCAGAATTAATTTGGGGGTTGGCAAACTGAGCACTGTGAAATATTGCTCAATGGCTGTGGCGGGAATTTAATAAGGCAGTTTTGCCACCAGGTGTCACAGAGTTGTAATGGAATTACACTGATAAATAGAATGATCCAAATACAGAGACTGAGAGAGCTTAAAGGGACACGATCTCTAAATGAGATATAAGGAGAATGTGTTGAGGAAATATATGTGCATATGATTCAACCCCTTGCTCTGCTCTGCATTTTTTCGTTTGTTCAGATTGATGTCATGTACTGTGCTGCTGTTTATTAGTGGTTATGCCATTTTATTTACTTGTTGTCATGTTTGTATGTATTGGTTTTCAGATAGTAAGCCCATGCTGCTAAAATCCCCGTAAATAGTATGTTTTGATGTGTTCTGTTATTGACTTTTTAGTGTGTCTTTGTTGTTCTTGTTAAGTATAGTCATTTTAGTGCACTCTGATGTATAAAACATAGGCTAGGCTGATTGATATGAGTGAGAAGTCCCTGGTCAATAGCACAAGAAAGCACTGTGTGTTACTAAAAGGATTTCTATTATGTTCCTCTTCTCCTCTGCTCTCTCCTTGCCTCTTTTCGCCACTCTTGTTGTCCCCCTTTTCTGACCTCTTCTATCCTGTCCTGTCTACTTCTGTCTGTCCTTTCATCTCCTCTCTTCTCCTTCCTCCCATTCTCTGTGGGATGGACGCTTGCCCGTTTGGTCATCATCATGCTGTCCGAGTCACAGTCAGAAGGCTTGTGTCATTGCGTGTGTAGTATCCTGTTTCATGTAATCAACTTTGTCTATTTGATTAACAAACATTACACAAAATGATGACCAATCAGTCTGGAGCACCAGAGCGAATGAGGCATTTCCCTCATTGTGATGATTCCATTGTGCTTCGGTTCATGTTACAGTTCTGCTCAATGACGTTAATGTTCTAATAGTATTGTGAGCATGTTTTTGAACTGTACCTAGGTACAGATTTCCTGAATGTGAACAGGGCTGTGCATTTTACTACAAGTAGATCTTATGTACACATCCTCAAAGGTAAAACAGTAATGAGAGGTCATTTAGTAGCTGCAGTTGGATACACAATCAGGTCCAGGCATTTTAGCTACAATAGCACGCGTTGAGGTGCTCCTCACTCGAATGGCATAATCTAAAGGTCACACGTTCTGTGCCTAGCAACACGCCTTACCTCGCCCCCTGCTATAAATGACTACAGACTCACCATTCTGCACCCAATTAAACAGCAGCTCAATCAATGCGCAGGGCTTTATTTCTGGACTGCATGACTGGGATGTCTGCAGGTGCGGAGGGTGGGGGGCCCTTGGGGTCGATGGAGCCGTTGGTGGGGTTGGGGCTATGTGAGTTAGGGAGGTTTGGGAATGAAATTGTGCACAGTTTAGTGGCGGTAGGGCTAGAGAATGAATGGCCTCCTACTGGGTACGCTATCCTATGATTGGAAATGGGTAGGCTGTGTTTCTGATGGTGTGGTCAACAGCAGAAGATTATAAGGGAGAGAGGAACTGAGTGGGGTGGGGTTTTGGTGTTTGGCTGTGGTGCGGTACTGTGTTATGGAGTCTGACGGGTGGGGCTGGTGGGGGTGGAGGTAACCTTGGCGCTCTAATGAAAAGTGTTAGCCACACTCTCGCTAGCGGCCTGCCGAGGACCCGCAGCTGTCGGCCCCGCTGATCGCCCACTGGGGGACCCACACAGGAAGTGTCCTGTGGTGACCACTGTCGCTGAATAATTGATCCATGCAGGGAGGATCATGGGGAGGGAGGGCTTCCTGTACGCGTACACCACACCCGACCATAGAGTCCCACCCATAGCGAAACGCATCAGAGAAGCCGCCTCTGATGGCTGGGGGAGTTGCATTGTGTCTATGAGAGAGCAAATGAACCGTGCAGAGGCGCTTGACTTTAGCTTGGAGCTCACGAGGAGGTGACGGTGCAGTGATGCGAAAAATCTCACTGTACGTCTTCCTGCATCACCCGTTTTCCTCTTTTTCTCACTCTTCTCTCTTTCCTTCTCATAGTTTCTGCTCTGTACACCTCTCCACCTCTTTTTTTTCTCTCTCTAAATCTATACCTCACGCGTTCTCTCTCTCTCTCCTCCCCCTCTCTTTCCTCTTTTTCACACCCTTTTTTTTGTTCTTCGACACAATGTAGTCTGAGGCTGTGTGCTCTGCAATTCATTATTTTCATCCCGGTGTAATGAAGTTTGGAGCCTCGGAACGGAGGAGGAGCATGTGCACAGATGCGAGCAATATCACATTCCATCTCGCTCAGCTATTTTTAACCTGAGACACAGTGCAGCCAGCCACATATCTGTGTGTGTGTGTGTGTGTGTGTGTGTGTGTGTGTGTGTGTTTTGTTGTGTGTGTGTGTGTGTGTGTGTGTGTGTGTGTTTTTGTTGTGTGTGTGTGTGTGTGTGTGTGTTTGTGTGTGTGTGTGTGTGTGTGTGTGTGTGTGTGTTTGTTTTGTGTTCTGTGTGTGTGTGTGTGTGTGTGTGTGTGTGTGTGTGTGTGTGTGTGTGTGTGTGTGTGTGTGTGTGTGTGTGTGTGTGTGTGTGTGTGTGTGTGTGTGTGTGTGTGTGTGTGTGTGTTTTGTTCTGTGTGTGTGTGTGTGTGTGTGTGTGTTGTGTTTTGTGTGTGTGTGTGTGTGTGTGTGTGTGTGTGTGACTCACACATCCCAAAAGCCCTCATTACATCCAGGCCCTTTGTGAGTAAATGACACTGTTTCTCTTTGAAGCCGTATGAGACGTATGATGAAGCATGAAAATGCAGTGGCAGCAACAGGAGGGAGACAGAACTTAGTGACTGTGATTAGTGTTGATCATAAACAACTTTTTAAGTGCTGGGAATGTTAGTATGCAAGTCTTGTGCAGCTGTGTGGTGTGCGCAGGTGTCACAGCGACCTAATAGGCAAGGAGCATTTAAGAATTAACACATATGAGCATATGTTTCAGTGTATGTTAATGTCTCTCTCTCTCTCTCTCTCTCTCTCTCTCTCTCTCTCTCTCTCTCTGTGTATGTGTGTGAGGTGTGTGTGTGTGTGTGTGTGTGTGTGTGTGTGTGTGTGTGTGTGTGTGTGTGTGTGTGTGTGTGTGTCTGAACTCAGTGGGTGTTCTCTGGCTTGAGCATACTACCTTGCAGGCAGGAGGTTGTATTTAGAGTGAGTGGAATTGGTCGGCCTCCATATTGATCAGTGAGGACACTCAGAGCTGCTCTGAGCCACATGTGGGGAGCGCTGATAGCACTGTGGCCCCATTAAATGTGGGCGCTGACTTTTGGCAGAGGGAAGAGAAAGCAAGAGAGACAGACAGAGAGAGAGAGATAGAGCCTGTTGCCGTGGATACCACTCTTTCGTGAGTGTGATGTCAGTGGTCTTCTCTTTCTGTCCCTCCCTCTTTTTCTTCCTCCAGTTGTCTCTCACATCCCTCGCTTTCTCTCGTTCCTTGTGTTTACTGAGGTCGTCTCATTGGAGGGAAGGGTGTGGTGCGTCGGTTATTGGGAAGAATTAGCACTGATGTCTACTTACAAACTTACACATGCTTTCCTTACAATGGGCCTTCTCATTAGAGATTATAGTTACTTTCCTCAATCAGTCAGCAGTCAGTGGCGTTCTCTCTGTTTTTCTTTTTTCTTCTTCGTTTTCTTCTTCTTCTTCTTCTTCTTCCTTCTTCTTCTTCTTCTTCTTCTTCTTCTCCTAATTTCTTCTTCTTCTTCTTCCTCTAATTCTTCTTTCTTCTTTCTTCTTCTTCTTCTTCTTCCTCTTCTTCTTCTTCCTCCTCTTCTTCTTCCTTCTCTTCTTCTTCTTCTTCTTCTTCTTCTTCCTTCTTCCTCTTCTTCTTCTTCCTCTTCTTCTTATGTCTAATCCTGCCAGGGGATGAGTGCGCATAAACATGGGTGCTGATTTCAGGCGTTTGTTTATTTTGCTTCTCCGAAAGCTCCAGCAGGAGAGGGGGCGTCTCAGTGTGACCCCTCCCGGCGTCACCCGCAGATGCTTGGTCTGTTCCCAGAGATCTCTCCCTCTCTCTCTCTCTCTCTCTCTCTTTCCTTAGTTTTCTTCATCCCCCTTTCCTTACCATATATCCTTACAAGGATTATCTCTGTCACTCTCTCTCTCTTTCTTTCCCTCTCTCCCTTTCCCTCCCCCCTCTCTCTCTCTCTCTCCCTCTTTCTCTCTCTCTTTCTGTTTATTCACTAAGCAGATTTATTCCTCCACAGACTTTTCATCTCCTTTCTTCTTTTGGACTTTGTCATCTTGCCGCCCATGTAACAGAGCTGCTTCTCTTCAAAAGGTATCAAGGATGCACTCACCAGCCGCAAGGGGTTAGCGAACAACAACTTGTAAGCCTGTAGTCGGGCGCCCTTGTTTTGTAGGCTTGGCCGTCATGGGCCGTGACTACATTTCCCATGAGTCTCAGTTGGTGTCTGCTGCACGGCTGCAGCAGCTCTGGAGAGGAGGCGATGTGAGAGCCTTGCCATGGTGGACAGCCATCCCTGCATGCTCCGGATGCTTCCTTGCTCCCCGGAGTGTGTGTGTGTGTGTGTGTGTGTGTGTGTGTGTGTGTGTGTGTGTGTGTGTGTGTGTGTTTCTGTTCAGAAACCTGGAGGAGGCTGCCAGTGTTTCAATGACAGAGAAAAACCTGGAGGATTGTGTGTGTATATGTTTGTGTGTGTGTGTGTGAGGGAAAACAGAGAGGGAAAAAACAGCGTGTGGGTGTGTGTGTGTGTGTGTGTGTGTGTGTGTGTGTGTGTGTGTGTGTGTGTGTGTGTGTGTGTGTGTGTGTGTGTGTGTGTGTGTGTGTGTGTGTGTGTGTGTGTGTCTTTGTTTGGTAGCGAGGGATAGGGAGCATTGTTTTGCCAGGTGGTTTGGATTAAGCCTCTGCTGTTAAATGTGGGAGGAAGAATGAAACAGAAAAAAAATCTGTAGAAATAAACAGATTCTGATGAACCATGAATGGCTCAGATTCTCATCCAGTGTTTTTTTAATTCACTGTATTCAGACAGCCTCAGCTATCCTCAGCTGACACAGCCATATTTAAAGTATAATGCATTTGTCCTGGTGGTGACTGTTAGCTGTTTGGAGGATCATCACATTCACATAATAGCATTACTGTATGGGTATCAGGTTACGGTACAGAAACAACGCCACCGAGGAATCAACACAACACAGAGTATTTACTTACATCAGTATATGGCTTCTCGCAAGTGGTGCATGTTCTAAGTGCCACATATTCAATGCCATAATAAAAGCTCCAAGAGGACTTTAAAAGCAGACGGGAGGGTACTCTTTTGTTCTGGAACTTGATAAAGCCCTTCTAATTTAACAGTACTTGAGCTTGATATTACTTTTGTGTCACAAAATAGAGTTGCTACAGTATATTGGAATTACAGTGTCAGTAACTTCTTTAGGTTCTAAGGGTCTAAATGTCCGATATCAGTGTGGGTGTTCTCCTTTGTCCAAATGTGTGTTCCTTAACCTTCCTGTGTCCACTCCGTTTGAGTACATGATCCTGGCCACCATCATCGCCAACTGCATAGTGCTAGCACTGGAACAACACCTCCCCGGGGATGACAAGACACCCATGTCCAAGAGACTGGTGAGTCTCACACACACACACACACACACACACACACACACACACACCCTGTTACCCTTGCTCATGGGACATAGTGGGCTACAGATGTGTTCAGAAGCATCCTGACTGTGCCTTGTGGGGAAATAAGTAACACAGAAAAGAATGTACTGTTTTATACTAGTTTGTTTAGCTTACATCACAATGGGAGCACATTTCCAGATATATTTAGAAATAAACATTAGCATCACATTAGTGGTGTTGCATCGCATGATTAGCTAGAAGGATGAAGAGACTGTTCTTTTGTTTGCTCTACTTTCATTTTGTAGGCGCTCTGGGAATGAGAGTTGCACCAAAACTCAGACATAACTTCAACTTGAAGTTTTCTTCAAGCCTGTTTTTTATGCATTCATTCATTATAAGACTCAAGTATAAATTCATTGTCGAGTTGACCTGTGATTGGTTTTTGTAGTTGACACCGGTGTCCTCAGATGAAGTACTAAGATTCTGTTGACAGAGGCTTCAGAAGTGTGAAGTGAAGTGTCAGACACTCTTCAGTGAGGGCCTTACCTCTGTGTAGTGAAATGGCTGCAGCAACACCATCTCCTCATCCTTTGCCATCTTCCTCCCCACGACCCACCCACCCACCCACACCTCCAGTCCTCTCTCCATCCTAACCACCCACCCACCCACACCTCCAGTCCTCTCTCCATCCTAACCACCCACCCACCCACACCTCCAGTCCTCTCTCCATCCTAACCACCCACCCACCCACACCTCCATTTCTCTCTCCATCCTACCCATCCACCCACCCACCCCACACCAGTGTCTGATTCCCCCTCAAACAGGAGAACAGTTCCCATCAAAAACACACAGACAGCCTCTGGGCTCCAGTCTATTTGTGTTATTTTTACCTGTCGAGCCTCCATGCTAAGTGTATGTGTGAGCTCCAGCCAAAGTAACTTACCTGCTGAGGGGAAATTGGTGTCATGCACCCTCCCTCTTAACACCTTAAACTGCCTCTCACTGGGTGTCAGGGGTCTAATAGAATAGATTTTTTTTTCATATCTGAAAATTGGGAATTGCTGAAATGGAAATGGAGGCCATGATATGATAGATTTGTCCTTTTCATACTTGTTATACATGTGATAATAGCCATCTTTTTCAATGTTCTCATCTTGTTTAGTGTCTGTATCTAAACATTATCTGGCAACATCAAATCTGCCTTGATTTCATGTTTTTTTTTCTTTTTAGTTTCATTTCACAGTCTGTATGCAGTTAACCAAGTGCGTAATCGTGTTCTCACAGTAATGATGGATTTTATTTCTTCTCACCATTTTCCCTTTCTCAGGAGAAAACGGAGCCCTACTTCATCGGGATGTTTTGTTTCGAGGCTGGAATTAAAATAGTGGCGCTGGGATTTGTATTCCACAAGGGCTCCTATCTGAGGAACGGATGGAACGTCATGGACTTCATAGTCGTCCTCAGCGGGTGAGTGAATTCCACCGCCTGCACTGTTTGGAAACGATCTGAAGGCGTCTGGAGGGTGCAGTGTATGAGCAGATCAGGAGGCATCAGGTGTGTGTGGGTATGTGTGTGTGTGTGTGTGTGTGGAGTGAGAGTTTCTTTCCCTAAGGGGCGATTTATATCACCATCTTGGCTTTTGTGGTGTGTTGCTCTTACCACTGACTGAATAAAATGTTTCATTCTGTTCACTGCCAAGCCTCTGCTGAGGCGTTTTCCCCTTTTCTGGTACAAAAGGCCTGTCTATCACACAGATCATGCAATGCACGCAGTGTCACCACGATAACAGACTAAAAGGTTCTGTGAGCTATGAGTATCAAATTTCCCCATAGCATTTAGCCTTACAGTGAGAAGAGGAATTGTAGCCAAAATGTTATATGTAGATGAGCTCTTCATTTTGTCCATTGTTAATTCCTGTCATGATTTGGTTCTCTATATCACTGTTGATGTTTGGTTCTCTACATTGCTGTTGACTGTAAGCGCTCTTTCCTGCTCCTAGTGGACATCACATCGCCAGCTGCAACTTCATGAAATCTTGAACTACTCTGAACTTTTTGCAAATCTGTTTGAAATGGTTTTTGATTGGTAGCAGCTGAAAAAAACAAATGCCTTCTACTGACCACACCCTGAGTTGTGTCTCTTCTCGTGTCTGCCCATTGCAGCGCCACAGGGCCCAGATCCCTGTCCCTCTCATCCATTTGTTTCTCTTTGTCATTTTCTGCGTTGCCTCTGTTAAATCCATGGAAAATCAATGTTGCTGCCAGACCATTAGATCCTGTGCGGGCGCTGGCGTCTAAGTTGACACTCTCTCGCCTATCCTCAGAGGAGGGCTAAGGCGTTCTGTAAACTGCTGACGGTAAACCGACGTGGGGCTGGAGCCTAAGCATGGCTACCTGAGATTAGCAGTGAAATGTGAGTCTGGCAGGGGGCATTAAGACAAAGCCTGCTGGGACCGCAGGGCGACGGCAGGACATAATGACATGGAGAAATAACAAGTGTCCAGGGACAACCGCATGCCATTATCTAATATGCCTTTACCACTGTAGCAGCAGCATGGATCAACAAAAGCTACCCTCGCTGATATCATTCTGGGGAGGTTATGGCTTTGGCAAAGTAGCTTTCGGTCGGGATATGTTTTGTATCGCTCCACTGAGAGATGGAGCCATTGCTGCTCCCAGGTTTTAAAATTCATTATGAGATTTTTTTTCCTAGAAGCTGATGTTATCGCAAGACAAATACACACTTATGCTCCCAAATGGTTGTGAGTGCCACACATAATTGCACACACACACGCGCGCACACACGCACACACACACACACACACACACACACACACATGCACGCACGCACGCATACGCACGCGCACACATACACACACACACACACACATTGGGGAGATGGACTGCAGTTCCCTCACTCATTGACTCACACACATATGAAATATTCATTCTCCCATAGTGCAGTAGTACAAAAAGGCACTGCTTCATAGAGAATATTACATGATATCTGCACCTTCATTATTTATGAGGGGTGGCATACTCGACTTCATCAGTCAGTCAAGGTTCAGCCCAAGTTATTGTATTAGTGTGTGCGTGTGCGTGTGTGTGTGTGTGTGTTTGTTTGTGTGTGTGTGTGTTTGTGTATCTGTGTGTGTGTGTGCATGTGTGTGTGTGTGTGTGTGTGTGTGTGTGTGTGTGTGTGTGTGTGTGTGTGTGTGTTTTTGTGTGTCAGGGTAATTCCCATTTAAGGGCTTTCAAGATCACTGCCCATACTGCATTCCAGACTATAGCTGCTTATGCTTCCCTTGCACCTGTTATCACCCTCATCAGTGTATGTGCATGAGCTGACTTGTGTTGTGATGAGCTGACTTGTGTAAAAAATAATTAATAAGTAATGGAGTGTGGTGTGTGTGTGTGTGTGTGTGTGTGTGGGGGGGGTCTTGAATGACAGTCATGCATAGTCAAACACCACCTTAATCACCTTGACCCAGACACAATGAAAGCAACATTTCATAAATGAGTAGCAGACAGACAGTGACTCCAGACGCACTCGCGCACACACACACACACACACACACACACACATACACACACACACACTCACACACACACACCCTTGCTCTCTTCATTTAACCTGCCGAGTCCATTTTGTTTGGTCTGATTTCTCTACCAAACGATGTGTCGTGACTAACCTTTGAGGCGCAAGATTAAAAGTTTAATCAGCCCTTTTTATAGCGGGCTGTTTTAAAGTGAAATGATTAAACCTTAGCCTTTACTGTAATGTTTCTATACTAATTGAACTACCAGGTCACAATAAGTCTTGTAAGACCTCATTTGTACCTTTTAGTTGGTGTACATCAGTTCTAGCTTTTATAGCTATTATAAAGACTATAATACTCTGAAAATAGTGAAGGGGAATTATGATATAATGATTTTATTATTTGTTTGTTATATTGTTATATACCGGTATTCAGTGGTTGACATTTTACTTGGTGTATCTCAATTACCCTCATGCACCATGTGCTACTTATGAATATGCATATGGTGTTATGGTGTTATGGTGTTGAGTACCATGCTGGGGTATTAATTACAAGCTTGTAAAGATGTATGGATGCCTACATTCCATGAGGAATACTGGTAAGCTGTGTATTATTATTTTATAAGTTATTTGATAATAGCATAGATAATTCTCTAACCCTAGAAATGCATCCTATTGAAGGGGAGATGGATTTCAATGTCCAATCCCATCTTTTGCCAACGTCAAACAACTGTTATGTGAATTATTTTGACCTCCTCTAACCCAAAATTGCTTGACTGGCTGTTACGTAAAGTTTTGCATTCACCTCACACACAGTAACAGAGTCATTTTAGGATACACACTGTAACTGCTGCCCCTACCCCCGGCCGGGTGTTGACCCCTCACCATGGCAATAAGCGTTTGTTGATCTTTAAGACCTGTCACTGGGACTGTTTCTGCACTGTAACAAGTGTCGGGGCCACCAGGCTAGCATCGTCCCGGATCTTCAAACAAAGACCAGGGTCAGAGAACTCAGACAGTGGCTGAGTGCCGCAGTGTGTTTAGGTATTCTAATTCTAAACAGACCTCTGCCTTTCAGCCAGAGGCGTCATAGTGTGTGTGTGTGTGTGTGTGTGTGTGTGTGTGTGTGTGGGGGGGGGGGGGGGGGAGTCTGACTACCTAGGGTTTAATATAATTAATAATATAACAAGTGGGTGTCAAACATTTCTAGCAGTGCCCCTTTGTTTCAGCAGATTTGTAGATAGATATATTTGTATACAGATTTTATAGTTCTCTCTCTCTCTCTAGTTCTCTTTCTGTCTTTCGTCACTTCTGTCTACCATTCACTAGCAATAGTTGAAATATGAAGGAAGACATGAATGAAGGAAAAAAGAAATAGTGAGTAAAATAAATTGGAACCAGAGTAGGCGAAAGACAGGTCTGCCACCTTATTAAGAAGTGGCCGGAGAACCGGTGATGAGATTTCGGTGGTAATCGCGGATGAGTCACAATCAGTAGCCATTAGTCTTTAATGAACTGGCATGGGTCTGTCAGGGAACTGGAGGAGTGAGGAGAGAGAGAGAGAGAGAGAGAGAGAAAGAGAGATTAGAGATTAGAGATAAGATAAGCTTGCCTTCGCACCTCTCAGACTACTTGGCCTCAGTGTATTACATGGGCAGAGGAAATGTCAAGGACCTCTCCATTGGCTCCAAGCCTGGCTGCCGGTGTGTGTGTGTGTGTGTGTGTGTGTGTGTGTGTGTGTGTGTGTGTGTGTGTGTGTGTGTGTGTGTGTGTGTGTGTGTGTGTGTATGTGTGTGGAGTAGTGGTGAAGTTGGCTTGTTTGTTCTCTTCTCTCACACTCTGCTGAGGTCTCGTTCCCTGCGCTGAGTTTCTTTTGTGCCCTGATGCAGCTGTTCAAACATCACCGAGCCCTGTGTTACATGCATGGATGCAGACACACACCTGTTTCATAATTCCAGCTACATATATATGACTTGTAAAGAAATGCTTGCCTGTTTTGGGAGTTTTGGGAAATGATGCAACATTTGGAGAGAAATGTGTCTTGGCAATCAAGAAAAAACGGCTAGAAATACTTGTTTGTGTAAGCACAACTCAAAATCAGCAGCAGTCTCAAAGTCTCAAAGCCCCAGCTGTGCCGCTCAGCTCCTGCTGCCTCCCCCTCAGCCCTCTTTTGCGGTTCCCCAGCCCCTGGATATGATGGTAAGAGACTGGGAGAGACTGTATATATGGTCCACATCCGAGAGACAGGCATCTAGCACCAGTCGCCATACTCTTCACGCGTCTCTGGCGGGAGCGGCTCTGACAGCGGAGAGCGACCCGGCAGCAAGTGCAGATTAGCACAGTATGGTGGCGCAGCGTTTGTGAGCGTGCCCAATGATTGTATAGGCAGGGGCGCGTGGGTGGATAAGTGGATTGTGCCAGCCAGCGCTGCCTTAAAGTCTGTTATCGGCTGACTCACATTCACATGCACACTGATTTCAATGTGGACGGTACAATCCACCCCCCATCCCTTCACATCCCCCCCTGGCAGTCATAGACCCCTGGGTTGCTAACAGAGCTGCTGCCCAGAGAATGGCAGTGGTGTTGGCAGCGGTGGTAGCGGAGGGGAGCGCACCTCGCTCGTTGAGTGGCAGTAATGGCCCCCTTGTGTCGCGCACAAAGCTCCCGCCCCGTCATTAGACCGCAGGGCACATTTTCAGCCGTGACGTTCCTTTAGTCTCCTATTCGCCTGGTCTCGTGGCCCACAGATCCACAGAAGACAAGAAGAGAGAAACGAGGACAAAGGGAACGAGGAAGGGAAAAGATGTTAAGGCTGAGAGAGGGAGATTAAGGGCCCGTCCCATTTCTTCCCCCTTAAAACTTCCACTTAGTCCATGAGCCAGGGCCCCAAATTTGGGCCATCGGTATCATCTGGGGGGACAAATGCTATCATTGTTTTTTGGCAAGGTATACACCCCTAGTACTAGAAAAATCCCGATAGCAGTGCAGGGGTGGTAGCGAAATCACTTTTTTCAGCTCATGAACCTACCCACCCCCAAAGATAAATTCCGTTTTTTAAATCTGGTGTATATCTTGTTTGTGCTCATGGTAGGGATATTGTCAATATTCTGTAATATGGTGCTTGGTATCATTGGAAAGAGTGCCTTTTAGGCTTTCATTTAAGCCCAGTGATGAATCTGTCTGGCAAACACAGACGTCACATGACTTCTTTAAACCAGAAATAACACACATTTTCTCACAATTTCCGCCTATACTGTATGCTTTCTTTTATCCCTGTGGCTTGAAAGAACACCAGGGACACAAAACTCAACAACTTCAATACTCAAGGCACTCTGATGATTCAGAAAATGTATAATATATACAATATAGCCATACTATTTATTTGTGAGAGCCTTAAATTAGTCTTCAAAATAGAATGGAGCCAATAGAATGGACAAATAGAATACCCTATTAGTCCAGGGCCAAATGGCCTAGTTTTTGAGATACCTCCACCCAGTCGTGTTTTTTATATTTTTGATATGTCTAGTTTATTAAATGGATTGTTGTATAAAAATATTTTACTGCACAACTAGTTTTTTGGATGGTATTTGAATCCTTCCCAAAACCGGAAATTGTGAAAATTCCGGATTCTGCAAAAGGACATTATTTGCTTTGTCACATATATCTTTGGAAGTAATGATCAGAAACTCACCAAATTTGGACTGTATGTTCCCAGGCCGTTGGTCCATACAATGAAGTGATAAATTAACCATTTTTTATGAGTATGTAGCAAAAACTTACCCTTCAACATACATGGAATGTAGGCGGACATTGAAAAGGTAATGCGAAATATGACTTAACCATGTTTATCTTAAATTGTTTTAAAAACAAAACAAAATTGAGCAATAAAACAACTTGTTCATTTCTAATGTAACATCGAAGAACAATGACAAAATACACAAGACAATGCAGGACAGGATAAGAAAAGTGCAAATTCAATAAGTGCAAATTCAAAGGTAGTGCTTTCTTGAAGATACTTTGCTATTAGATTGAATTCAAATGTAGTGTTTTCATGAAGATATATATATATATATATATATATATAAGCAATGTATATCTTCAAGTCCCACAGTATCTTGGCCTGGTCATTCTTGACCACCTTTGGAGGTGTATCCCATTTTGACTGCAGCCCATACTTAGCACAGATGTTCCTATATAC
Source organism: Alosa alosa (assembly GCF_017589495.1). Lineage (NCBI taxonomy): Eukaryota > Metazoa > Chordata > Actinopteri > Clupeiformes > Clupeidae > Alosa > Alosa alosa. The sequence goes on along the minus strand of NC_063197.1, from coordinate 26,302,230 downwards.
TATCCCAGCCACCTGATTATGGCGCTCCATGTATGCCTTGCCTGCCAGCATTTTGCATCATGCTGTTATGTGTTGGACTGTCTCAGGGGCTTCCTTACACAGCGTGCACCTTTGATCTTGCCTTGCATGGTAGACCCCAGACTCTATTTTTCTTGTACTCAGGGCATGCTCTTGCGCTGCCATGATCAGTGCCTCTTTGCTGTGTGTCAGTCCAGCTGTATGGAGCCACTGGTAGGATTTCTCAATGTCAGCTACCTCCTCTATCTGTGATTGGTACATACCGTTACCAGGGTTCCTCCTCACCTCCTTTTTTCAGGTGTTTGCTGCCTGAAGTATTCACTAAGTATCCAATCACATGGGGCCATCTTCTGGATGTATTGGTGGATCTTAGTTGTTTCATCCTGGACACTCACTAGTCCTCGGGCCCCATTAGTCCTCTTAGTGTACAGCCTCAGGACGCTGGACTCATGCATTGTAAAGAGTTTTCTTGTCTTGATGTCAATGGCATCTATCTCTTCCTTTGTCCAGGTTATTATGCCTGCAGGGTACCTGATGACAGGTAAGGTGTTTCTGTTGATGGCCTGCATCTTGTTCTTCCCATTCAGCTGGCTATCAGGACCTGTCTCACCCTCTGTACATACTTGGCAGAAGCACCTTTTTTTGCTACGTCCTCTTGGTTCCCATTGGCCTGTGGCATTCCAAGGTATTTGTAGCTGTCCCCAACCGTTGCTAGGTTGCCCTCTGGTAGTGTTATCCCCTCTGTTCTGGCCACCTCTCTTTGTTACCATCTTGCCACACTTGTCTAGCCTGAATGTCATTCTGATGGCACTGCTGTAGATCCTAGTGATGGGGACGAGACCGCCTATGCCGAGTCCGAGTCAAGACCGAGTCTTTGAAGGGTCGAGACCGAGTCGAGACCGAGTCCGTTGGTTTTCAAATACAGTCGAGTCCAAGTCAAGACCGAGTCTTTGAGGAAGCAAGTCCAGTGAGACCGAAGTCCTTTAGGAGTCGAGACGAGTCGAGACCAAGACCATAAAAACATGTCAGTTTTCATATGATTTAATATCATCCCAATTAATAATCAACAGTTAGGCCCAGGCTTGGAATTTCACCATTTTAGGGGCAAGGCCACTTGGCCTTCAGTTGGGCATATTTGGTGGGGGGGCACAAAGCCACATGTCAGGGCACCAAGGCCAAAGTTAACTATACAGTAGTAGGCTATAAAAATAATCAAAGTTGTATTTAGCCTATTCACAGCAGTAGACCTGAATCACTGTATGAAACATTACAAAAACATGAAACATGACATATTACATAGAAAATCATCTGATCATCTAATATTTAGATGTCTAGGCTATATTTAATATTTATATTTATTTTATATTTGGCCTGTTATGGAATCATGTATTGAACAATTTAAGCACAGCTCAGCTTTAAGAAACTGATGCAACCTTGATGCATGCTTAGCATGCTTAGAGATCATTAAGACTCCTTTCACAAACTCTATATCCTCTGATTTTAATATTTACCTATATCTAGGCAATATTTGTAACATTTATTTTGTATTTGGCCTGTTATGAAATCATGAAGAACGATTTAAACACATTTTGAAACCTAAAGACCAAAGTTGGAGACATGAATGTAGACCTTGCTGCAGATTACATTTTTAATTTAACCGGAATACTCTGGAACGGCTTACTGTACAGGGGACTGCTTTACACCTTTGTGTTCGGTAAGGTCTGCTGTTTATTCTGATATATGGTTTGTCGCGAAGTGTTCGCGAACGCGAACCGTTCACCACAGCAATTAGCGGCTAACATGGTTTAAAAGCTGAGAAAAAGCTCTTTCATGTGATGTGATACATGTGCCTGTGTGATGAGTAGGCTTAGCGATTGCGAGTATTTCAACTGAGAAGAATGGGTGAATTTGGACGCACTTTCTGTCTTGCCATGCGCTGTCATTTTCTCCACTGTGTAAAACTGAATTAGTTTGCGCTGTGATGCTTATGAAGATTGAAGATTATTTTGACAGGCTATAGGCTAAATACAAATCGCTATTAAACGGACACAAAGCAGAATATTGAAAGAAGGGGGCACCAAGGCCAAAAAGGGGCAAAGACGGCCGCCGTGAAATTTCATTTTAATTTTTTGATATGAACATACTTTTTTTTTTGATATGAACATAAAAAATGCGCTGGTCTCGAGGACTCGGTCTGAAATTACGAGTCCTTCTCCTCCCACTGTGGTCCGAGACCGAGTCAAGACCGAGTCTTTGAAGGAACAAGTCCGAGTCGAGTCCGAGAAAGCAGAAATCGGTCTCGAGACCGGACTCGAGTACTACATCACTGGTAGATCCTGTGGTTCCATTTCGCAGTTTGTAGCCATAGACACTCTTGCCAATGATCTGGCTCAGGTGGGTTTAGGCCTATGCAGAACAGTAGTGGTGACAGAGCATCCCCTTGGTATATATCGCACTTGATGGTGACCTTGGCAATGGACTCAGAGTTGGCCTTGGGTTGTCTACCACAGCACCATGGAGTTCTTGATGAAGGCTCTTGTCATTTTGATGTTGTAGAGTTCCAAGCATTCCAGGATCCATGTGTGCGGTATTGAGTCATAGGCTTTCTTGTAGTCAATCCAGGCAGTGCACAGGTTGGTCTGTCTAGCCTGGCAGTCTCTGGAGACCACTTTATCCACCAGTAGCTGTTGCCTGGCTCCTCTGGTGTTATTGCCAATCCCTTTCTGTTCTCTACTCATGTATTGTCTGATGTGCCCACTCATCTTATCCTGTGATGGTGTGCCACCTCAGCATCACATCGCACTATGGTTATTTGATTATTATTTCATTAATGATGTATGTTATGTCAATTTCATGAATTTATTATTTGTGTGTGTTCAGTGTGTTGGGTGCATTCCTTTGCATGCGAGGAGCATTACTTAATATTTGATCATGTGTGTTTTTGGGGGGGTGCTATGGTAATTTTTGATGTCATGACGTTTGCTTTAGATGTCCGCCAGGTAGGGGTGGTGTGCCCGTTTTGGGTGTTTAGACTTTACCGGTGTCGGTGGAAGTAATTAGTTAATTGGCCATTTGAACGCTGGCTTTTTTCTATGCAGGGGTTCAAAGTTTTGTGACGCACGGTAAGGGACTGGTGGTGTGAGTCCTGCGGTCAGGTCTGCTTTATATAGTGGTATATGTAGCCTAGCCATAAGAGACCTTCAACCTGCTGTCTCTGCCTGATTTCTCCTTCACCACTCGGGTACTCTACCACACATCCACTATGATGCCGGAGAGGAGCCTCCACATTGTACAGAGGCATGTTATTGGCCTGTAGTTGGATGGGGTTGCCCACTTCTGGGGGTCATTCAGGATCAGGACTGTTTACCCTTCAGTCAGCCATCCAGGGTGGGTTCTATCACTCAGTATTTGTTTCATATGTGTGGCCAGACACTCATGTAGGGAGGTTAGTCTCTAGTAGCAATGGACCATGTCTAGTCCAGGTCCTGTCCAGTTCTTCATGCATGAGACCCTTTCTTGGATGTCTGCTGCTTTGATGGTCACTGGGTCTTCAGGGAGGTAGCTGTGTTGCTGTAGTTCTGCTAGCCATTGTGTATACATACTGTATATATCAGCTTTCCACAGCTCTGTTGTCTGTGACAGAAGCCTTAAAAGAAGCCAGAGCAACATATCAGTGCTCAGTCCTCATCCTGCTTGACTTATCAGCAGCCTTTGGTACGGTTAGCCACTGTATTCCTTCTTTCCATACTCTCAAACATGGGCATCTCTGGCTCAGCACTTTACTGGTTTGAATCCTACCTCACAGGACACTTGTTAAATGTGCCAGCAGCCAGCAGGCAGACCAACGGATACCTTGTCTTAGCTAAATTACTGAAGCTAAGCAGGTGTGGGCCTGGTTAGTACTTGGATGGTAGACCTCCTTGGAAAACTAGGTTGCTGCTGGAAGTGGTGTTGGTGGGTGGTCAGTAGGTGGCACTCTTCCCTCTGGCCAAAAAGATAGATCTCAATGCCCCAGTGCAGTGACGGGGACACTGTACTGTTAGAGATGCCGTCCTTCGGATGAGACGTTAAACCGAGGTCCTGACTCACTGTGGTCATTAAAGTTCCCATGGCACTTATCGCAAAGAGTAGGGGATTCCCTGGTGTCCTGGCTAAATTACCAACCTGACTCATTCAATCTGGCCCCCTAATCATCCCCCACTGTAATTGGCTCATTCACTCCCTCACTCTCCACCTCAAGCTGGTGTGTGGTGAGCGTTCTGGCGCATAATGGCTGCCGTGCATCACCCAGGTGGGTGCTACACTATCTTCAATAACCTCCTGAAGACCCAACTCTTTCAAGGGTACCTCCTCTGCTAGCACTACAAACAACTACAACCACCCACTTCAAAGACAGCAGGAACTCACAAAGCCTATGGCAGGGCATTCAGGCCCTCACGGACTACAAGCCCGCGCCACAGAGCTGTGAGAGCAACATCCCTCTGCTCAACAACCTGAACCGGCTTCTTTGCTCGGCTTTGAAGCACAAACAGCACCTGCCCACAGAAGACCCATCCCCCTCTGCATGAGCAGCCCCTGTGCCTCTCTGCCGACAGCGTGAAGAGGACACTTGCTGCTATCAACACCAAGGCAACAGGTCCAGACAACATCCCAGGTCGTGGCGCTGAAGGACTGCGCGGGGGCTTAAGGATGTCTTCACAGACATCTTTAACACTTCCTGAAGCAAGCCATCGTCCCATCATGTTTCAAAGCTGCCACCATCATACCTGTGCGAAGAAAACTGCTCCATCCTGCTTCAATGACTACGCCCTGTGGCACTGACACCCATCATCATGAAGTGCTTTGAGCGGCTTGTCATGTCACATATCAAAGCCATTCTCCCCCCACCCTGGACCCCTTCCAGTTTGCATACCCAGCCAAACGGTCTACAGAGGATGCAATCTGCTCTGCCCTCCACCCAGCCCTCACCCACCTGGAAAAAAGAGACTCATATGTGAGATTGCTGTTTATAGACTTCAGTTCTGCATTCAACACCATAATACCACAACAACTCATCTGCAAACTTGACAAACTGGGACTCAGTACCTACCTCTGCAACTGGCTACTGGACTTCCTCTGTCCAGAGGCCCCAAGTAGTAATGTGTTGGCAACAATACCTCAAGCAGCATCACACTGAGCACAGGGGCCCCCAAGGCTGCTGCTCAGTCCGCTGCTCTTCACCCTGCTGGCGATGACTGCACTGCAACCTACAGCAACAATCACATAGTGAAATTTGCTGGCGACACAATCTCTGGTGGGTCTCATCACCAAGGGCTTACGAGACTCAATACAGGTTGGAGGTCGACCATCTGACCACGTGGTGCAGGGGACAACAACCTCCTGCTGAACGTCAGCAAGACCAAAGAGATTGTTGTTGACTTCGGAGAGGTCACACCCAACACCTGCCACTGACCATCGACGGTGCTGTGGTGGAGAGAGCGAGCAGCACCAAATTCCTGGGGGTGCACATCAGTGAAGACCTCTCCTGGACCACCAACACTGCATCACTGGCGAAGAGAGCTCAGCTCCGCCTGTACTTCCTGCTTAAAACTCAGGCGAGCAAGTGCTCCACCAGCCATCATGACCACATTCTACCGAGGCACCATTGAGAGCATCCTATCCAGCTGTATCGCTGTGTTGGGCGGAAGCTGCACTGAATACAACAGGAAAGCCCTGCAGCATAGTGAACACAGCTGGAAGGATCATTGGTGCTTCACTCCTCCCTGAAGGACATTTACACCACCCACCTCACCCTTAGCAGGCGACCAAAATTGTGAGTGATGCAAGTCACCCACGCCACAATCTGTTTGATCCACTGCCCTCTGGGAAGAGGTACAGAAGCCTGCGCCCCGCACTACCAGACTCACCAACAGCTTCATACACCAAGCTGTAAGGATGCTGAACTCTCTCCCTCCTCTCCCCCCTCCACCCTCAGCTACATAACACCCTGGACATTGGACCCACAATGGCCGCCTGCACTACTCCACCTGCACACTTGAACACTTGCACAACTTGTACACTTTACAACTTGGTGTTGTTTGTCCTGAAACACAACACTTCTGCTGCTCTTACAATAACTTGCACCACTATGCCACTTTCTTTATTACTTAGGTCAAACAGTATTTTATAGTATTTTACAGTATTTGCACTAGTATTTTATTGACTGTCTATGCACAATTTCAAAAAAATTTTGCTGCTCTTATTTTTTCAATTATTATATGTGCCCTCTTATTCACTTATTTACTTACTTTTTTGTTTACTTGAATGTTATGTTGTCTGTGGACTTAAAATTGGTCAAATATGTCTTGTCTTCACCGTGGGATAGTGAGAAACGTAATTTCGATCTCTTTGTATGTCTGGAACATGTGAAGGAATTGACAATAAAGCTGACTTTGACTTTGACTTTGACTTTGAATTGGGCATGCTTAATCTAGCATTGAACGGTCATCCCATTCTATGCGAGTAGTGCTTATTGCTACACTAACATGTCCTAGTCACACTGCACCTTTATTGTTCCCTTTTTTGTCGCTTTTGATAAAAATATCACACTACATGACATTGCATATGTTACAATTTGGTATTGCAGGAGCCAAAATTTATATTTTTAAAATGATTTATATATTTAAGGGATATGTTCATGAGTGTGTGTGAAAAATGACATTGATTTATGGTATAATATTTAACTGTATAGTTGTTAGTTTCCAGAGCCGGACAGTAACGGAGTACATTTACTTGAGTACAGTACTTGAGTACAATTTTGAGGGATCTGTACTTTACTCGAGTATCATTTTTGGGAGTACTCATGACTTTACTTAAGTACATTTGAGAGGCAAATATTGTACTTTTACTCCACTACATTTCTATCTATAACCGTGAGTACCGTTACTTCTTCTAAAAAAAAAAAGGAAAAAAGAAAAAATCTTGTCAACCCTCAATTTGTTGTTTCCCTCAAACGGATTGGATTGTGCAGGCACCACTGACGGGGACAGCCTATCAGCAATCACCTTCAGCTTTCCGCAAAGTCAACTCCATGGTCATAATTAGATAAGAGAGGAAACCATGGATGAAACAATGGATGAAGACGCAGCAGGTCCATCCCAAGAATGTGCCAACCCGTGGCCCCACCTCGCCAGACTATTTGAATTTTCTGAACAAGTTACATAATGATAGTTTTAAACTTCAAGTGTTTCAATTACAAAATAGTATTTTTGTATTTGAAATACATATTTTAAATACATGTATTAGAAATACTGTCCATCCCTGGCAACATGGTAAAAAGATGAAAATGACTTGATTTTTTGTTTCAATTCCTTTTACATTCTCCAAGGTATTAACATTAACATTTTTCATAACCCATGTAGGACGTTTCTGTACATAAATGTAAGCACTGTGGCAGTAGTAATGCAATATTTAGAAAATGTAGGCTACTCTTGTACTCTTTGATACTCAAGTACTTTTAAAAACAAGTACTTCAGTACTTTTACTTAAGTAGACATCTGACTGTTGTACTTTTACTTGTACTTGAGTAAAATTTAGCAAAGGCTTTCTGTACTTTTACTCAAGTAATGAAGCTGTGTACTCTGCCCGCCTCTGTTAGTTTCTGATTTTAATATCTTTTCACCTAACAAAACCCAGATTTTTTTTTATAAATGGCCACCAAATCTGAGGCCTCTACGATTCTAAATCTGATCAGACACCCTTTGTGATGTGTGTGTGTTAAAAATTTGTTTTTTTGTTTTTTGTTTTTTGTTAATTTATCACTTCACTGTATGGGCCAACGACCTGGGAACATACAGTCCAAATTTGGTGAGTTTCTGATCATTACTTTCAAAGATATATGTGACAAATTCAAATAACATCCAAAAAACTAGTTGTCCAGTAAAACATTGTTATACAACAATCCATGGACAATCCGTGGATTGTTGTATTGTTATACAACAGTCCACAATTGGGTGGAGGTATCTCAAAAACTAGGCCATTTAGCCCTGGACTAATAGGGTATTCTATTTGTCCATTCTATTGGCTCCATTCTATTTTGAAGACTTGTGCTGGCCACACAAGTCTAATTTAAGGCTCTCACAAATAAATAGTATGGCTATATTGTATATATTGTACATTTTCTGAATCATCAGAGTGCCTTGAGTATTGAAGTTGTTGAGTTTTGTGTCCCTGGTGTTCTTTCAAGCCACAGGGATAAAAGAAAGCATACAGTTTAGGCGGAAATTGTGAGAAAATGTGTGTTATTTCTGGTTTAAAGAAGTCATGTGACGTCTGTGTTTGTCAGACAGATTCAGCACTGGGCTGAAAAATTCATGAGCTGAAAAAAGTGATTTCGCTACCACCCCTGCACTGCTATTGTGATTTTTCTAGTACTAGGGGTGTATACCTTGCCAAAAAACAATGATAGCATTTGTCCCCCCAATGATACCGATCAACCCCCCTGGCTCATGGACTAACTTGGTTTTGACTGCCCTCGACAGTCCCCTCAACGAGGGAAGTGGGGGTGAAGATCTTTCCCTATGAAATGAGATACCATTATATGCAAATTAAGCGTTAACGCGGTGCTCACCTACGTCCACGATGGCGTCGACATGTCTACCAGTAGTAGCCTACTACTATTTTCATTCAGGAAAATGCCGGTTCCAGCGGTTTTGTTGCTTATTGTGTGGGCTGTGTTGGTTTATCTACATCTGATTAATCAACAGAGATATTCATGTTCATGTGAATGCTGGAACACACATCCTAAATATTGGCAAAACTACCCAGATCACATGTATAACAGATGTATGTTATTTGATGGGCAGACTCTCTCAAAGCACTCGGCAGATGTACATGTAGATCATGAACATCATCAGGTAGCTTTGTGAGATATTTTCTAACATTAGTGTTCAAAACTCGACAGTCCTTTGGATGTGCATCAAACTAACATATTGAAAAATTTGGCCGGCTCGCTGAGCTCGCAAGGTATCCAGGGTAATTTCATCTCCCACTTCGTTTTAAGTCTGCATCGGACCTCACTATACATTATTTTGAGGGTTGATTTTAAGGGGGAAATAGCACTCCCCTTGCTCCCTAAAGTAATGGGACGCCCTACTCCGACATGTGAATGTGCAAAAACGAGGGTTAGGGCAAAAATCTAGGGGAAGGGGAGGTATTGGGACGGACCCTAAATCCAGTGAATACTGGGAGGAAGACAAGGTACTGCAGATGCTTTGGAGAGACAGAATGGTCATGCTCATAGCCATGGTTTAGTGAAAGGGCAAGAGACCCACAGTGAGTGGCTATGAGAGGGATGTTGCCTGGGTCATGCACTACTCATGCATGGATGTTACCCTGGGTCATGCACTACTGCTTAGTCTATGATGAGTCACTGCTGTTCTTCAGTTGAATTGTAAAAACGGAACCTTGGTTTTTGAGAGAGAGAGAGAGAGAGAGAGGGACAAATGAAATGAATAAGAAAGAGTAAGAAAGAAAATGTAGGAGAGAGAATGAGCAGGGAGTAAAGAACGACAGAGAAGAGAACAGAGAAACAAAAGAAAGTGTGTGTAGAGAAGAGAGGGTGAGGAAGAAGAAGCAGGATGGAGAGAGGCGAGCAAAACAGACAAAGAGAGGCGGCACCTGTGTGTGTGTGTGTGTGTGTGTGTGTGTGTGTGTGTGTGTGTGTGTGTGTGTGTGTGTGTGTGTGTCTGTGTGCGTGTGTGTCATCCCTCCTGTCACAGAGTCGGCAGCGAAATGTGTTGTGACGCAGCGTAATGAGACGGACAAGATTGACACATCAGAACGTATGGCGGCGGTCACACTGCTTTGGCACCATGGAGATGGTTTTTGAAGACTCAGACACTGTACATTTCAGTTCAGGAAGGGTACTGGCTCTACTTTTCAACTGAAACCCAAGTCGGTGTCCAGAGCTCCAAAGTCCTGTCATGTACATTTAAGTCTAATGTTAGCCTCACTAAATACAATTGCCCATTCCTGATCCAAGTGACCCTTGAGTGCCACCGAGACATGGATGATCATTGTAACTATCATGCAAACTGGTGCTATTCAGTCGGCTGAATTGCATGAATTCCTCTACCTTCTCACATTATAGAGAAAGAAAGAATCAATAGAAATTTCAATTTTACAGTCAGAAAGAGATAGAGAGATGACCGTGGACAGTATGCCGGACGACTGGGGGGCGAGGCAGTCCCTATGGATCACCAGCCTGTCAGCCTGAGCCAGATCGGTTTTGCCTTTTTTGTTTATCTGTTTTGTTTTGCTCTGCACAGCGGTGGACTGGACTGGACTGCAAGTATTTCTTTAGATTTTTTATTTTTTTCTATGATGAACCTACAGTATAGAGAGATTGATTCTCTAGGTTCTAGACATGGTTCTCTCTGTGGATGATGACGCCTGCTGTTTCGGTGAAATTAGACGAGAGGCGTCTGGACTTCCATTCATGGGTGTGTGTGTGTGTGTGTGTGTGTGTGTGTGAGTGTGTGTGTGGATGGGGGGGGAGGGGGAGGGTTTGGGGTGGGGTGAGGTTTGGGTTGGCAACTATCGGCTGCCTCTCTGTTGGCTGCCTCGCCTGGCCAGCCTTGGCTGGATTTATTGGGGCTGTTTGCGGGCACAAGGGCAGGGGCGTTGATGTCGTCGCGCTGCCGAGGCGTCTCGGCTGACAGGACAGACAGCTGTCATGGTTACGCGGCTCATTGTTCCGTCAGGGGTTTTTACAGCGTGCCTATTTTTAATGGGCCGGCGGTCGGCTGGCCCAGAGGGACAGACTCTCTAATGGAGACGGCCGGGGCAGATGAAGGGGTGAAGCAGAGGGGAAGGAGGGAGAGAGGTGGAGGAGGTGGGGAAAAATAGGAGAGAGAGAGAGAGAGAGAGAGAGAGAGAGGGCAGATGAAGGGGTGAAGCAGAGGGGAAGGGGAGAGAGGTGGAGGAGGTGGGGAAAAATAGGAGAGAGAGAGAGAGAGAGAGAGAGAGAGAGAGGGAAGATGAAGGGGTGAAGCAGAGGGGAAGGAGGGAGAGAGGTGGAGGAGGTGGGGAAAAATAGAGAGAGAGAGAGAGAGAGAGAGAGAGAGAGAGAGAGAGGGGCAGATGAAGGGGTGAAGCAGAGGGGAAGGAGGGAGAGAGGTGGAGGAGGTGGGGAAAATATGAGGAGAGAGAGAGAGAGAGAGAGAGAGAGAGAGAGGGAGAGAGAGAGAGAGGGAAGTGAAGGCAGAGGGGAAAAGAGGGAGAGGTGGAGGAGGTGGGGAAAAAATAGAGAGAGAGAGAGAGATGGAGAGGGAGAGAGAGAGAGGCAGAAGCAGAGGGAAGGAGAGAGGTGGAGGAGGTGGGGAAAAAACAGGAGAGAGACGAGAGAGAGAGAGAGAGAGAGGAGAGGGAAGATGAAGGAGAGGGAAGGAGGAGAGAGGTGGAGGAGGTGGGGAAAAATAGGAGAGAGAGAGAGAGAGAGAGGGCAGATGAAGGGGTGAAGCAGAGGGGAAGGAGGGAGAGAGGTGGAGGAGGTGGGGAAAAATAGGAGAGAGAGAGAGAGAGAGAGAGAGAGAGAGAGAGGGAGGGCAGATGAAATGAAAGAGAAAGAGTAAGAAAGAAAATGTAGGAGAGAGAATGAGCAGGGAGTAAAGAACGACAGAGAAGAGAACAGAGAAACAAAAAGAAAGTGTGTGTAGAAGAGAGGGTGAGGAAGAAGAAGCAGGATGGAGAGGGATGGACAAAGAGAGGCGGCACCTGTGTGTGTGTGTGTGTGTGTGTGTGTGTGTGTGTGTGTGTGTGTGTGTGTGTGTGTGTGTGTGTCATCCCTCCTGTCACAGAGTCGGCAGCAGCCATGTGGGTGTGGACGAGCTAATGAGACGGGCAAGATTGACACATCAAGAACGTATGGTGGCGGTCACACTGCTTTGGCACCATGGAGATGGAGGGAGCAGGGAGGCCTACGGAGGTCACCACACCCGTTAGCACAGCCAGTCACGGGCACCAGGACCAGACGCCTGGCTCTTAATTACAGCCTGGTGCCACTGCACTTGGGGCGCCAGTCTCCCATTTCTTACTCCAAATGCGCTTTCTCTCTCTCCAAATACTCTTTCTCACCCTCTCTTCTCTCATTTTTCTCTCATTTCAAAGCTGTATCCCTAAGTAGTATGCATACATACACGCAAGTATAGACACATAGATTCATAAATCATTGTGATGATCTCTCTCTGTGTTGTGTTTCTCTTGTATTCTTTCTCTCTTTTTCCTCTGCTAACGATTTCTCTCCTCCTTTTTTCACCCCCCCCTCCTCCCCTCCTCTCTCACCCTCCTTCTCCTCCTTGACATGTTCATGTAGCTACAACATTGCCATGATGCCGGAACAAGCATGCTGTGTCAGCCTGACTCTTCAGAATCTCTCTCTCTCTCTCCCCCTCTCTCTCTCTCTCTCTCCCTCTCTCTCTCTCACTCTCTCTCTCAGTTTTAGAATCCCGCCTTTCCTTTTTGCCACCCAGTTCATAATTTTTGCCCCCCAACCTCATTCCTCATCTGTATCTAGCTAACTCTCTTTTTTTCTCTCTGTTCACCCCCTCATTTCTCTCTTTCTCACTCACTCATTCTCTCACTCTCTCTCTCTCTCACTCCCTCGCTATCTTTTGCTATCTCTCTCTGTTTATCTCTCTTTTTCTCTTGTAATCATTATCTCATGGCCGAAGCTGTAAGGGGAGGCTAGTATTTCAGACTGCTGTGAGGTTTTGAAGGAATTCACTGCTGCCACAAAACGATTTGATTAGATACTTTTTCAAGTGTTTACTGGCTTTATTGGCTACACAGGTGAAGGCATTAACTTTAAATGATCTTCAGTTGCATGTGATTCTATTCTTATTATGTTTTATGTTTTATCTGTGAAATCTGCATCTTACAAGAGCTCTATCAATAGTTGCAGTTATTACAAAAGAGATCAAAAAAGTGTTTCGTTCAACTCAGCTCAACCCCGTCTTTCTTGTATTCTTTCTTCTTGCATTCTTGCTAATTATTATCTTGACACACAACATGTGTAATTCTGTCACACACACAAACACACACACACACACACACACACACACACACACACACACACACACACACACACACACACATAAACAGCTATCCATCTTGTGTCTGTAGCTGTGATGTGTGTGGACAGGAGTGGGGTGTCATTCCGCTCCTGTTATTGCCTCTCTGGCCTCGCGACACCTCCCCTGTCCCTCAGGGCACTGATATCGCGGCTCCATCAGTACGCTGACAGATGGATGCAGATGTTCCCCTCAAAGCCTGGTAGCAATCATCTTTCTTTCACTAGCTCAAACACTTAAACCAAAACATACCACAACACATATGCTAAGGCACACAAACAATCTAAGACGCACATTCACAAATTCACAAACACACAAATATTCACTCACTCACTCACTCACTCACTCACTTCACTCACTCACAAATTGGCACTTTCTGTTTCATTTTCTTTCTGTCAAGGGCAATACCCCATTCATATTTGCTAATTAACCATTGTGCAGCGAGTCGATGCTGTGCATTCCAAGCCAGTCCACGGGAGTGGGCAGCCACCGACAGCTGGGGCTACTCACACACCTGTCAGTGTTTGGCCGGCAGGAGAGGCATAACCTCTCAAGGGTCCCGCATCCCGCCTGAGCAGGAGGGAGACGGAGCTGTGGAGATGGAGAGCACCATCCCCGCTGTGCCTCATACACAATCCGTCAAAGTCAGGGAGGCCTCAGAGAGCATGATGGGATATGATAGCACATACTGAATATAGTGGGAAAGTAAATACTTCATTTCATCTCATTTCAAATGAATGCACAAGAGTAATGTTGAGGTGCTGTAAGGGTGTTTATTTAGCTTAGCTTCTAACACGCATTTGAGATGGTACATTTTACAAGTACCCTTTCAAATCAATAAAAAAACAAAACAATGCTTGAATCGCTCCATTTGTCTCCCAATCTACTTCCTCTGCACAGGAATGTTAAAACGGAAGCCTTGTGGGGCCAACTATGATGCTGATAATGGAACTCTCTTGAAAGGGTCTATATATTGCAGCATGCTATCAGCAAGTCTTTGGTGCTGTGTTTATGGTGCCAAATACAAGTCTGCACTTTACAATGTTGAATGTCCATCTTGCCTGCTTGTTTGGAGGGTGGTACTAATTGCACATTTGGACCCTCTTGACACGACTGATTTTATATGACTGAAGTTTGATAAAACTTTTTTGACCAACAAAAACTGTCAAGATGTTGTTAAATCTCGCATCGGATGCTGTGAAACCTGGCAGTAAGTTTGATGCTATTTGGTTAATTGTTTCCTTGCAATTTCGCTACCCAGAGTGATAACGACGAAATCTTTTTGTAATAAACTAGTGATGTTTCTCTAAGGAGCGGAAACACGTGCCGGATCAACCCTCGGGTGTCATCAAAGATAACATTTGGACAAATATATTTTGGATCTTTTTTCTCCTTCCCTCGCCATCGTTGGTTATCTCCTGCAGGTTTATTGACTCTTTTAAAGTCTGGGTATCGTGTCTCAGCCTGGCATGCCACCTGCACCCAGCAGCCACATCAAAGACACGGACGCTCTGTTTCCTGTTGGGCAGAGGTGGGCGGCGATCACACTGATACAGGTGGAGCTGGATTGGACGCAGTCAGCACAAAGAGTTTGCCGGATCAAATATTTACTGGCACAGAGACCCTTTAAGCTCTCGCTCCACTCCACAAGCTCTCACTGACAGCCTCTAACAGAGAGACTGGTGGGAAATAGGGAATGAACCAACTCCTCCAATTTGCCTTCGGGCAAAAAGAAAAAAACAGGCCAAAGTTGTTTAGAGTCCTAATTATCTTGACCGGTGTGAGAAATTCAGATGACCTAGTCGGTTCAGCAGCTGTATGCTGGTGGTCTCACAGCTCTCTCAGAAGTCGTGCAAATAAGTACAAATCAATAAAGCCATCGGGGACCACTGATCTTTAATAGTCTTTGCTTTGCTATATTAAAAAGCACAGAAGGGAGTTTAGGGATGATATTGCATAGGAGGCATTGATACTTTATCCAAATGAGAAACTATGTCTTGTGCTCTTCCCTGTAATTATTTCAGGCTATTAGACTATCTAACCAGTGGCTAAAGAAAGGAAGGAGCTTGTTCCAGCCTGGTCTGTTTGCTATTTCAAACCCCTGTAAGACTACCTGTCCGAGACCTGTAATTGTTTTCTCAGGCGCTTGGCACCCTTGACAGGGCCAATAATCACTTTCACTCTCACTTTCTCTCTCTCTCTCTCCCTCTCTTTCTCTCTCTCTCTCTCTCTCTCTCTGTCATCTGTCTTTCCTTCCTCTTTGTCTGTTTCTGTCTCTCTTCCTCCCGTGGTGCTCACTCCTTTGAGGACACACTTCTAGCCTGCCATCAATGTTACTATACCACGGGCCCCATTGCGGCTGCTGCTTTATTAACAGTAGAGAGGCTTCTGAGCTCCTTGGTGGCCATGCATCTCCCTGGACACTCTTCACTTGGTTGGGAAATTGACGACCTGCTAAGACGTGCAGTACATGCTGTGATTTTTTTTCCCCCTTCAGCATATTTGCTTGTTTATTTAATGGTGTTTGCCATTCTGGTTGGACTGTTTAAGAGCACCATGCTACAGCCTAATGTTGCCTGTGGTTGGACTGTTTAATAGCGCCATGCTACAGCCTAATGTTGCCTGTGGTTGGACTGTTTAAGAGCACCATGCTACAGCCTAATGTTGCCTGTGGTTGGACTGTTTAATAGCACCATGCTACAGCCTAATGTTACCTGTGGTTGGACTGTTTAAAAGCGCCATGCTACAGCCTAATGTTGCCTGTGGTTGGACTGTTTAATAGCGCCATGCTACAGCCTAACCGTTGCCTGTGGTTGACTGTTTAATAGCCCATGCTACAGCCTATGTTACCCGTGGTTGGACTGTTTAAAAGCGCCATGCTACAGCCTAATGTTGCCTGTGGTTGGACTGTTTAATAGCGCCATGCTACAGCCTAATGTTGCCTGTGGTTGGACTGTTTAATAGCGCCATGCTACAGCCTAATGTTGCCTGTGGTTGGACTGTTTAATAGCGCCATGCTACAGCCTAATGTTACCTGTGGTTGGACTGGTTGGAATGTTGCTGAGTGTTGTTCATTGCAAGAGTCAAAATGGGAGATGGAGTTATTGTTGATGTTGTCTTTGTTGTTTGTGTCTATGTGAAGCGCTTTGATGAGCCACTGTACTGGAAATTGCTCAATATAAATACATTTACCTTACCTTGCCATGTTGTAAGGAATGAGTCCAGGTTACAGTTCATGGTTGTTTACGGAAATAAATATTTGAAAATCAGTGTGTCTGGCTTCCTGTCTGTGCAGACTGCTGTGGCCGGTACATGTTACACATCCATGCCCTGCATTTGACAAATGACAGAGAGGTGACCAATTGTACAGCAGAAATCAGGGCAGCACAGCAAAACAAATGCCTGGGATGCAGCACCAAGCCCCAGACTATGTCCCAGGAGACGGCACAGATGTGTTTTCTGGGACTGCTGACCCCTATCTGAGTTTAATAATGGCTACCTGAACTTGTCCAAGTCGAGGGATAACCTAGTATTCCCTTTTTCCTCCCCTCTGCCACCCTGTAAACTCTGGCTGGGTAGTGTTGCATGCGGTGCTATACAGTATATTGCTGCTTTGAATTATTTTATTTTT
This sequence comes from Alosa alosa, assembly GCF_017589495.1. Taxonomy (NCBI): domain Eukaryota; kingdom Metazoa; phylum Chordata; class Actinopteri; order Clupeiformes; family Clupeidae; genus Alosa; species Alosa alosa. The sequence goes on along the minus strand of NC_063197.1, from coordinate 26,285,472 downwards.
TTAGCGGTACCTGTTTAATTTATGGATGTTGTGCACTGATTGGAGTTGAAGTCTCACAGTTGTATTTTTACTCTTCATAGCTCATGGTATCTTGCGTCACACACCAGCTAACTCCCCCTCCTTCCCCGTCAGCGCATAGCCATCGCTCCTAATGTAGCACCTCCACTCTCACTGAATCTTTTATGAGCGCGCGAGGTGCTGGGTCTCATCAGGAGAAGCTAATGGTGCCATTCACAGGGTGCTGTCATCACTCTCAGCTAGCCCACACCTGAAGGAGGAGCATTGTCTCCTATCGCACTGTGTACATCTGATTTCAGTCATTTCCATCACTTTCATTTACATGTATTAGTCTGTAAAGAGTCTATATAGTACATATACTGCATATAGTAGGGCTATACATCACATAGAGTATATACATAGGTCTACAGCATATGTCAACTATACAGCATATGTCACTTATATGAAGTGGTATACAGTTTTATATGGGTTAGCAAGCAACATCATTATAAGTTAAAGGGACACCAGGCAAGCCTGATGCTTTTTCTCTACAAAACTCCCCCAGTCCGGTCTGAAGCTCTTTTCCTTTTCTTTGTGTCGTCCATCGAGGGTTTTCACTGTTTCTTCACGGCTCTGCCATTATACACACGCTTGCAAACAATCTCTAGCGCTTCATTAGCCTGCCTCTGTGCTGTGAACTGATCCTGCTTCAGTCGGGCGGGTAGGATACACCGAACTTGCAAGTGGGATATTCTTCCTACAGGCAGTAGGGCGGGTCCGAGAGCCTTCATTCGCTGCGTAATGAGTCATTTAACCATATACCCACTTGCGAAGATGATTAATTAACACTAAAAACGCTGCCTGGTGTCCCTTTAATGGCATTCCTGTGTAATTTTTTTTTTTTCATACCAAGATTGATAAGAACTATTATGTCCCTGCAATTGCCCAAAGAATGTTTTGCGAGTGACTACTGGTCATTGATTATTGACCCATCAGGAAATGAGTGTAGTAAGAGCCTGTCCCTCTCCCATGTGAAATGTCATGATTGAGACCCCCATGGAGCACTCTGCTGTTGCCAGGCGGAGAGAGAGAGCAGAGTGCTGGGGGGTGAGCAGGCTGGTGGTGGTGGTGGGGGGTGCCAGCAGGCTGGTGGTGGTGGTGGGGGGAGGCAGCCGAGTGCATCAGTGGCTCAGGGGCCCTCAGGGGCTCCAGTGATTGGGACATGTAGACGTGATGATGAGCCCAACGGCCCTTTTAAGTCAGCGTGGGGCGGTTACGCCACCAGGAGTAGGGTTTCAGGGTCATCAGGAATGAGGGGCGCCATTCACCATGACAGGGCTGTCAATCAAAGCACACCCACCACACACAAATGCCAAGGATTTTGAATAAATGTTTAAGAATTTTACTTTCCATTTACAGTTTTTCTCAGTCACTTTGGTGCATTTCTCAAACCATAATGCACATTTGCACAACAGTTATTGGTACATTTCTCAAAACAATTAGTGCAAGCTACACCGCATAATGGATAACCTGCAAAAGTATGTATCTTGCTCAAAATGCTTAGTTTATTCCTCAAAAGCAAATATTTATGCCAATGAAACAGTCAATGCAATCAAAATAACAAGTCAGGATGCCATTGTTTATGTCAAGATAGAACTGTTTTGTCTTGTTGTCAATATGACAGAATTTACTCTGTAAGTTCTTTATAATGAACAGGTTACACATTATTGTGTGTGGAGGGGGTGGATTGCAAGGCAGTGGATATGTTTTAAAGTTTTTTCAGTATAAAGAAAACATTGTATAAATGAAAAACACCCCTTGGTCAGAGCATTCTGATGTTCCTGTCTGTCAGGTCACATACATTTCTATATGCTAGACAGACTATGACAACTACTTATGATAACTAGTTTAACACATTTGCATATAATGAGACAAGGGATGAAATAAGGCCAATTTGTTTTATGGGGTAGGACTATTCAGCAGGGAACCAGTATAGTGTATTTTGACCAACATGGCTTTAGCCATTGAAAATGAACAGACATTTGTACAAAATCAGTTGCATGGATGTGCGAAAGCCTTGCTATTTGTTCAAAATAGGGAGAAACTACTTCAATGATGTGGACAAGTGATAAGATGATATGGAGTTTGAAAAAACAGTTTTGAGAATTACCATTTTGATCTGAGAAATGCGCCAAAACAACTAAGAAAAACTGTAAATAATCAGACAATGTATTACTTAATAACTTATATCCATGAAATGGTATAGATGTGGTCATAGCCTGCAGTGTACAATATATTAATGAGAGGACTGCAAAAATACTTTATACAACCTTATTGTAAACTAAAACAGAAAAGGGGTAATTAGATTGACTATGGGCATTACAGTCATATAGATGAGCTTTGATATGTGATATATGAGATGGCAATCCGAGCTACCCCATGAAATATTAAAATGAGAAGGGATTTGAGGATAATTGATTAAACAGTTTAACTCATGAACACCAGTACCTCTCTATATTATGTGTAACGGAGGCAAACTGAGCTAGCATGCTAGTTGTGCCTGTAAATCCTCACACCCCTAACCTTAAGAACACTTCTAACCGCTGGGTCGGAAGCCTGGGCTTTTAGCTCAGTGGTTAGAGCTGTTCGGACCCCATGTCGGGTCGCAAGTTGAGGTGGCGGCAAAGGTGGAACAGGAGGTGGCACAAGTTATTATTTACCTTATAACCCTCGCCTTACCACGGTAGCAGATGCAGGAATTTGGTTTGACTGTAGCTAACACTTCGTGACAGGGGCGAGGGTCTGCACTCTGCGCTCACCTGACTGCTCTTGCAGTCCGTGGGGTTTAGGAGGACCATTTTTTTTGTATGTTGATCTCAAGGGGCCATGTCAACCCATTCCATAACCACTCATTTCATGTATAAGCCACCTAGTTAAACACAAAAAAAAGTAAAAATGAGGTGTTGTAATTGAAGGTATCTGTGACCTAACAGAGTCAAAACTGCAACGAAATTGGAAGTGTAGGATCATTATGACACCCTCTGTATGCACGCCAAGTTTTGTGGGAATTCGCTCATGGGGGCCACACAAAAATGAATTTATGTTACTATACACCAACTGGCCTGTAGGTGGCGGAGACAGTTTTCTGTGAATATCTCGAGAACCGTGGGGCCTAGGAGGTCCACCTTTTATGTATGTTGGTCTTAAGGGGCATGTCAACCCATCCCATTTGATCTGCAGCCCCCGGCTGGACTGGACCCCGAAAAGGGAGGGTAGGGCAGACACAGTTCTCTGTGAATATCTTGAGAACTGTAGGGCCTAGGATGACAATTTTTTTTTGTTTGCCTCCAGGGGTCATGTTAACCCATTCCATGTGCACACATGTGCATAAACAGATACACACACTAATAACATACATTTACAGTAATCATATCGCATTATGACACATACTCATACAGTAGACATATGTACGCATGCATGCACACATGCACAAACACACACACACACACACACACACACACCTAAACATAAACTTGTACACGCACAATACACACAATTCCATGAATTTTTTCCCTCATCTACTTCCCTTTTTGGTCATTGATACCGGGACACGAACCACCGGGTACATGAAATTTGGTGGGTATGTAGCCCACTAGACTTTTACGGAAAAATTTCATTTCGTCCCCGGGGACCCCGAAAAAAAAAAACAGTTTTTCCTAAATAACTACCTGAACCGTGGGCACTGAGGGGATGAAGAATATTTTATGGTATGTTGGTCTCAAGGCCCACATCAACCTGGCTCATAATCACTCATTTGTGATTTGCACCCCACCCCCCCCGTAAAAAATGAAAATGCAATATTATTCTGCTTTTTTTTTTAATCCCTCTATCTTCAGTTAAGATGTTCAGAACTGCACCAAATTTTATGTGTATGATTGACCTGGCATTTTCCTCGGGTATGCCAAGTTTAGTAGAATTTCATCCATGGGGGGGTCTAAAAAAATTAGGTTATGTGTACATTTAGTGACTGTACACTCATTGGCCTGTAAATGGCGGTGCACACATATACACATGCACACACACAGGCACCCACATACTATCGGTATTAGAACGGCCGATACATAATTACAAATTCAGTAGGATTAAAAGAAAGCCAAAATAAATATTCATCATCATCATCATGGCTGCATTGTCAGTATTGGCGAGAAGTAGTCGTTTGTCCACTAGATGGCGATCGTTGCAGTGAGGCGTAATTTTGTTGGAAGTTAAAAGTGGGTTGGAAAAAACAATGGACGCTTCATACAAGGACTGTAATTTACTGCAGCGAACATCTAATAAGGATAGGGCGATGTTCACATGAAGTGTAATTCCATTTCTTCTTGAAGCGAAATAAATCTGAGGATGTTTATCGGACATGCTTGGTTTTACTGCAGGTAACGTTAATCTTGTAATATCAATAAGGACCTAGGTAATGTTACCGTTAGCATTGGTTGAGTGATGGAGGCATTTGATTTATTGCATTTGTAGAAAACTATAAATGCGGTTATACCAAGCAAATGTATAGCAGCACTGTTTGTATCTTTCGACTGTCATTTATTGCATCGTGCTACAAAATCATTCTGTGCAATGGAAGATTTACCAACATTACAATCGGGTCTGATACAGTTTTGCCTATACATTACGCGCGAGACTGAGACGCCTGTTTATTTTGTTTTAAAGGCAGAGGGGTGTGAGAGGGGAATCGATGTGCTTTGATTACAGCTTGGTAGTTGTAGTTCAGAAATTAAAAAAGCACGTGTGTGTGAAGTATCCAAACAATGACACCTTCATTTCATTATGGCTGCTGCTTTTTAGCAACACACCTTAAGCTTTTCACTGTGTAGTGGGTCCCATTTAGAAGTGGCTACTTCATTCAAGGCTTTCCTTGACTCATGGAGTGCGTGAATGTTATTACAACTTTTAAGCCACGATATGACAGTTTAAGTCCCGCTTGATACTGTAAGGCATAAGCCATTGGTTTCCAAAGGAGATTTTATTTGTGTAGCCAGCATAGCCTATTGACAATTTATGTTGTAAATAGGCCTACCTTATAATCCTACCTGTAGTTTAGGGAAGCTATAACAGCTTTCTATTAGGATCTAGTTTGTTAGTTACCGTTTTGTCATAACTCCTGATGCATTTTGCATTTAGAATAGCCAGAGCGTGTATATCTCAATCGGAAAATTTAACAATATCGGTGCCTATGGACTAGGCTGGTGAACCCAGCCTGATCTCTGCTATTTATTTTTTTTGATTTCTTAAAAGATTGAGCTTGGTCTGATGAAAAGCCAGACTAGCCATGGACCTCAGTTAAACAATGCAAGGGGAACATGAATCAGCCTATATTTGCACTAACAATAATGGACAAAGCTCTTCAACTTTGGCCCGCTAAAATGTATGAACAGTCTAGCGGCGCATTTCATCAAGGCCCATTTGGACATGTCAGTTATTTGCACCACTGGTTAGATGTAAAACAGCATTTCCTTCAGACTAGGCTACTGTTACTTAATTTGTGCATTAACAATAACGTTTCAGACTACTGTTACTTAATTTTATGCATTGACAATAAAGTGTTTACATGAACTAAAGATGACTAAAAATCTTATGTAGAAGAAGAAACATTCACAAAAAAATCCATCCATCCAAAAAAAATGACCTTTGTTTTTGATAGCTGTTGAAAACGGTATGGAACTGACAGAGATGTTTTTGTTTAAAAATACATAAAAATAAATAAATAAATAACATTATGCTGATACCTTTTGCTTTTCCCAAATACAATGTAGCCTACAGGTGTAAGTGACCTTTCATCAATCCAGTTGCAATGGATGAACTGTGATGAACTGCCCTACTTGTGATTGTTTAGAGATTTTAAAGGTTTATAACAATGCTACATCTTCTTTGGCTATTCTACAATCATTCACCTTTTCAGCACCAGTAGGCTACTTTCTGTGCAGCCGCACACACACTCAGGCATGCCAAACAAGCATACACAAAAGTTTCAAGAGTGGGGGATGGAGTAAAATATGGAGACAAATTGAAGTGTGATTTATTTTTAAGAACGGATGTACAGGACTGAGCGGTCATATTTTGTACACGCTATCGCGTACATCTAGTTAATAGTTAATATTAATAAAGTTCCAGCCACCAATATTTAGGTTCATATTCACAAGATATCACAAGTAGAGTTTTGACATGCTATAGCTTGACATACCACCAAGAGACACCAAAGATGGAACAGATCAATATAGTTGTGTTTGCTCACTTCATTTGGCGTAGGTAGCTGTATGAACTCAAATATTAAGCGATTCAACATATTTTTTTTCAGGAATCTCCCTACCAACATTAAGCCAGCAGCTCTCCATCCACTATTGTAATTCCTCTGGCATTACATTTCTAGTTTCATTTGGTGTTTGCTCACTTCATTTGGCGTAGGTAGCTTTGATGTCCAGGGGCCGGGGAGTAGCAGCAGAAGGTTCCACAGTGTTCCTTTGCCTAAGATGTGATGACCGTAATAAATCACCAGTGCAGGAGTGGGCTCCCTTTCCTCGGAACCTACGTGTAATCACTTAAAGAAGTGTTAATGGATAAACAAAGAGACAGATGAGTTTTTGCCATGTTTCCCACGACCAGCTTAACAGTTAATGCTCTGTGTGACTGTGGATGTGTGTCGTTCGTGCGTGCGTGCGTCGCGGCGTGCATGTGTGTCTGTGCTGCATAATAATTGCCACTGACAGAGCAGTCATCGGGAATGACTGGAATGGAATGGCGTATCGTGACAATGTTTTCCTCACACTGGAATGGCTGCCCGTGTGGCGTTCCAGCGTGGCGTTCCAGCGTGGCGTTCCACTGCCAGAGGCAGACTGACAGAGAGGCTGTGAAGAATGAAAAGAG
>NC_063197.1:26266045-26268545 GCF_017589495.1 Alosa alosa | reverse complement strand
GAATTGTTGTGCTGAAGTGCATTTGATGAAAACATCACACACAGCTGAAGAACTACTCAGGGTAATCTTGTGTCTACGAGTGTATGTGAATGTGTAAGTGAGAGTGCTTCTATTTTTCAGTGTGTGTGTGTGTGTGTGTGTGTGTGTGTGTATGTGTACACATGCAAATGTATGTGCGCACGCACGTGTCTGTCACTAACTCTGTGTGTGTCTGTGTGTGTGTCCTAGGCCTGCAGATCGTGCTGAAGTCCATCATGAAGGCCATGGTGCCGCTGCTGCAGATTGGCCTGCTCCTCTTCTTTGCCATCCTCATGTTCGCCATCATTGGCCTGGAGTTCTACAGCGGCAAGCTGCACAGCACCTGCATGGCCCTGCCCAGCATTCTGGGTGAGGCGCAGGAAGTGCCCAGTTTATACTGATTTAATTTGGGTTGATTTCACTCACATCTGTTCAAGTGTGTCGAAGTTGATTCTGTTTTATTTAGTTAAACTGAAATATGAGTCAATATGAATTTGATTAACCTAGGCTGCATTTTACTGTTTGGAGTTTGTCGTGAAAGGTATTGAGGTAAAAGCACTTTTTGTGGAGGAATGATCATTAAAGTTAATCTAATGAATATGTATGCTACTATTTTCAATTAGTTTATCAATTTGTAACTTATTTTATTTGTATGATTCCAATAAGGTGCCAGTCTATGTAATTGTATCCTCAAGGGGTCCATTGTTAATTGCAGTAGGCTAATATAGAGATATCCAATACCAGAGCCAATATCAAAACCTCAGGTGTAATTTCAAAAACAAGACATTTGATGGTGACAAAATGTCTCAGAACAGCAGACAGACGTTTATTACCTGTCGCATCCTGTGGTCGCAGACGTCTGGAGCACGGGCGCTGCAAAACAATCGTTTTCACCGAAGCCCCACGCACCTCTAATGATAGACCAAGCCCCCACTGATTGCTGTTGTTCTCCGCCACGGTGAAAGACAGGCTGCCATGGTCAAGCAAAACAATAGCCAAATGTCACATAATGCAACCGCAAGCCCCCAGCACTGTGTGTGCACAGCTACACCTGTTAGCTTAAACAAAGCTAACAGACAGAAACTGCCCATGAATGGGCCAGCCTCCCACTGCTTCTGTAATTACAACCCCAAAATAGAAAAAGTTGGGACGTTGTGTAAAATGTGAATAAAAACAGATTGTAATAATCTGCAACTTTCTTAAACTCATATTTAGTTGCAAAAAGGACACAGACAACATGAAAATTGAATATGACAAATTTGACTATTTCATGGAAAATATATGTTAATTTCGAATTTGATACCAGCAACATGTTTCAAAAAAAGTTGGGACGGGGCTAACAAAATACTGGAAAAGTTGTGTAATGATAAATAAAACAAAAGGAGGAATATTGAAATGATGAAACAATGTAATTTTAATGTTTCTTAAGATGCAATTATGAAGTATTTGGGCAGTTCATCATCTACAGGACATAATATCATTAGAACATTCAGAGAATCCAGAGAAATCTTTGCAAACAAGGGAAAGAGCTGAAAAACAAATTGGATGGCTGTGGTATTTTGGACCTCAGACCTGTTTCTAGACCTGTCATTATTGGGGCTCAGGAAAACCTCTGATAACCATTGGTTATGTGCACAGTTTGATACTCAATTCAAAAACTACAGCCAAAATTGTAACAGTCAAAACAGCCAACATTGTATTGAGACATGATACAGACAATACCACCATCTTATCTGGGCCTAAAATGGACTGTGTGTTCAGTTCAAAACCCAACATCTATGATGGTGTGGAGGAGCATTAGTGCCTACAGCATGGGCATCTTGCACATTTGGCAAAGCACAATCAATTCTGAATGATGTATACAGGTTTTGAGCAACATATACTCCCATCCAGGCAATGTATGTTCCAGGGAAGACCTTGAATATTTCAGGAAAACAATGGCAAAATTAATTCTGTACATATTTAAATAGTATTTCTCCATAGATGATAAGTCCAGGTGCTAAAATGGCCTGTCTGCAGTCCAGATATGTTAAATTAGGTGCATAATGGAATGAAAAACATGACTTAGAATACCCCATACTGTTGAGTAACTGAAATCCTAAATTGGGGAGTAATGGGACAACATTTCACTCTCAAAACTCTAGCAACATTTACAGAATTTTGTTTATTGAAGAGTTGAAGCAACACAGTGGTAAACATGCTCCCGTCCCAACTTTTTTTGAAACATGTTGCTGGCATCAAATTCAAAATGAACATATATTTTCCATGAAATAGTCCAAATTTTCATTTTCAACATTTGATATATTGTCTATGTCCTTTTTGCTGATAAATATTGGTTTACGAGACTTGTATATTATCACATTCTGTTTTTATTTGCATTTTACACAATGTCCCAGCTTTTTCTGTTTTGGGGTTGTACTTGCTCGATGAAAATTGTCTGGAGCACAATGGCTCAGATGGATATTGATTACTAACAGGCAAA
>NC_063197.1:26248545-26261045 GCF_017589495.1 Alosa alosa | reverse complement strand
TTCATGGGTAAGATGCATGATTTATGGAAAGAAATGGTGTCACAAGAGAGGCATGAAACTACTAGTATTGTAGACTTTCATAAAAAAGAATGGTATGATATTGAAAAACTATAGTAGTGTAGAAATGTAATAGAGTAGAGTATGAATTCAAACATTTGATCAATTGCTCTACAGGAGTTCTATAGAGGTGGAACTGAGCATCAGGTATTCTATGAGGGAATGTGTTTTGTGCGCAGCAAATGAAACCCTTTTCATCCAAACTTACAAAGCCCATCTCATTCTTGATTATTCTTTTGCCTTTTTCTCAGAGGAGGTAATGCTGGCCGAAGAGAGTAAAAACTCAGGGCCCTCTGCTCTGGATGGTAAGACTGGATATGAAACACACTTTCCACCCCACACCACCCCACCCCGCCCCACGTCACCCCACCCAGATCTGCCAAACCTCACCACACCTCACCCTTCCCCTCCCAGACCTCTCACCCTATAGCTGTGTGCCTGCAGTGCTTCTCATACATTATTTACTGCTTGTGCTTCAGCTGTGGTAGTGTTCTCCTAAACCAGCACTTCTTTTGATTTGCCCATCTCCTCCCTGGCCCAGAAGTTTAGCTTGTGAGTGTGTTCAATATCCCCCTGCCCATATTGCCATTCTGACGCTTGGTGTTTCTATTTTTAATCAAATCTATTCTCTGCACCAAGAGTACACTCTCAGCAGCAAGAGTATAAATAATCCAATCTGCAGCTTTGACATGATCCTCAGCCTCGTCTCAGGAAACTCGTAATGGAAAGTCTAAAAAAAAAAAAGAAAACGAATCTCTTGTTGGATGGAAACCTGTTGAGGTGTGTAAGTGTATGCATGTGTGTGTCCTGTGCTAATGTGGTCCGGCAAAAACTCATCTCGGCGAGCCAACGCTCCAGCATCTGTAATGAGGAGCCAGTAGAGAGGCTCAGAGATTGCTGTTCAAAAGCCTGCAGTCTCAGGCGCCGTCAGTAAACGTCTGAACATGCCACACCCATGCATGCACAAAGGGTTATGACCTTTGTGAAAATTGAATCATGTTTCTCTTTCCAAACCGTGCACCAAGCGAGTCGTTTTTTCATTCAAATGTTGATTGACAGCTCCCGACACGCTGTCTGAATGGGAAACAGACAGTAACCATGGTGAGGAACTTCTGTTTATTACTCCTTGCAAAATCTCCTTGTTCCTCACAAACCAAACAAACATTTCCCCATTCGTTCATGTGGTTAAACACAGACTTCAGATAGGGCCCTGAAATCAAACAGTGGCATGTTAAGAGTACTGATAAGCTAAAACGCACAAAATAAGAGAATCCCTGGCTTCTAGTCCACAGATGTGGCGGCAGTAGTCGTGAGGGAGCTACTATTTGCTGAGTGATAAATACATGACATGTAATTGCCTTGATTCATGTTTACATCTCCGTTGCCATGGTAACTGTGAAATGGAATGTGAGGGTGCCTTAGGCAAAATGTTGAGGTTGAGTGTTACATGACCTAGTGAGAGGGAAAATTTAATTTTTAGGAATTCAGAACTTTATCGGGACTTTATTGTAATAGAGGTGCATTTGCTCTGTGCCAGTGCATATCTTGGTTACATTTTGCCAGCCGTGCATTCCCATGTCCCTTTGCTTCACTCCAGCTAATTATGGTTGTTATATGTAGCAAACCTCTTATTACTGTAACATGCTCCTTTGGATGTTCAAGAAGTTATTTAATTCAGACTTGAAAGCCATCTTTGACATATTTAAATGTTTTGCACATGTTTGAAATTCGTGTGTGTTTTATGACAACTCCACAGTTGCTACATATATAATTCTTATACTAATCAATTCCCTGCAGAGAGATTAACGTTTGATTTCATCATACACTGTGCTTATGCACTAAGTAGTGTGCATATTAATGGACTCATTTAGTATTTATTCAGCTTTGCCTCTGTAATCCGCTAACCATGTCTTTTCTCCACTTATGTAGTCTTTGTGTTTGTAAATACACATAATATTTTGGAGTTGTCATTGTGTGTTTCGTTATGTATTTGTTAGTGTCTATATATGGCCAGTGTAAATGTTAACTTGATGCTAACATGAGGTGTGTTTATCTGCAGTGCTGAAGAGAGCCACCATAAAGAAGAGAGGAGAGGCTATCCACCGGCGGCCAGGGGACGAACAGTACACAGACATCCCCTCCATGGGTGAGGCATATAATATTAGTTCTGTAAGATAACCTTGGAGTCTAGTCTTAGGCTTAGACTTCTTTTTCATTATGATCTTTACCGAGAATAGCACTCTGGATTCTGAATCCAGTGATCCAAGACTTTTTCATTGATATGGACTTTTTTTTTTGCTAAAAATCCAAAACTGCTGTGTGTGTGTGTGATCCCTCAACACGCCAGTGAAAGGGCACTCTTGGTGAGTAGTACTGTTGGTTCCTTTTAAGTGCTACAGTACATTCTGTCCTTGGTTGGGCAAAGGGAGATTCCGTGAGCAGGGCCCCTGTCATTCTAACCGAATAGACAGATTTGGGTATAGTCAGCGTATAACGACCTTGAACGGTTAGGTTATAGCTGAACCCTGGCCCCTGAAGAAAGGAACAGATTGTGTGTGCACACAGTTCGGCCTATTTCAGGAATCTCTGGAAGAGTTGAAACTGCTCTGGGTGTTGTCTGGGTGACAAGGATCACTATCACTGGTTTGCTACACTTTTGACTCTGAAAAAAAAGTTAAAATGGTAACACTTTACTTGACGAGTGAGTTCATAACACATTCATAGCAGCTGTCATAAACTACACATAAAGCATTCATGACTTTCATGAGACATGACTCAACATTCATACCAAACCTTTCATGAATTTGGAAGACAGAACAACGATAACTTGTCAAAATAAAAGTCCAACATCGTATTTGTGTAACATGGATACCATTCATTTAATCCGTCCAGCCTTTGTAAATATTTCATGAATATCTTATGAAGTCTACATCAAATGTCACTTTACTATACAAGTTGTGAAGTATTCATAATCACTGAGTTTAACACTAGGAGGTAAACTAGCCTACATTCAGCTGACCCATATTTCTGTAACCTGGAACGGTTGGACATTGCCAGTAGCAAAAGATGAGAAATCATCTGCAAAGGTTACGTCATAAAACAAATATATTTTTATGAAATAAAAATTATTTGCTTGACCATGTTCTGTCTTTTTGGCACTGGTGTAGCCCATTGACTCAGATGTGACGTGATCAGGTAAGAAGTTTGGACCAAAAACGTTAATGCTGCTTTGCGACTTTTATTTTGAAGATTTCGTCGTTCTGTCTTCCACATTCATGAAAGGTTTGGTATGAATGTTGAGTCATGTCTCATGAAACAGTCATGAATGCTTTGTGCAGTTTATGATAGCTGCTATGAATGTGTTATGAACTCACCCGTCAAGTAAAGTGTTACCGTTAAAATTCAGGAAAAACAGTTACAATTCTGGAACCAACTTTCGGATGACATCAAAAAGGCCCCAACAGTAAACAGTTTTCAATCTAGACTTCAGAGACCAAACTGTTCTCAGATGCCTTCTGCTAACTGCACTGAGTTATAAATTCTGATTCTGCCTTTTAATGATTCTATCTTCTTTTATTTTGTCTTTTTTAATTATTCTTTATGTTTAAATGATTTTACCTTGTGCATTTTATGTTTTCTTTTTTATAAAATCTTTACCATTTACACTATTCTTTGACTATTGCCCTTCTATGCTTTTATTTCCTGTTTCCTTTTGTTTATATACTCTGATTGGCTTCTCTCCTCGTGACTCCTCATCCTCCCCCCTGTGTTTGCCAGGCATGCCTCTGAACAGAGCCAGCATCAGGAGTGCCAAGCGTGGTCCCACAGCCTACTTCCGCCGCAAAGAGCGCATGCTTCGCATCCAGGTGCGCCGCATGGTGAAGACGCACACCTTCTACTGGACCGTACTGGGCCTGGTGGCCCTCAACACGCTCTGCGTGGCCATCGTCCACCACGACCAGCCAGAGTGGCTCTCCATCTTCCTCTGTGAGTCCAGTCCTGCTGTCCTGTATTACTAACTAAGCCTTGTGTGGCAGCAATGGTCAGTAAAAAACAGCAAGTCTCAACCCTCAAAACAGAGCCTCTCTGTCTCTCCTTGTGTTTGTAGTGCTTTATCAATTGGCATTTTTTTTTCTTCTGGTCTTTATTTTCTCTTTGTTTTGCTGGAGCCCCCCCTTTTAAACAAATCTTCTGTAAGGGATAATGTATTGTACACCGGTCATTATCGGAAAATAGGTCCCAGCAGGCCCTGACGCAAAGCAGAAGGGAGTACATTATCCCGCTTATTATACAGCTACTTGCCAAGATGAAAAGAAAGTTTGCCACACAAATAGAACTTCAAAGTTTCAGATGTTGCATAGCACAGTGTTACTTGCTGACTTTCACTTTCAATGAAGTTCCATTGTGATACGTCAGCAGACTACTCGTGAATATGATATGAAAGACTTGAATCAGAAGCACAAAATCCGTTGCCATTGACGGTCATTATTTTTATCGGACCTCCAAACATTGGGAAGGCCCATTGATGTAAATGGAACTTTCTGCAGCATTCTGAAGAGCCATATAATAACGTGTTATATTATACCTGACTGACTTATCATAACACCTGTTTAAAACAGCCATAGTGTTTGTAAAAGCTGAAGTAAACACAAGGCAAGAAACTGAACCTGTAAATACTCTATAATGCATTGCAGACTATGCAGAGTTCCTGTTCCTGGGCCTGTTCCTCATGGAGATGTTTTTGAAAATGTACGGCCTGGGACCGCGGCTCTACTTCCACTCCTCCTTCAACTGCTTTGATTGCGGAGTGAGTGCAGTCTTTTTCTCCTTTCATATCCAATCACACACACACACACACACACACACACACACACACACTCAGACCAAAGCCATTCACATGCATACACACACACATACACACTCTATCTCCTCAATGTGCTTGGGAGGACATATTAAATAGGTGTCAGTGCCAGAATAGGAATGAGAGGGTTCTGATGAAAGCGGAAATTAATATTATGCTAATTTAAAGAGATGAAGTGAGGACAAGGGCTGCTGCTATCCCATTGGCTCTCACGCTGTGGAATACAAATACATCCGTTGAGTGTTTTTACGAATTCAGTTCATGCATGGTGAAAGCACTGCTCTTATCTGGATCAGGTTTGTCATTATAAAAATACAACATGTACTACACACATAGCAACAGGTCAATTGAATTCACTTATTATTATTTAGATTGCACCTGCTTTCAGGTATTACAGGTTTAATTCAATATTTGCAGTATTAAAAAAATCTATGTATCTGGGTAGCTAAAAATAGCCACACAGTCGTTTCTGAATTTTGTTTGTACACATGTGTCAGTGAAGTGCATGTGATGCAGTGTATGTGTGAGCTATGGAGCCCAGGCGGGCTGGCTGGCTGGCTGGCTAACGGGGTCTTGTGACTGGGGCTTTGGCAGGTGATCGTGGGGAGCATCTTGGAGGTGCTCTGGGGTTTCTTCAGGCCCGGCATGTCCTTCGGCATCAGTGTCCTCAGAGCCCTGCGCTTGCTGAGGATCTTCAAGATCACCAAGTGAGTGCCCAGAGGCGGACGATAAGCCTCAGCGTCCCCCTGTGGGGTTGTGTGCTGGCCACCGCCTTATAGTGCCATCTCACCGCCCCGTATTTCCCCAGGACTGAGCCTGGAGGGTGTCAGAATGGGCTTAAGGAGGATAATTTTGTTCCACTTAGTAGTTTTCTTTTATATGCTCATCCAATCAAAGTTTTAAAGTTAAATAATTTTACAAGCATTTTAAGACCTGTGTTATGATTGTGTTGAGAAAATTATGACAGAAGTACTACAGTGTATCACCACTGAGACTTGAAAAATAGGTCCATAAAATGAGTTTATAATGTGTTTTGATGTGCAATGTGTTCCATCCTGACTGGAAAGTTAAATTAAGACTATCCCCAGATCTCTTCACAACATCGCTGTAAAAATGTAATAGCACAAGGCATGCCTCTCATTTGGACTGGTATTGAGATGTATGTGAACATGGCCGCCAGGTACTGGGCATCTCTGCGGAACCTGGTGGTGTCCCTGATGAACTCCATGAAGTCCATCATCAGTCTGCTCTTCCTCCTCTTCCTCTTCATCGTGGTCTTTGCCCTGCTGGGAATGCAGCTCTTTGGTGGCAGGTAGGACCCACCAGCCAAAACCACATCATCATCACCTGTGTCTTCATTTTGTGTCTAGCCATTTTGGTGTTTTTCTATGCAAGAGAAGCCATAAAATAAATTGCTTGAAAAACAGCCAACAAGCCATTTATAATTGTTTTATGTTTTCAGTCGTTTGTTGTTGTTGTTGATGTCTTTCTTGGGATCTGCCCGACATTAATGTTATAGCTTTACTCCTCTCCCCTGCCTCCCGTTCCTGGTCAACTGAACCAAAACGATGACAAGATTCAATTTCAGCCCAGCAAATAGCGGCACGTCGGGTTTTCATCTTTGTGGCTCCCATCGGGTTTGTCGTGACAGAGCCTGAATTCTTTGGAGACCACAAGCCAAACATTCCACTTTATTACAGGGGGAAATATAAAGCTGCAGACAGGATAAAATAAAATTAAAACAGAAAGGAAGGAAAAAAAAAACAAGATGAGGGGAAAAGGTCGACTCCTTTTTCCAAGGGAGAGGCAAACAATCTAATTTAGCGAGGCAGGCAGGAAGCCAGTCTACCTGAATAAGATCAATGAGGGAAGTGCAGATGCCACTCAGATGCCATCCTCTCCTCTCTCTCTTCTCTCTGTTGTGTGCAGGTTCACCTTCGAAGACTTCACGCCCACCAACTTCGATACTTTCCCAGCCGCCATCATGACTGTCTTTCAGGTTAGAGATCAAACCGGTATCTCAAAGATTTTTGAATAGAGGAATGTGGAGTATAGGGTTTCTTTTTTTACAAAGATAACGAAACCTTGCTGGGTATAGAAATTGTAAAAGCCATTGAATGATTTTAATAGACCATATAGAGCACCCAAACAAATATGCAACTTCCTACTGTTTTACAATACTGTGTTACACAGTGCAATATAATCCTCATATTGGTATATGAGACATGTGGCGATGCACCCTGACAAAGCAAAGGATATTAATGTATGTTAAAGAAGGTCTTTGTAATGTGCCGTTTCTGAAGAAGGGTGTGCGTGTGTGTGTGTGTGTGTGTGTGTGTGTGTGTGTGTGTGTGTGTGTGTGTGTGTGTGTGTCCATCTGCTGTGTGTGTATGTCCCGCAGATCCTCACAGGAGAGGACTGGAATGAGGTGATGTATGACGGGATCCGCTCGCAGGGCGGCGTGAGGTCCGGCATGTGGTCGTCCATCTACTTCATCGTCCTCACTCTGTTTGGGAACTGTATCCTTCAACAGGCCTCCGCCAGCGCCCTCACAGCTCACAACAGACAACGCTGCCCAGCCCACTTGGAAACATGCCATGAATGTCAACATGAAATCGCTTATGTTTATACCAAAGATTCTAGAGCGGAGCTCTGTTCTAGAATCTTTGGTTTATACCTTTATCTCTGAATGACTCTTAACAATGTGTTATCTACCTTTCCACCATGAATGTGTAAATTGAACTGTTAGTAACTACTACTTTCATTCCCTCTTCTACTTTTAGACTTTTGGAGTCTCATTCATGCCATATGCCATATCTTTGAAGCACAATATACAGTGGAATAGTGCATTTTATTTAATTAATTAATTAATTAATTAAATAGTTTATTTTTATGTACGTGTTATGAATAAAAACACAGCATGGCTTACAATGGTTCTCTGACCAAGACATGTGATGCAGCATTTAGGAGGGTACAGCTCTGTCCTTAACCCGGAATGTGACCAGATACACTCCTCAACGTGTTTTTGGCCATTGCTGTGGACAATCTGGCCAATGCTCAGGAACTTACGAAGGTAATTTTTTATTCACCCCCAGTATCGCTGTCATACTCTCTCTTGTCCTCCGAATGTGACATTCAGTGATAAACAAATAAATAGAATAAACGCTGGTCGTTGGCTATTGTAGTCAAGCATACTTTCGGTCAGGCTGCAGCAGTCAGAGGAGCTGGCTGGAATGTTGAAACAGAATGTGCGGGGCTTGATCATCTGTGCCAGAAGACCCGGTGCAGTATGGTGCTCAGAGGGTCCGAGCCAATGAAACACTCAGTGTAAACACATCTTGCAATAATGTGATCAGTACTGACTCATCCATAAGTAATTACACAGCATTTAACTGGCTTTGAATCCCCGTGGACATATGTTTGATATGGATTCTTTGGCACGCCCTACAGTGTTAGACTCTCATGTGCGTTTGCATACCCAACTGACTACAGTATGTGTGTTACTAGAGTACTCCACAAGAGTGCAGACCACATATTTCAGACCCAGAGTCCTAAATCAAGCCAGTCTTGCATGCTCATGTACGGTCACGTACTGCACCTGTATTAGCTTGTAGCGTTTATGTGAATGTTGCATCTTACGGACAGGTCATGTTGATTCTTGAGGACATGCACAACCAATGCACTGAAAAAATGCAGGATACACCCTGAGTTATTAGGAGTTTTCCTGTTTGCAGTGTCTATGCCAACTGTCGTCAGGGTGCATTATTTATCATGTATTGTAATTGAACTGCTGCTGCCCAACAAGTCCTCATTCATTTGCCTCTGAAAGGATGAAGAGGAGGAAGAGGCGGCATTCAACCAGAAGCACGCACTGCAGAAGGCCAAGGAAGTGGGTCCCATGTCGTCCATCATGTCCTCAGAGTAAGTGGCGAGAGTGGGCCTGCCCCGCCTGCCTGCTGGCCTGCCTGCCTGCCTACCCCACCACTGGCACTGGAGGTGGCTCTGCACCAGGGCATCACGCTGACTAACACCTACTAACCCCTCAGCCCGTGTGGGCTCTCTGCTGTCTGACACCCCCCTCCCACACACACATACCCCGCACCCCCACGCATCCCTGGGGGTCCCGTAGCACTCCCATCTTCCAAACACCGAGTTAGAGATTGGCAGTGTGCACAGACCTTCACATAAATAACCAGGGCAGTCTCAGTAACACGCACACCTCCTTCTGCTGTACAGGTTAAAATACTGTAGAGAGGCTGTAGAGAGGGTAGCAGAGTAGTGCCTTATGAAGCGGCATATGTCGAGTGGCTTTGTGGAACGTGTACAACCGGAATGAAACTACAAATTGTTTATGGAGAGCTATTAAAATGCCAACACAACCACAACATGCTGCTTCAGTTGCACAAGAGGGAAGGCTTTGCTTGTGGAGAGCATTTTTCAAAAGGGTTAGTGTTTAGGAGCAGGGGGACAGTTGTTCAAGTCAGCGAGCGGGAGTCGTAGGGGATTGTTCAGCAGATGGACCCCCCCCCCCCACCCCATTCTCTTTCCCCACCTCCTGGTTTATGTTGCACCAGTATAATTTGCTGCGAATGGAGCAGAGTGTGTCGCCATGGCTACCGGCAGGCTTCCGAGCCGATGCAGGGGATGAGTCTATTATGTTGTCATAGAGACAGCTTCAGCCGCCTCCGAATGAAAACATTGAGCCGGGGTAGAGAATTTCCTCGCCATCTCCCCCAGCCAAAGATCCTCTCCCTGATTTCCCCGTTTGTCGGTTCCCATTGGAAAGCAGAGTGGTTGGTCTTGAGGAAGAGGTGGCTAGAATAGACCTGAGGGTCAACCTGATGAATGCTATTGGAATGGTCACTAAGTGCATTGCTCCTAAAATGCTTTGTATTGCCTGTGTGAGGCATGTAGCTACAGTGAAGAATGCCGCCACATGGAACAGCAGTGGACCGGCTGGTCTGCATGCCGTTTTAACCACTGACTCTGCATTGTATGGAAGCATAGG
Organism: Alosa alosa; assembly: GCF_017589495.1. NCBI lineage: Eukaryota > Metazoa > Chordata > Actinopteri > Clupeiformes > Clupeidae > Alosa > Alosa alosa. Next base: position 26,251,119 of record NC_063197.1, on the reverse strand, counting down.
AAAAATTGGACCAAAGACAGAATTTGCCTTAGGGTCCGCTGAAGACAAATGAGCAGAGAAAGCAATTTGTCTCTCAGCCCGACAGAGCACAAATCAATTAAATATTGCATAAAATGAGTGAAAATGAACCAACAAAAATGCCACCAGCTAGTTGACAAGACATTAGATGGCATGCTAGATAGGTTTGATATTCCAGAGAAAGAGAGAGTGTCAGCAGGTGAAGACATTGCAGGGAAGAAAAGTAGTAGAAACACAGTAAAAACCAGGGGAAGCACAGACTGTCTGGGGTAAAGTCCTTGTCAGAATGCATCTATTAGATGTTTAATATCACCGAGCTCTCTGGTTCTCTGTACACTATGCAGAGCCTGATCTTTGGTTGCCTGACGTCAGTGGAGCTGTGAGGCCAGCCGTGAGTGAGTGTAGGGCCAGGGTGCATGGCTAGCGTTTGGGGGACGGCATGCCCTCTCAGGCGGGACCTGACCTGAGCGCAGGTGGTTGCAGCATGTCCACGGCACTTTGGGAAACCTCTGCATGAGACCTAGTGGCATGACTCCTGCAATGACTTAGCATGATTGAGAATGTCTTGACTAACACACACACACACACACACACACACACACACACAAACACAAACACAAACACAAACACAAACACAAACACAAACACACACACACACACACACACACACACACACACAAACAAACACACACCCCCACATACACACACACTCACACAGACATGCTGCCATGCACACTGGGAATGCTACCCTTGGGGCTATCTGTCTACTAAAATCTATGTTGATGCTTCTGCCAATGGACCACCATTTATACATGTTCTATTTCTGTGTCATGTTTCTCCAAAATGTCTGAGCATTTCAAGTTTTTGATACAAAAATGTTGGTGTTGCACATGTTAATGTTGCTCCTTTCTCTAATACTGCTACCATCTTGTTGTCGTGTGGAGCTTTGCCTACCCTGTGACACAGACCAAAATATTCACAGACCTAGTTTTTTGTGTTAAGATTAGATAGATACCTTTTTCTCTACCTTATATCATTTTGTATAGATGTTATCTCATTGACCACATCATTTGCTTCAAGAAAAACAAAGACCTAACTCCATGTCTATCTAGAAGATTTGGGAGTAGGCTACCCTAATTGGTGAATAGTTTTATTGTTAGCAACGGCTAGCTGCTGTCATTTTGAACTGTGTCACAGGACCTGTTTTGTCTGAGTTCTCAGAAGCACTAATGTCTTGTTTTCAACCAATCGCTCATTGATAACACGGACCTCACAAGAGTGCGGGTGCGAGTACGAGTAAGTAGACACTGTCTGTTCATTACAATTTCCACGCTGTCTGCTAATATCATGCGCCGCGACACACTTCCGTTAGCCATCCCTATCCCCTATTACCACTTTGTCACTCTCTCTCTCTCTCTCTTTCTCTTTCTCTTTCTCTTCCTCTCTGTCTTCTTATCTGTTGGGTGTTGGGCATGTCACTGCCTTCTTTCCATTTTATCACTGCCTTCTTTAATCTTTCCAGTTCTGATTTGCCATTTCTCACTGAGTAATGTTTCTGACAAATTGTTTTTTTTTTTCCACATTCCACAACTTACATGGACCTGGGCGCTGGCCATAGATTTGGGGGCCTTGTGATTTTGTTTAGTCAATGTGCCTACTAAGAAAACATACATCAGTATTTTAAGTCTACAAATCAGATCTTGCTGAGAATGCTAAACCACACTCATTTTGGCCCATGCGAACATTGGAATTTTGCTGCTGATTACACAGAGATATATTATTTATCTTGTCTCAGTGGGTCCCAAAATAAAATCTTTAGTCAGTGCACACATCCAAGCCACCACAGAATGTGGCTTATCATACTTTCTGGTGTAATTCAGTTACAAGCATGATTTCACTTTATTAAGAAAATAAGATAAGGATTTCTCAGTTCTAAAAGCCTTGAAAGAGTAATATGTTTGAAGGAATGGAACACTGCTTCTACAGTATGTTCTATTGTAAATAACAAATATCAGATCCTACCAATAATGAGATGTTATCAAGTTACTGGTAATAGTAGACGTAGACTGTTGCTGAGGTTATATTTGTATTATTGAGGCAGCCGTGGCCTACTGGTTAGCACTTCGGACTTGTAACCGGAGGGTTGCCGGTTCAAACCCCGACCAGTAGGCACGGCTGAAGTGCCCTTGAGCAAGGCACTTAACCTCTCTCAGTGCCGCTGTTGTTGCAGGCAGCTCACTGTGTCGGGATTAGTGTGTGCTTCACCTCACTGTGTGTTCACTGTGTGCTGAGTGTGTTTCACTAATACACGGATTAGGATAAATGCGGAGACCAAATTTCCCTCACCGGATCAAAAGAGTATATTATATGCTTATACTTATATACTTATACTATTTGTAGTTGTAGTTATTATGTTTGAAATGGGATCGAATCAGGTGAGAGTTGTGTGTTTTGTTGACTGGGCATCCTGAAGGTGTTTGTGTCTCTCTCTTCAGCAGGCGGAGGAGGCCCTACCTGTACAGGAGGCGCGCCATTCACAGGAGCCGGCCTGCCTAC
>NC_063197.1:26218545-26243545 GCF_017589495.1 Alosa alosa | reverse complement strand
TCATGCTGAATGTTTTGATTGATTTGGCAGATGATTGATCAGGGTTTGATTCTCCATGATGGCTCGTACTTTCGGGACCTATGGAACATTCTGGACTTCGTCGTAGTGATTGGAGCTCTGGTGGCCTTTGCGCTCACGTAAGTCTGGCTGAACTGATAATTCTACACCAAGAGGGGGTGTTGTTTATCTTCAACTACCAACAACCAACGAAATGGTTACATTTTGAGGAACTTGGTGCTTTGGCTACTGGTTAATATGGTATGGAAAGTGAAATAGAGGCCATACATTTGGGCTACATTGGGTCTTTTTTTATTATTATCTAACCTTTATTCCTTATTTTTGGCCAATGTTGATGGAACTGTAGGTTTAGATTTATGAAACACTTTTCTTTCCTTTTTCTTCTTCTTCTTCTTCTTCTTCTTCTTCTTCTTCTTCTTCTTCTTCTTCTATCTGCAAGCTACTATGTACACTGTGTCCATCTGAAACTTTTGTGAAGGACAAAAACCTATTCTGTATCTCTCCAATCTCATTTCTGTGTGGATGCACCCATGGATTGTGTTTTCGGGAACGGACACCAGGAATGTGATGGGGTAAAAAGACTTCTCAGCCCTGTCCCTCCCAGTCTGCATTTCTTTTTCTTCACCCATCCATACTCCATCAGAAAGACATTGTGCTTTTTCTTTTGTTGTTTTTGTTGCTACTTCTGGTTTGCTTTGACCATGCTGGAAAAGCAGAAGTGATTCACTTACTTAATACTGGACTCAGTTCACTCATGTTAAGTGATATATTCACAGTTTTACACCAAGATATCTATACTTTTTCTGACATCAGTGTTTGTACAATTAAACCTATTTGGCTTTACATCAGGCTAGATATCACATTGATATCACACTAGAGGATCACATGTAGACTTTGAGCCTACTGTCAGAATGTTGACATCTGGTCTGCTTAGAAATAGTTTGGTTACACTTTACTTGATAGTATCGACATAAGAGTGACATGACACTGTCATGAACATGTCATAAATAAGTCATAAACGTTTATGACATAACGCTTCTGTTATTAAGTGACATTCGGCTTTTGTCATAACAAGTTAGGGTTAGGGTTAGGATTAGGGTTAGAGGTTAGGATTAGGGTAAGGGTTAGGGTTCATGTGTCATGACAGTGTCATGTGTTCATGACAGTGTCATGTCACTCTTATGCCGATACTGTCAAGTAAAGTGTTACCAATAGTTTTAACTCACACAATTATACTATATGTATGTGTCCTGAACCCCACCACAAATATCATCATTATCATCATTAGAGGTATAATAGAGAATGTATCTCTCAACAGGGATATTAAATGCTGTGTGCATGGTGTTGCTTCATACTGCACGTTGCCATCGCAGCCATGCTATATATGTTATATATGTTATATATCTTATATATCACATGGAGTGAATAGTGCTTGTTTGTGCAAGGAGAATCCATTTTGTATTGCCTTTCCACAGGAATAATAAGGGAAGAGATATAAAGACCATCAAGTCTCTGCGCGTGCTTCGAGTCCTGAGACCTTTGAAGACCATCAAGAGACTTCCCAAGTTAAAGGTAACTGGTGATATTACTGTGACCATGTCATAGTGTCAACTGATGGTGTCAGTCAATTTCAACTCCACTTCGCATCGTGCCTAAGAACGCCCCTTAGCTGTTCTAGAATCACTGGAACCTCAGTATCTCAGTATCAGTAGCCTCAGCCTCAGTATCAGACACAGTATTCTATCGGTATGGAAGATAATATTTTTGTGCTGTACACGTTTCCCACTGCCTCCTTGGCACACACTCTACCGTACCATCTGACAGCATCACTTCCACGTATGCATACAGTTCCCTGCCTGCTATCTGAAATCCGGTGGATAGACTCGCACCTCACAATATGTATTGTATTTCCACCCTTGCAGGGTTGTGACTATATGTGTGTAACTATATGAGTGTGTTTGCAGTGTACTGGAAGCCCAACACATACCTTTATTGAAAGGGTTGTTCTCTCCCTGAACAATTATTATGACCAAAAATGTGGTTTGCAAGCACATGAGGTATTGCTGGCTGAGGCTAAGAAATTAGAGTGAACAACCTTGCAGAGAGTCTGTCACATTTTCCCATCCTGTTGCTTATCCTGATGCCTTTCATGTTTTACCCTATTTGTCACAACTTTGGGTCCTTGGAGAGAGAAAAGAGTCACTTAGTAAGTGAAATATTAGAGAACTTGATCAAACAAAATTGTCAAAAAATGTCGACAATTTACTTAAACTATGTGTGTGAAACGATGGTTGTCTCAGAGGATTATTGTTCCGTTCACCAGCTGTCTTTGAACCCGAGAGGGGTCCACGTAGAGAGGGTTTTGGAAATTGTTTGAAGATAAAAGTATGCCTCAGACCAAATGAGCTCTCTTATAACGAAGGTCACCAACACATGCTACAGGGACCTATGAGGAGGCTCTTGTGTGGGAGATTCTGTCATTAAGAGGAAGGCTAGAATGGCTTAAAGTTTCATCAACGGCTACAAAGCCATTGACACATTCTGTGTCCTTGTTGGCCATCCCTCACTTCTAGTTTGAAAGTCTCGTTGAAGAGTGTCGGAGATTATTTCCCTGAATGAGAAGCTAAAGCCTCCTTCACTGATGTAATGCCCAGGCAATTCCACTTATTTTCTTGCACTTATGATTGAACTAGTAAGTATTCATTTGTATTCTCTTTCTCTCTCTCTCTCTCTCTCTCTCTCTCTCTCTCTCTCTCTCTCCACTTTGTAGGCAGTTTTTGACTGTGTGGTCAACTCTCTGAAGAACGTTTTCAACATCCTCATCGTCTACAAGCTCTTCATGTTCATCTTTGCCGTGATAGCTGTGCAGCTTTTCAAAGGGAAGTTTTTCTACTGCACGGACAGCTCCAAAGACACGCAGACGGACTGCAAGTAGGTGTTCATCCAGCTGCCTGTGTGCAATGATACAGTGCATCATTCTGGCCTCACCCATATTTAATGTTGACAATCAGGATACAATGAAGCATTACCCTCTAGGGTCCTTTGCCAGGGATGTTGTTTTTTCAATGAGAGAGAAGGCTCAGTTGCCTTGACTGAGTCAGGGTCAATTTAGATAGTATTTCTATCTCCCTTTTGCACTGAACAGATTTATATAAAGTATGAGGCACAGAGAGCACAAAATCAATCATGTGTACTATGGGTCTGTTGCTTCTGCCCTGCTTGAGTCGGCTGATGATGGTAATCACCGGGTGTACAGTGCCTCTTAGCTTAGGAACTGTGATGATTGGCAAATCAAATATGAACGATACTGTCAAGGTGAAGTGGCTTGGAGTGGGGGAGTGTGTGGTGTGACGTCACGCCGTCTCTTTCAGGGGATATTACATCGACTACGAGAAAGACAAGAAGGAGGTGAAGAAGAGGGAGTGGAAGAGGCACGACTTTCACTATGACAACGTGGTCTGGGCCCTGCTGACCCTCTTCACCGTCTCTACAGGCGAGGGCTGGCCACAGTGAGTATCCACACCCCCATAAAAATAACATTTATAAGACAAGATGAAGGGCTGTTGTAAAGTGTGATTTATGAAGATCATCACTTCATGAATGCCCTGACTTCTAGCCTGTCATCTCTCATACGTCGTAACGGCAGGGCTTGTTTATCAGAAAAACAGGACAGATGAAGCCTTCTTGGTATTCAGTGACAAAAAGCTCCTGTGGTGTTCAGTGACTAAAAGTTTAGTGAATGTAAAATAAACACTGAACATGCTAGTAATTAAATGTTTGGGTGGAATGACATATTGAAAGGCACAATGACGCCAAGAAGGGCTATTTTAGCTCATTTGTCCCATGTCCACACACGTGGGAGGAAGTGCAGTAGGCCGTTAGTAGGCGTTAGTAGGCCGTTAGTAGGCCGTTAGTAGGTATGCCGTTACTAGGCCGTTAGTAGGCCGTTAGTAGACGCCGTTAGTAGGCCGTTAGTAGGCGTTAGTAGGACACATGGGACCATGTTTTTTTTTTCTCTCAGTCAACCACCCACAAAAAAAATTTCCTGTCATTCAAGATGTGTAATAGTCATGCTCTCCCTGCATGTTGTTGTTGTAATAAAGTGAGAGAGTTCGAAACAGCATCATGTCCAATATCCCAATATGTGGTTTAATATTCTATATTTCTCATTAGTAGATCACTTTCTACAAAAAGTTCAGTAAGTAAGTAAGTAAGCCGTGAGGCATTGAGTTGTTATCAAGAGTCTGTTCTAAAGATTGTATCATTCTCCGGTTCTCAGGGTCCTGCAGCACTCAGTGGACGTGACCGAGGAGGATCGCGGTCCCAGCCGAGGGAACCGGATGGAGATGTCCATCTTCTATGTGGTCTACTTTGTGGTCTTCCCCTTCTTCTTTGTGAACATCTTTGTGGCCCTCATCATCATCACCTTCCAGGAGCAGGGCGACAAGATGATGGAGGAGTGCAGCCTGGAGAAGAATGAGGTACCAGAGCAGACACACACCTGTGTTCAGAACATCTACTCATTCTCTCTCTCTATAGATAGATAGATAGAGAGAGAGAGAGAGAGAGAGAGAAGGAGATAGAGAGAGATGTAATATGCTTCTCATATATAGTGCCCGAGTAGATGTTCCAAATTATGTCTGTTCACTCTGTTGGCAGAAAGTTGACTATCATATTAAATCGATAGCTGCTATTTTACCAAATATTGACGAAAAGAAGACCTATGAACAGGGCTGTGTCTGTTTTGTTAAGGTACATGTACCTTTTTGTCCAGTTCCCTCTCGAGTCCAATGGCGAAACAGTGTGGGTAACTGGGACAGTTTGCATTTCACTATTGTTCACCATCAGCCTCATGCCGTTCTCTGCCAGGGAGAGGTAATTCTTCTAATTATTGTACAGCTGTGTTTGATCATTTACAGCTTTCCAATCAGGGTGATGGAACTATTCAGTAAAAACATCTGGTGGTCATATTTTTTTTTATAATGAAAGCATCTGTGGTCCCAGTTCACATACTGTACAGGCACACAGACAAACACACAAACAAAAGTGCTCGCATGGATACACACACAAAAAATACACACAGCTCATATCACACACACTGTAACATTAGCATAGTATTCTCCATCCTCTTGTGTAACATACCCACAACTGTGCAAGACAGATGCCCTCAGTGAACCCTGAACACAGTCACTACATCTTGTGCACAGTCACTACATCTTGTGCCCGTCACACTTCCGGCCACTTCCTGAGGCATGTGGGGTGGAGGACCAGAGCTGCCCTTCCGAACTGTGTTGTTTACCTCGTTATCACTCGTTGTGGTAACCCCCTCAAAGGTCCACTCTTAGAACTTGACCTCACATTCCATTCCATGGAAATGGAACACTGTCACAGTTTTGTGTGTGAGGGCCATGGGTTAACACTGGAATGTTGCGGGTCGTTTAAAATGACCCCACTCAGGTGAAAGAGCTTCACTCTCTCAGCTCCGTTTGACAGCGGATGATGCGAAGGGCCACCGTCTTTCATGGAAAATAGAGTCTTGGACGCCTACGCAGACGTCACATAAAGATTGCATAGTCTGTCCCACCGAAAACCCATTTGCCCTCCATCAATATTGACCCTCGCAGGCTCATTTCAAAAGTTCCACTCATATGTAAACCCCTTTCAAGAGCCAGCAAAGCAAGCAATCCAGTGCCTTTGGCTAGTGTGAGGTTGGCTTAGTTTTCCACTCACACAAAGGGTGTAGCCTGGGAGCGAGACCCATTGTGCTTTCTGCCCAGGGCTTCGGCACAAGCGGCTAGCAAGACAGACATCTCTTTTGAAGTTTCCTTCCCTTGACAGTAACACCAATGCGCTCTCTTTGTCTCGGCCTCTCCCTCTGCTTCTCTTATCTTCCAGAGGGCCTGCATTGACTTTGCCATCAGCGCCAAACCACTGACTCGCTACATGCCCCAGAACAGGCAGACCTTCCAGTACCGGCTGTGGCACTTTGTGGTGTCACCCTCGTTTGAGTACACAGTGCTGGCCATGATCGCCCTCAATACCATAGTCCTCATGATGAAGGTGAGTTGACGTCAGGTCATTCAAGGTCACCCCTAGATCTACCCCCCATACAGGCTCAGACCATTCCCATTGTTGCTCCGCAGTGCCCCCTTGCATCACCTTGTTTAACCCCCTAGCAAAAACATCAGTCTTACATTACATCTCAATGCAGAGCGAGACAGTTTGGTGTTATATTTGTCATACAGCTCACTGCAGACATATAGTTGTTGGTTGCAAAATCTACAGGTAGGTCTTACAGATGTAAGATCTATTGGCCAGACAGATGTATAGGCTAGACATCCCAGGCAGGCTTGGAGAACATTCCCAAACAACTCCCAAACATTTTGCCTAGACGAATGTGACTCACTGGTCATTAAATATTGATGTATAGCCTTGAGCATTTCCTTAACATACCAGCATGAGCTCTACCCCTGGGCTGCCTAAAACACTGGGCACTGTTTATGGCAAACACAGTACAGTATGTGTGCGTGGTATGTGTCTGCTAGCTGCGTGTCTGACAGTTGTTTCCACACCTAGGCTAAAGTAAATGTTGCCACCCAGCTTGGCAGCATCAGATGCTCTGGGAGTGCCTCACCATGTCAGATATGCAAGAGGGATGATGGGTGTTGGCAGGCTTGGGGGGAGGGAGGATGTTGCTGACATCAATGGTTGAGATCAGTTCATGGATGTCACTTTAGGTCACAGCAATGTGCCATGCAAGAAACACACTCTGCCACTCTTTTGTCTCTCATCCCTTGATATTTCAGCCTGGTTTCCTTTCATTGTACTTTACCTCATTCTCTCATCCCATGTGCTGTAATTCAGGCTTTACCTCAGGTACAGGATACCTCACATACAGTTTACCCTGTTCTCAGGGATGTAGTGGTAAAATAAGAGGTGGGTAAACTATGAATTCTGTTATATGAGTGAGATGGACTGCGCCATGCGGTATCAGATTTTTAAAAAAGACATTCAGAACATCTTTGATGATGGTGGAGGTTATTGTCCAATGTTTATAACAATACCAGGGGTATTAAATGATTCCTAGAGTGTTGATGAGTGTACATATTGTGAATGTAGATAATACAGGGGCAGCCGTGGCCTACTGGTTAGTGCTTCGGACTTGTAACCGGAGGGTTGCCGGCTCGTACCCCGACCAGTAGGCACGGCTAAAGTGCAGCTTTAGCAAGGTACCTAACCCCTCATTGCTCCCCGGGCGGCGCTGTTGTTGCAGGCAGCTCACTGTGCCGGGATTAGTGTGTGCTTCACCTCACTGTGTGTTCATTGTGTGATTCACGGATTGGGATAAATGCAGAGACCAAATTTCCCTCACAGGATCAAAAGAGTATATATACTTATACTTATAAATTGTGATTTTTGGATGTTAAAAGTTGCAATTGGTGAATAAACTCTTTTGAGAGGTGGATAAACTCTAATAAGAGGTGGATAAACTCTATTTCTGAAATTTCAGAGGTGGATAAACTGTGTTTACTTGCGTTTAGCCTCCACTACATCCCTGCCTGTTCTCACCTCCTCTCTCTTTGTGTGTGTGTGTGTGTGTGTCCGTAGTATTACTCGGCCCCACCGGCGTACGACACGGTGCTGAAACACCTGAACACGGCCTTCACTGTGCTCTTCTCTGTGGAGTGTGTGCTCAAGATCATGGCGTTCGGCTTCCTGGTAAGTGTAACCCAGGTCGTAATTCGTCACGGCCCTCGAACCCGCACACCTCCACACACAACGGCATGGGAGTCGAACGCCCTAACCACTGAGCTAAAAGCCCAGGCTTCCAACTCAGCGGTTAGAAGCGTTCTCAAGGTTATGGTTGTGAGGATTTACACGGGCAACTAGCACACTAGCTCAGTTCGCCTCCGTTACATAAGCACAGGAGAAATTTCCACTCACATCAGAATGAAGTCAGTACAGAGCTCGGATGAAAGCTGAACACCTCTGTACTGACCTTTATATATATTTCATATATATTCAATATATTAAATATTTCATGTCACTTTATCTCATTGGCTGTTCTGTTACAGAACTACTTTCGCGATACGTGGAATATATTTGACTTCATTACCGTCCTTGGCAGCATCACTGAAATTGTAATGGTGGACATGCAGGTAAAAGTAAATATTTTTCAATTCCTCAGTCACCCTTTAATTTAAATAAAGAGCCTCGGAAATATCCGCCTTTAAACCCACCTGTGTTTGTGTGTGTGTGTGTGTGTGTGTGTGTGTGTGTGTGTGTGTGTGTGTGTGTGTTCCCCCTCTGTGCTCTCTGTGCTGCCAGTCAACATCCGTCAACATGAGCTTCCTGAAGCTCTTCAGAGCAGCTCGGCTGATTAAGTTGCTCAGACAGGGCTACACCATACGAATACTACTCTGGACCTTTGTACAGTCCTTTAAGGTCAGTAGTCCTCTTTGGCAGCCTCCTGCCATGATGATGCATTGCTTACTGATGATTGCTTAGTGATTATTCATTCATTCATTCATTCATTCATTCATTCATTCATTCATTCGTTCATTGACTGTTGGATGGATTGCATGAAGGCCATTGCACCCCGGCGCCAACATGAGTGCGGCGCACTCCGCTTTCGACAATCAATTACATCCGATTCCATTGTTCTCAATACAACTCCGCACACAAGCGTAGCACTTTGCCGCCACTGCCGCTGTGTAGATTAGGATTCAGTTTTATTTTGTTGTTTAGTTTTTGCCATTTAAAAAAACGTCGCCGCTGATGTGCGTGGCAAGTGATGCCGATGTACACAGGGCTTTAGTCATTGTTATAATCATGCACATTGTTGCAGTATTCAACATCAACTTCATTATCATTAAGGTCGTTGACAGTGATTTGACATGAGGCTTCCCTTTCAGGCTCTACCTTATGTGTGTCTGCTCATTGCCATGCTGTTCTTCATATATGCCATCATTGGAATGCAGGTAAGCGCACCTGATACTTTGTGATACATCTCTTTTCCAATAGCGTAAAGTCAACTTACGTCTATTTGTTGTTGGCAAGAAATTACACCAGTCATACCAAACCAGATCAAATCCAAATCATACCAAATTCCAATACCCACATATGAGTCTAACATGTCACACAGGTTTTTGGAAATATAAAGCTGGATGAGGAGTCTCACATCAACCAGCACAACAACTTCAAGACGTTCTTTGGAGCTCTCATGCTTCTCTTCAGGTACGGCAGCACACCGTCTCACCCTCCGTCAGCCCACAGAGCAGCTGCCACTCACAAGCAGAGCTTAACGTTCTGCAGGCCTCCTTCTGGGCCATGGGGAAAGTGGAGAAAAACTTGGGTGAAAACACTCCAGGATGTGAATACTTTTTGTATTATTCGGTCTAATTGAGTGTTATTCTGCTCACAGAGTCTGTGGTACAAAGTAGAGCAAAAAACTAAAAGAAGGGATCAGAGTTTACACAGCATGTCAATACACTATAAAAACATAAAATATCCTCAGCCCACCAGTGTTCGGTCTGAAAAACAGTTTTCGTCAGCGCCTTTTGCTAGGAGACGAGTTGGCAAGATGTAAGAAGCTGAGAGCTGTGTTGTGTGTGCAGGAGTGCTACGGGGGAGTCATGGCAGGAGATCATGCTGTCCTGTCTGGGGGGGAAGGACTGTGAGCAGGACCCCCTAAACAAAGGAGGCTGTGGCACAGACTTCGCCTACTTCTACTTTGTCTCCTTCATCTTCTTCAGCTCATTCCTGGTGAGACAGAGAGATGTACCAATAAATGCACAAAATATGCAGAATCACACAAATACATACTGTATGTATGGGATAATGTATGAAACGCCGGTCATTATTGGGAAAATAAGTCCCAAAAGGGCGAACCGGACCCAGACGCGCCAGACCCCTCTGCTGCGCGACGGGGTCCGGTTCGCCCTGTCGGGACCTATTTCCCGATAATGACCAGCGTTCTATACATTATCCCTTACATAATGACCGGTAGAACTTTGGGAAATCCCATTCAAGTCAATGGAGCATTCTAGTTGCATTGTGAAGAGCCGTATAATAAGTATACATACTATAGATTTCTATACATTTTATTCAGACATTTAGGTACACACCACACATTTACATGGATTAGTTTGTTTTATACATGTTTAGTATGTTTTGTTTTGGCAAAATAACATTGATCATAATCGGTTTTCACAGTTGACAGCATAACATGAAACTTTATTTGCATCCATGGTTTCCTCCTCATGTCCTCCACTTAGATGCTGAACCTGTTTGTGGCGGTCATCATGGATAACTTTGAGTACCTCACAAGAGACTCCTCCATCCTGGGCCCTCATCACCTGGATGAGTTTGTGCGCATCTGGGGCGAGTACGACCGTGCCGCATGGTGAGCAACTACTTGCATTTTATCCATAACCTAGCTATTATCCAAAATCACAAAGCCAATGCTGTTCAGCACAAATGCAAGAGGAACTTCTGAAATTATGATCCATTTCTTGTTGCTGAATATGATTAGAAAAAGATTTGTGAAAAAGATTTAGCATTCTTTGCTTCATGGTTTGTATTTGCATTTGTTTATATTTGACATGCTTGAAACAGAGATACTGTACATATACTGTGTAGAATGCATGGAAATCTTGTGAGTGTTTTGAATATATAATTTAAATGTTATTAACCATTGCTATAGGGTGTCTCAGCAATGATGGGTGTATAGTAATGACATTGTATAATAACTATTATTTGATTGTATGACATTCAGATATAATTTCTGTTATGTTATGTATCACTTTAGTGATACAGTACATGAACTACTTACATAAACAGTACAGACTGTTGTATTTGTAACTATCTTGAGTTTATTTTTGTCAAATGCCCAATCTCACGTATCCCATTATACTAAAATAAGATATTATGTGCATGCACATTGGAAATAATACTCTATTGTATGCAGTGGCCTTGTTCTTCCCTAAATAACACAGGGCCAACATCTGTTTATACAACCAAAAGCATGTGGGTGATCCAGCTCTGACAAGATTAGTCCCCAACTCCTGTGTTTCTCTAACAGAATGTATTTTGCTTTCCAGTGGAAGGATCCACTATAAGGAGATGTACAAAGTAGTGCGTGCAATTTCACCCCCTTTGGGCTTTGGAAAGAATTGCCCCTACAGGGTGGCCTGCAAGGTTTGGCTCTCCCCCCGCAAGATTCCCTTACTGACCCCCCTCCTCACACACCCCTCTCTTTCCCAACACCCCAATCTCCCCGAAACCCCCCTTAGTTCTCCCTCTCCACCTCTACCCCCCTTTCCCCTGCCTGATACTGGTTCCCTCCCGTCCACCCTTGGCCTTTTTGCGCTGGTGGGGTAACGCTCTCCTCCTCACCCAGAGAATGACAGTGCGTGGTCCTGCAGGGTAGTGAGGCAGCTCTTCAAGTGGCATCCACACCAAATCACTGCAATCAGCCAACTGAGGCGAATGCTACTAGGGCTGGGTATTCTTCTAAATGACTGTCATTGTGGGGACTTTTGTGCTCTGGTGGCCTGAGACAGTGATTGTTGTGGTTTTATTTTGGTGTGGATGGTTCCACAAACACCAGCCCCCACCCCCTACCCCACCCCACCCCACCACTACCCCATCTTTTGGGTTTGTCAGCATTGTAAGAGCCACGATTTCAAACCCCCACACCCCAAACTGCTGCTGTTCTTCCAGCCCCAGGAGTCTCACCTATCATCTCTCTGTCCATACTTACAAACAACCAGCTTCTCTCCTCAGCGATTTCTATGACTGCTGCGCATAGAAAGACGACAACCTTTTTTTGTTTCTCATTTTTTCGAATTTAATCTGTGTTGTTGCTTTCACCCTCCACCTCTTACTCGTTTTTTCTTGTCTCCCGTAGTGTGGGAGTGCACTGAATAACCCTCCTCTCTTTTTTCCCCCTCTCCTGTTTTTTTTCCTTTCTTTCATCTATTCTTTTCTCTGTGTTCTTTTTGGAATGTTTACCTTCTCTGTTGCCCTCCCCCCTCCTCCTCTTCCTCCTCGTACTCTTCCTCATTTTCATTGCTCCCCAACCTCCACCCCCAGTGGCCGCATTCATTACACTGACATGTACGAGATGCTGACGCACATGTCTCCGCCTCTTGGCCTGGGCAAGAAATGTCCTTCCAAAGTTGCTTATAAGGTAGTCTGAGCATACTTACATATTTACATTTTTTGTTCTACAATATTTTTTTGTACAGTGTCATTCTTATTCTACACAGACTTAGTCAAATAAACAATGCCAGCAGATGTCACATTCTTGGCAACCTTTTGTTGGATCAGTGATCACCGTTAGACCATTCGTTTAGCCTACATCTGGCACAACATGCTGAGAGTGCTTGTGAGAGGATAAGCATAATTTGTTGGCTTTGTTTTTGTTCAGTGGTTAGTCATTCTTTGTTCTTTCATGTTTGTGTATTTGTTTTGCTTGTTTGGTTGCTTGATTTTTGTAACCGTAAAATTCAGCACAGAGATATTGATTTTCTCAAAAACGTCAATATCAGTAGTTAGACAGAAGGGGAGACCGGCAAAACGTCAATATGTCACCTGTGCTTTCAAAGTTGCCTTTCTCTCCCTCTTCCTTGGAAAAATATAACCTCATTCTCACTGTCCGACCTTTCGTCCAGATGTAAACATGTATGTTGTGTATATAGTGTCGAGTGCATTCTTTCTGTCAGATCGCTGTGTTACTTCTTTAAAATTGCTAACGTGATGGATGTCGCATAGTGGCTCAGTAGTGAATATAAGCATGCTATTTTTTTCTCCACTTGTTATGGATCAAGTAAGACAAAGTAGAAGAAAAGAAAAAACACTAGAAGCCTCTGCCCCATAACTGTCAAGTTTCCAGTCTTAACACATTGAGGCCACATCTGGGCTACTTTTAGACGCGTTTTTTCACCCCCTCCTCTGAATGCGCATGCCTTCTCTTCTTCCCCTCCACTCTCCCTTTTCTGTTCATCATTTACCTTTTTGGCGCATGGAACAAACACTTGGTTCCTCAAATCATGGGCCTCAGTAAGGGCAGGCTCTGCATATTTGTTGAATACTTCCATTAATACTGTAATGGCCAGAGAGATTAGAATGATCTAAGCTTCCTTAATAATCAAACAATGTCAACAAAAGAATCCTGAGAACAATCAAACTGGGCCAGCTTTGAGGAACACAGCTTAACGTTCTCATAGAGCCTGGCTAGAACCGTCAGTATTGCATCACTTCTATCCACCCACCTGTGGCCTAGTACTTGAATGAGGATATTTAGTTTTCTGAGTGACTGTATACCATTCCATACATTTTGATATGATTAATCTATTTAGCCACAAATATTTTAGTATTTAGTGTGTTGTATGAAACTGAATGCATTTAGTATATATACAATAACTCCACTTGTAATGGCTGGCTAGTTTGACTCAACGCTGGACTTACATGTGTCTTTCTCTCCAACCCCCCTCCGGTGGTGCTGGCTCTGGCCCTTGGCTACCACAGAGGCTGGTGCTGATGAACATGCCTGTGGATGAGGAAATGTCCGTCCACTTCACCTCCACACTCATGGCCCTGATCCGCACGGCGCTGGAGGTCAAGATCGCCCGAGGTCAGACACGCACACAACACCACCAGCCCACCTCTAAGCCCCCCCCCAGTTCCAAGCCATAGCAGCCTGGGACCTAATAACAAGCTTCTTTGTCACAAATAATGACTTGACTCCTTGACTGATGTGCAGGGGGAGAGGACAGAGGCCAGATGGACATGGATCTGCAGAAGGAGATCAGTGTGATTTGGCCACATCTCTCTCAGAAGGCCTTGGACCTGCTGGTGCCTATTCATAAAGGTGAGGTGCTTCAACAGGCTGGGAGTGTGGATAATTCATTCCAGAGCATCTCTTGGCTAGATTTCTGCATTTGTTACGGTTATTCAACATGCCCAAGGTGGAAAAAAAGTGATGAATTCAGTGCATTTCGGAATAGTCTGTCTAGATATTGCATTTTTAGTTATATGGAAACCCCTTATGAATATAAAAAATAGTTTCTGAGCCTAAAGGGCCGTTCACACCAAGAATGATAACTATAACGATAACTTTAGTCATAACGATAAAAGTGTCCACACTGACCAACTATAAGCAAAGTCTCTCCTTGTGTTAATGAATGTGATGGCTAAAATGTGATGGATTCTGATTGGCTGTTAACTTTTTATTGTTCTCAAAATCACTCTGAAAGTGATCCCCAACGATAACGTTCTTTATGTCATGTTCATAAGCGAGAACGATATTTTTTAATAGTTATCGTTATAGTTATCGTTCTTGGTATGAACGGCCCTTTATGCACTACGTGTCTTTTTTGCTTTGCTTTTGTTTTTGCTTTGCAAACCAGTCTTACTTGTCTACAATGAATTTTGTAAATTGTAAACAGTTCTCACCATCAGAAAAGAAAACAATTGATTTTCTTTCCTATGTAGTAATACTATAGTTATGCTATAGTTAGCTTAAAAAGAGCAATTTTCACAGCATCTCACTTATTTAATGTGGCGTTTTTGTGTTATTTCAGCCAGTGACATGACTATTGGCAAGATCTATGCAGCTATGATGATAATGGACTACTACAAACAGAGTAAAGCCAAGAAGTTGAGACAGCAGCTGGAGGAGCAGGTGCCATTGATGTTAATTGAATTATCCACATTACTTCTCTAATTAATATACTTAGTAAACATTGTCACTCACCCACACTGTGCGTTTTTAGAGAAAGATGATATTTGCCTTTTTAAAATATGCTTTAACGTGGTGTAATATGTTTTTGTGTATCAGTTTATACATATGGGGTCACTAATGGATGCATCTGAAGTGCATTCGACTGGATGCCAGTGCGATGGGTGGTGATGGTCTGTCTTAATTCACTGTCCCTCTTGTACTGTCTCCCTCACTCCCTGCAGAAACATGCCCCCATGTTTCAGCGCATGGACGCCTCCTCTCTGCCTCAGGACATTCTCAGCAATGCCAAAGCTCTACCATTCCTCGCTCGCAGCACTGGCTCTGCCCTGTAAGCATTGGGTCTGTGTGTGTGTGTGTGTGTGTGTGTGTGTGTGTGATATTTATGTGTCCCTATAAGTGTGTGTGTGAGTGTGTGTCTGTTTCTGTCCATATATATTTATGTGTGTGTGTGTCTGTGTCTGTGTCTGACCCTATATATATTTGTTTGTCAAAAAAGGAGAGAAGAGATCCGAGGCACTCTGATATATAAATAAAAGTCCTTTTTATTTTACTCTGGACCTGCCGACGCGTTTTGGTCGCTTCCGACCGTCTTCAGGGCTTAAAGAAGGTCGGAAGCGACCGAAACGCATCGGCAGGTCCAGAGTAAAATAAAGGACTTTTATTAAGATATCAGAGTGCCTTGGGTCTCTTCTTCCTTATTCCTTTGGGTCCTGATGAGCACCTGATTCTGGATGTCTACTCCGTCACCCACTGAAGCAGTCACTTTTTCTCTCTCCATATATTTGTTTGTGTTGGTGTGTGTGTGTGTGTGTGTGTGTGTGTGTGTGTGTGTGTGTGTGTGTGTGTGTGTGTGTGTGTATACGGGCATTTGTTTTTCATCCCCACATATTTATGAACGTGTATTTGTGTACAAGAATATATTATGGACCATGTGTATAAATGGACTATGTGTTTAGATGTGAGATGAAAGGTATGTGGTTTAGTCAGGTCCCCTCCTTTACCCCCTCTTTTCTCCATATGGACCAGGGGCGGATTTGTGGCCTTGAGTCCCATTTCTCCGCAGGAGTTGTTCATGTCGCCTATGACATGCCATGATGTGGAGGAGCAGGAAGAGCCGTATCACCACCACTACCACGGCCATCACCTGCACACTATGGTAAGATGAAGGGTGGAGACATAGCCGTTCAGTTGCAGATAGAGTTTCTCGTGGGTTTTATGAAGACACGGGAAAGCACTCAGCTGAACACATCTGGTCTCAAGGAGCACAATTTGAAATGGGTCATAACATTCAGAAGGTCATACTGAAAATACATGACCATTTTTGTATACTGAAAAGAAATTACCATGGATTTGAGTGCATCAGTAAGTACCAGATGCAATTAAATGTTTTGTGGGTTTCCGATTCAGGGTTGTATTAGTCATCTTTGTCAAGTACATTTTCTAAAACTGATAGTTCCGGTCCTTGATTGTGATTGGCTGAATTGCGTTCGATGCCGTTGTAAAATGCAGCATAAACATACACCTTGACCGCATTTCGTTCTATATTACTGCGCTACCATAATGATACAAAGGTTAAAGTAACTGCGTCTCGATGTAGAGAAAATATATTTCTTGGCGGAAGAGTGATTATCTATGAATAAATCGGTTCTATTTCTAGTTGCTGTGCCTTTACTTTATGAAACTTTGCCAGGTATTTATAGTAACAGTTTTAGAAAAGCAATAAGCCACTCGAGTCTGTAGGTTACACTGATTCTACAACAGCTAGCGCATCGTGCCTAACAACACCCCTTAGCTGTTGTAGAATCAGTGTAACCTACGGCCGCTAAACCCTGAATTGTACAATTTAACCCACCACTTCCTTTACCTCTTTTCTAGAATTAAGTTATTGCATAGATAAAAAAAACTATATGCAACAGTA
This sequence comes from Alosa alosa, assembly GCF_017589495.1. Classification (NCBI taxonomy): domain Eukaryota; kingdom Metazoa; phylum Chordata; class Actinopteri; order Clupeiformes; family Clupeidae; genus Alosa; species Alosa alosa. The sequence continues at coordinate 26,226,860 of NC_063197.1, read as the reverse complement.
TTTTTAACTTTGGTTTTGGCAATATTTTGTGTATTATCACCAGTAAGATAATACAGTTAGCATTCTGCACACGGATGCTTAGCAGGTTAAGGGCCAGCTAAAGCTCTCAGTGGGGGCGGGTTCTTATGTTCGATTTCTTATGGATGATTTGATGGGCAATCACTATGTGTTCATGTCATCGTCAAGCTCTCGTCCAAAGGGACATGTCAAAGTGCCTCCACCAGTGCCAACCCCCCCGTTACTCACACATCAGCCTCACTGTAAAAAAAGATATGTCACAGTCCCATCAGTCCTGGCCATCTGGGTCCCAACACAAAGCATCCATCTCCTCCACACTAAACAGTATGCCTACATGCCAGCAGCTCATACTAATGATACAATGATTTAAACTGGACTGGGAGAAGAATGTCTGGCATGTAACCACTGTAATTTCATTTACTGTTAAAAAATATTTATATTTATCACAATGTCATTATCTATGTACTGTACTTACTTCTAGATTCAAGATCTAGGTTGCATTAATGCACTTTGTTATAAGAAGTGCTCACAGATTCTGTAATGCTCATGTTCACTGAGCTTCAGCCATGTTCATGTTATCTTGCTGTAATATAATTGTGGATATTGTTGACTATTCCCTAAAACAAAAACAAGATAGGTATGATTTTGGCTCTATTTTTTTTTTCAAATGGTAGGCAGACAACCAAATAATTTCAAATAAACACTCTCCCACGCCATGTTGTAGCTTGTGGTGTAATTGCCTCCTGCGCTAATTAAGAAGGGCAGCCATGCAAACCACACAAACAAATAAAAATGTGCATGTTGTCCTCAGAAGCTCACCCATCCTGCTGATCCCCATCCTGAGATTTTAAACCATTTGTGTGTCGCTGCTGCTCCTCTTTCTCATCCATAGCAGTGAGCGCACACACACACACACACACAGGCACGCCCTGCATGTCCATCCATAGCAGTGAGCGCACACACACACACACACACACACACACACACACACACACACACACACACACACACACACACACACACACACACATACACAGCCACGCCCTGCATGTCCATCCATAGCAGTGAGCGCGCAGACACACACACACACACACACACAGCCACGCCCTGCATGTCCATCCACAGCAGTAAGCGCACACACACACACACACACACACACACACAGCCACGCCCTGCATGTCCATCCATAGCAGTGAGCGCACAGACACACACACACACACACAGCCACACCCTGCATGTCCATCCATAGCAGTGAGCGCACACACACACACACATACACAGCCACACACCCTGCATGTCCATCCATAGCAGTAAGCGCACACACACACACACAGCCACGCCCTGCATGTCCATCCATAGCAGTAAGCGCACACACACACACACAGCCACACCCTGCATGTCTATCCATAGTAGTAAGCGACACACACACACACACACACACACAGCCACGCCCTGCATGTCCATCCATAGCAGTAAGCCACACACACACACACACACACACACACACACAGCCACGCCCTGCATGTCCATCCATAGCAGTAAGCGCACACACACACACACACACAGCACGCCCTGCATGTCCATCCATAGCAGTGAGAACACACACATACACGGCCACGCCCTGCACGTCTTCACAGCATTCACACCAATTCACCATTCCGCTCTGACATCCTCTTTTTGGAATGGCACCCCCCCCTTGTTCAACTCTATTTGTTTTGTGTATTTGTTCATTTGTTCGGTGTTATTTCTCTCACTTGAGGTGTTTTTTTTGTCTGCTTAAAAGAGAAGTAGAGTACTTTTTTGTCTTTTGAGTATGCATTGGAATAGTACATGAGATGGTGATTTTTGTTTTTCGAGTATGCATTGGAATAGTACATGAGATGGTGATTTTTGTTTTTCGAGTATGCATTGTAATAGTGCATGAGATGGTGATTGACAAGGCTGTTGAGGAATCACCAATAGGCTCAGATAAAGGTGCCTCCCCTAGAAAACCAACAAAGGCAAAAGAGGAGAGCGCCGGATATCTTTATGGGCTTCTTTTCTTTTTTAGAACGCCTATTTCTGGCATACTTGTGTGGTGTAAACACAGACTTCTCTCGCTTGTGTTTTCCTCGGTTGTCTTTATTTTCCAGTAAGGCAGCTGTGAGATGGACCTGTCTTTGTGATGGGTCAACAGGGGCTCTGTTTGCTTTCCTCCACTGAGCCTCTGGCTTCGCTCCTTTTCTATAGAGTGGCACTAAAAAACCTAAACTCAGTGCGTCGTCCGCTTTGTAGTTTTTGTAATGAGAAGCTGTTAGAGATTCCCTTTCAGTTTGTTTTAAAGGTGATTTTGGAGGTGCACTTGTATGTGATGGTAACGGTGAAAGATGTGTTTTCAGATATATTCATGCATGTTTTCTTTCCCAAGGAGACTAGCTGATTGCCTGGACAATATGTGTCCTCTTTAGAGTGAAAGGGCAGAGCTGATTGCCTGGGTTGTATGAGCTGATGATGGTAATCTGAGTTTGAGGTGGTTTTGGGAGTGTTTTTCGTATTGTGTATTTTTTTATTTTATTTTATTTTCCCTTCCTCGGTGTGACATTCCCCCTCTGAATTCTCTCCGGCTTCATTCCAAGCTTTGACTCTGTGTTTCTGCTCCTGGTGTTCCGCTCTTGGTGTTCCGCTCCTGGTGTTCCACTCCTGGTGTTCTTTTCCGCTTGTGGCGTTCCAGCTTCCTTGCTTCCCACCCGCTGCTGTGCCTTGGCCTCCTCCGCCCACACAAAGATCTTCCTGAGGACAGGACAGGACAAAATGTCCCACATGGTGGTACTGGCCACCGCTGTTATTTATTCACCAAGTGGAACAGGCAGGTGTGGGCACAGTTCAGGTTCAGTCTCGTTAATAAAGACCACATCCCTGAGAAAATCACCCTCTGTTGGGGACAGAGAATGACCGCTGCAAAAACTCTGTCCTGCCTCTCCTTCCATCTTTCACCCATTGGAAATCTGCTGTGTCTCTCTCTTTCTCTCCTCTTCCCTCTCTCTCTCTCTCCTCTCCTCTACTCTCTCTCTCTCTCTTCTCTCCTCTGACTGCCTAGGTGCCGGAGAGCAAAGACTTTAATCCCATCCTTTGCCCCACTAACAGGCAGGGCTCGCCGCTCGAGGTGCCTGGCCGGGCAGTGTCCATCCGGGCCTCCTCGATGCCGCGGCTGGCTATAGAAACACAGGTACAGCGGCAACAAGTTGTCAGGGGCAACGCACGCCCCTGTGTGGGTCAGCTGGTTTGACTGGCCGGTGCTCTTTTGAATTTCTACAATGGCTACACTGCAGTGCATATTTGGATGTGCTTTTCATTTTCATATTGCTGTTTGAATAGAGCTGTCAATTTCGTACTATAGTGCTGGCTCTTTATGAGGAGAGACAGAGAGAAAGAGAGAGAGAGAGAGAGAGAGAGAGAAAGAGAGAGAGAGAGAGAGAGAGATTAGTTTGAAATGTTGTTTCATTGGGTGAGTTGAGAGTTGAGGCATGAGGGATCTGTTGGTGCCTAATGCAGACATGGTGCAATGCTTGCTCTCTCTCTCTCTCTCTGAGCAGAGGTCTATTAGTACAAAGGTGTGCTGTAAATGTCCCATGTTTGTTCCCTAATGCCACAATGGAGCAGTTATGATCAGCTGGATTATGGAACACAGTCAATGAAATGTGTTAAAAAGCATCATGCTATTTAGTTGAAAGACCTGCAGTGTTTTTACAAGTGCCTGAGATTGATGTGGAGAATCCTGATTGGAAAAGTGCCTTGTTGCTGTTGTGTCATCAGTGTGTGTATCTGTGTTTGTGTTTGCTTGTCATGTATGTGTATGTGAATATCATTTTGTAAGTCTTTCTTGGTGTATTTGTTGATGTGTGTATTGATATATGTGTTTTTAGCAATTGTCTTGTGTTTCTCTTGTGTCTGCATGGGCTTGGACTTCACAGTGTTGTTTGTGGATGTACAGTATGTGCTACATATTTACGCGCAAGGAAAATATAAATGTGCATGGATGTCTATAAATTCTTCTGTGTGTGTGTGTGTGTGTGTGTGTGTGTGTGTGTGTGTGTGTGTGTGTGTGTGTGTGTGTGTGTGTTTGTGTGGCAGGTACCCACTGAGAGTACTCTGATGAAGCGCTCTTTCTCCACTATTGGAGACCAATGTGTGAATGACCTGTGGCAGGAGGAGTACTCTCTGGAAAGAATCAGCCCTGACCAGCTAAACAGGCCACGCCAGCGCAGCTTCAGAGGTCAGCAACTCTACATATTGTGTTATGTTAGCTTATGTTAAGTGTAAGTCATTTCATTTATTTATTTATAAGGATAACACACATTAATTAACATTTCTGTAAATGTGCCAGTGTCAGCCAGCTGGCTAATTTTCAACTGCAGTCCTTTGGCAAGATGTGGTAATAACCATCAATTTACTTGGCCAGATTGTTCTTAAATGCCAAGTTAGTAATAAAAATGTGAAGTCATCATTTGACTCTGAGTTCCTTATTGACCTTACGACTTTTCTTTTTTTATATACGTTCATACACGTTTGTGTAGCTGTCAGGTCTAACCTCAGAGAGCAGTTGGACAAGGAGAGGGGACGTTCCAAAGAGCGCCGCCACCTCCTCTCCCCGGACGTGTCCCGCTGTAACTCGGAGGAGCGCAGCCAGCACCCATCACGGGAACGCAAGCAGTCACGCTCACCCAGCGAAGGACGGGCACATTCTCCGTTGAAACAGGTTGGCTGATGAACGAGGCCAGTGACCTGTCTGACAGAAATGTTTGTGTGTGTTTGCGTGTGTTGAGCTTGACCACTCTGCTCTTTCTGTCATCTTGGTCTCTGTGTTTGTTGCTCATCAGGGGATCAACTCGGCGAGCCCCAACCCGTCCAACTCAGAGAACAGCACCCCCCGTGGTCGCCGGCAGCTCCCCCAGACGCCCTCCCGGCCTCGGCCGCACATCTCCTACTCCCCCCTGGTGTGCCGAGCGCAGCTTCCCCCTCTGGCCTCCGCCGAGGCGCACCCCAGGACTCAGACAGAGGCCGCTGAGGCCGAGGAGCCTAGGCTGGGCGCAGGGCTGGGCGCGGGGCTGGGACCGACCCAGGGGCCCTCCGCGGTGCTCCCGAGTCTCGCTGCCCCGGCGACGGTGGCCCTTCACTCTTCCCCCCAGCGCTACATCTCAGAGCCATACCTGGCCCTCCACGAGGAGCTCCACAGCCTGGAGGGGGCCAGCACGGAGGAGACTCTCACCTTCGAGGCGGCCATGGCCACCAGCCTGGGCCGCGCCAACACCATCAGCTCGGCGCCGCAGCTGCGCCACTCCTGGCAGGTGCCCAACGGCCACTTCCGCAAGCGCCTCGGCCAGGCGTCCCCGAGCGCCGCCTGCGACCTGCTGAGCGACACCGACGAGGATGACCGCTGCTAGGACCGCGGGGAAGGAATGGAGTGGATGCATGTTCGCCCAGGAGGACTGAGGGACAGGTGAACCCCTAAAAAGAGAGAGTATAAAGGATGAAAAAGAGAGAGAACGAAACACAGAAATAAAGAAGAGAAGAGGAGAGGCCAGAAGTAAGAGCTCGGGTCATAGGTAGCTAGACTTCAACCATGTGTTTCAACATGTTCTGTGTTCTGTGTGTGGGAACTGAGCTTCACTTGCCAAAATTGCAAACAAAATCTGATCTGCGAATGAGTGGGAGGCAGGCACAGGCCTCAGTCTTGCTGATCAGAGATAGGGCTGGGTAGTATATCACATTTATCAGATTGATTCAAGTTTAGATTGAAAAAGATCTATGTGAAAAATGTCCTCAATTTTCCTCAGCTGTCTCTCAAACACCAGCAGCAGGACTTACCATCAGTTTAGAAGACGCTGCTTTTCCAACTGGCTACTGTTTTGGTTGCGACTTGCAGAGCTGCGCAGAATCACCATGCACACAAATATAAATGTGTGCTTACAACACAGTAGCCTAGAAATGCGCTATATAAATAAACTTGACTTGACTTGACTTGACCATTTGCATAGGTGGTGTAGGTTCTAAATAGATCATAATTAAGTTACGCTTAATTGACAGGTTAAATCGATTGCCAAATGGGTCATGCCATGACCTGTTAGACACATACAGCCCTACAGTAGTTACCGGGGAACAATGTAGCTTATAGTTTAAAAAGTATTAAAAATCATCTGAGCACTGAACATTTTGCCATATGCCATTTGGCCATATCGCCCAGCCCTAATCAAAGAATAGTGCTGAAGTGAAGCTAAATGTCCTGAAAAATGTCATTCTTTTTACATGTGGGTTCTTTGCTGTACAGCTATGTTCTTTGGGGCATCAAATCTTTCTCTCCAGCCACATTTGGTCTCTATCAAGCTGAGGCGTATGAAGCTGACAAGGATGAGGAATGTAACCCAGACGTCGTTCCCTTTGCTATTGCCAGGGTAAGGCATCATATTTCGCCTTCAAACTCGGCGAGAAAGAGAGAGAATGTGGTATGTAGACCTGTTGGCTGTCCTTGGCTGATCCTTTGGCGGCTGACACATCAAACACAGCAGCCCGAGCGCTTTTGTTCGAGCCGCTACGCTTGTATCTCTGCGTCACTTCGGCAGCAACCCTTCTCAGGCTTTTTAAACTCTTTCAGGTGAGGGTGAGAGAAACAAACTCCTAGCCAGCCCACTACTGCAAAGTCGCAAGGCTAGAAATCCTTAAACATTACCTAAGGCCCATGATTCATTAGTGGTGAGAGCTCTGTAGCATCTTTAGTTCCTGTTTCAATTCGTAGCTAATCTGTTGAAATATAAATGCAATTTTCTGGTGGTATATTTTTTGGATCTGATCTTTCTTAGTGGCAGTGGATCACTTTGTAAGACGTTTGATGGTAGAGGAAGCTTGAGTGTCTGCTGTGAATAGACTTGAAAGAGAAGGTTGTTGTAGGCTAAATCCCATATTTGTCCATTGTTTTAATGCTTTTTCAGAAGCAACAGCTCCTTACCAAATGCTATCTGAGACTGAGTTGACTCTCTGCTTCAAAGCTCTAGCAAGCATGTGCAAGCTGGGAAGAATGGTATAAAAACTGGGTGTTGTTTAAATGAGTTTGGTCCATGTTGGTCTCTGTTGTCACAAGTGTTGAAGGCATTGTTGCAGTAATTTCTCTCAATATGACACAGAGTAAGTGACACTGTCGAATTGGCAAAGACTTCTGTGCATCTTGAAAAGCCTGCAAGTTAGATGATTAGAAATGATGATAATCCGAAACAACCCTTTAAACATAAAGTGTAAACAGGTTGTGCACTGTGGAATCTTGAGTGGAGAGGTTTGAGAAGCATATTGACCCATGGCAGTAGGAAATATCATTTCACTAGATTGTGCATGTCCCTGGTAAGCGTTCTGGCCTTGAATGCTAGAGCTTCACTGAAGAAAAACTATGGCTCTTGTAACATATGTAAACATCACGATGTTCTGGACAAATCTGAAATGTCTCAGAAGCCATGTTTAGTTTCTATTCTTCTGTAAATAGAAAAGCCATGTCACAGAATGTCTCTTTTCCCTTGGGTCAGTTAATCCAATAGTTTGTCCTAAGCATCCATGCATCATATGATCATCCCTGTTTTCTCTGAATTTCTTATATTCATAAACCACTGTAGTAATCACCCATCTGCATGTCAGTATTTCATAAATACTCTCATACCACTATTACTCAACAAACATTACCATCTGTTTACTCTGAGCGCGGTTGGGGGGGGAAAAATGCAAATATGGGGTTGAACTCATCTTGCTCTGTGTCCAAAAACTGTAGCCGTTCATTAGAATGTGAATGTATGCTCTTGACCCTGATGTAGTTCTTGTATTGGTGTGGACGGTGAAGGAGAAGGTCTTTGAGACTACTGGATTTAGTATGGCCAATGTTATGCCAGATCTAATTTGTGGAACAACTGAGCATTGTAGTCTGGGTATTGTAGTTTTCCATCAGATGTAGCAAAGATGGCATTGTATCATAGGTTTCACATGACTATGAGTCAGTCATCTTGTTTGATTCCATTGAACATGAAAGAAAAAAAGAGATACTATTTTTTATTTTTCATATAACTCCATAAATGTGGCAGTGTTTTGGTTCTATCATATCATTGAAGATGATCGCCATAACTTCTGTTGTACAAATTTCAAAACTGAAAATCTTTTTGGTTTCAACCTAAACTTCAGTATTTGAATGATCTAGATCCAGATTTTTCAGAAACAAATGAAAAACAGTTATTTTCCCATTCAACAAAAAAAAAAACAAGAATTTAAATAAGAATTTATATTCCATGTAT